>NC_067235.1:26022500-26622500 GCF_019924925.1 Ctenopharyngodon idella | reverse complement strand
AGGAACCTTAAAAAAGAAATAATAGGGGCACTTTAATATGATGAATTAGTGTTGAGAGAAATTATAAATTAAAAAAGATTCATTTATTCTCCTGTTTAAAATAGCCTACTTGATTTATTTTATATAGATAGATATGTGTCTTATGTGTCAATATACTCTGTACAGTATGTAACTGTTCTATTTGTCTTAATCTGATTGTAATGCAGCATTTCAGTTCCAGGCAGTGTACCCTGTATATGCTATGCAAATTGCAACTAAACAAAACTTTATTTGACTTTACTTCACTTGAGATAAACATAATTTTTAGTGTACTCAAAAGCAGAGAAAACATAATGGAAGCACACAAGAGAATAGAAAACAGCAAGCAACTGAAAACTGGAGGATTTCCTCTGTAAAGTTTACTATGCCAGTGTGCTATAGTGAAGAAGCTGGCAGCAGGAAAACATTTTCTTTTATCAGCCCACAGAGAGAGAGAGAGTCAGAGAGAAAGGGTGGGAGAGGAGGAAACACAGAGAGACATAGAGAGACATGAGAGGTGGAGGCCAGTGTGATGATTGTGTGTGATTTTCCATTATGAGGTACAAAAGAATAGAAGTGCAATAACAAAACACAAAGCAATTCCTACAGGAAACTCACACAATTAACACAAACAATACCCATCTAACAAAAATACATTCTAGGAATGTTTTGTCCCATAAAGTTATTTCTCTCATGACAATACGGATATGACAATATATGCTTGGTTTTGGCGGAATAGATCTGCTGCCGCTGCAGAGCAAGTATGGGACTTGCTACTGCCAATGCATACACAACACGCTGCTAAGAGCAAGTAAGACATCCTGCCAGGGGCGTGTAGCATACATGAATTACCCATAGCAGATCTATACAGGTGGAGCTGGGGAAAGTGGAGAGTTTCTAAAAGCGCACTTCAACTGCTAAAGAAAATGCTGACCGAGTATTTGAAGGTGGAGCAGCAAGCTCATTGGCTACTGATACAGCAGGAACCAATCAGCTGTGCCCTATAGAGAATGATGTGATTGCAAGCAGATAAGGACCTATCAGCCTGCACCATCTTTCATGACAGAACTTTGTATGAAAAAGTTAATACTGAATATTCTCAGTTCAAAACGTCCAGTTTTTTTTTTAGGTTATATGAACATTAGAGAAAACATTAAAGGAATGTTTTCTTTTATCATTTTGTGAGTATTATGGGAATGTTACTTTTGAATGTTCTCTGAACCATCTGAAAAAATGTAATAACATTTAAAAAAAAAAGACTAACATCCAGAAAAACATTCCATGAATGATATATAAATAACATTTTTGTGCTAATGTTTTGATGAAGTTATTAAAGACCAGATAACTTTGAACGAACATTCTATTAACGTTACAAGAAGAACGTTTGTTCAAAACTTTGAAAGAACCTTGCCAAGAATGTTCTGAGAATGTACCACTCACATCAGTCTAGGCCTCATCACACACACACACACACACACACACACACACACACACACACACACACACACACACACAACCTCAGCTGCGTGACAGGGTTGGATGCTTCCCTTCTATATTAGAAATATTTTAGATTACTGCCTGAGTCACACAAACAGGCCCTCTGTAATTAAATTGTGGTGAAAGAAATCACTTAGTGCTTCCCTTTGTAGCTGATCAGATGGTAGTGTATTTTTTCCTTTGGCAATCACAGTTTAGATTTTTGGGCTAATCTGAATTCATGCCATGTTTTCCTTATAGTTGGCACTTTGAGAAATGGCTATTATTAAAGAGAACTACAGGTTAAGAAAGGGAAGTGCAGACTAGTTGTCACACTGAATATTTGTCAAGGTAGGTTTATGTTTAGGCAAAAACCTTATTTCATGCTGGGTTGTAAAATATAACGCCCGCACACCCAGGGCCACCACCACCCGGTGGCATTAGGAAAACAGTGAATAGTGGATGACATGCATATAAGCGAGTAAATACAGGAGAGATATGGCAAAGTAATTTCGACGTCCCACACTTCCTGCTTCCAACAGGTGGGCTTTGACTATTACTGAATATTGCCAAGTAGATGTCTTCAGGCCAGGACTATTATCAAACATATGAAGTTTGGAGCAGATCGGACATTGTATGCCTGAGTTACAACAACTTCCCGTTTTGTGGCGTTAATTGCATACTTTAGCACTTAGCCAAGTGTTTCATGATTTAACGTGTTTCTAGTATGTTTGGTACTTTATGGCATATACAAATGTGTTTCTGGGAGTTAATTACAGTGCAAAGCATGCCATTTCCTGTTGCCAGCAGGTGGAGCTATGACTAACTGAATATTGGCATATAGATGTCTTTAAGCCAGGACTCTTATCACACATGAAGTTTGGGGCAGATCGGACACTGTATGCCTGACTTACAACAGCTTCCAGTTTCATGGCAAAACATCAGACTTTGTCAGGCCGCCACGGATACGCTCTCCAACGAAAACTCAAGATCTTCGCAATGTAACATTGCTAAGGCCTTTACCAAATATGATGTTTATCTGATAAAAGCTCTAGGAGGAGTTCGCTAAAGTGCAATGTTTGCAAAAAATTTTGCAGAGAAAATTCAAAATATCTCACTTCCTGTTGGGTTTTCAGATTTTGTGCGCAATAACTTTTTTGAAGGTATTGGGCTACCGAATTTCATACCTGTAAATGAAACGTAGCGCGAAGGGTGCTTAATTGAATTTTGGAGGTGGCGCTATCGAGCCATTTTGCCACACCTAATTCTGAAACCCATATCAGACGTGAATCGTCACCACTTCTGACACGTGTGCAAAGTTTCAGTTTTCGAGCATGCTTAGGCCCTCAAAATTACGATTCATTTCGGAGAAGAAGAACAATTGACTGTGCAATTACAATAGGGTCCTCACACCATCGGTGCTCGGGCCCTAAATATAAGGATTTTAGCGCAGCAGTATATTCTTTCATTCAGAAAACCTGAATGAATCATGAAACACTTCATACTCATGAAACAAAACACGGGTAACATAACACCAAATAATGACAAAAACAGACAAAGGCCAACTGAAACACAGGGCGATAATCAAAGGAACTCAGATCATGTGTGACTCAAATCAGTAACCAGGGCAACAAACACGGCAACAAAAACTGGAACAAAGGAAAAATACACAAAACACAAAAAAACAGAACATAAGCCTTACACCTTAGTCTTCACAACAGAAAACCTATTGAATATTGCCCAGGAAAAAAGGCACCGTTCATTAAACACGTGTTGACCAATAGCGGGGCATGTTGTCATTCTGTAAGTTGCCATTAAAGGTGGGGTAAGCCATATTTCAAAAACACTGTTTGGAAGTTAGTCGGCCGACACCAACAACAAACGTGTAACCAATCAGCATTAGGGGGCATATGACAGTCAAGGAGACAGAATGAGCAAGAGGGAGATTTGATGAAAGACTGCAGAAAGAGAGATGAGACAATACAAAAGAGCTCAGAGGAATATCACTGGAATAACTACTTTACATATCACTGGAATGACTGGGCAAGTGCTTTAGGACCCACATTACTATTAGAAAAGCTTTCCAGCGCTGGAGAGAGCTAATCGGGAAGGCCTGAAAACAGACAGGGAGGCTGGTTTGATTCCGCTTCACATGTGAGTAACACTGGGTTTGAGTGTCATTGATTGTCTGGAGCTGCTGTGTTGTTGGCGGCTAACAACAAACTCTTGTTTGTATTTACTCTTGTGTACTGTAGGTTCATTTTTTGTGATTCCTTGTCATTCGTTCATCATCTGCGCTTTATTTTTCGTGAAGCATTATTTTGTTGCCGGTCAGCTGTGATAAACGGACATCCACTCTCGCATTGTATGTGTAACAGAGGCCAGCTAGTAAGAAATGTGCAAGTAAACATATCTAGAGAATGTGGTGTTTTAGCGTCATTGTTAGTGCACTCACCTCACCTCGTTAGTGCACTCGCCTCGGGGTTTGATCGACCGACATTTTTTACAACTTTCCTCAACCCGACCTTTATGAAAAAGGCCTTTTGTCAACTTCCCTGTTTGACAATTTGTCCTGGACTACATCTGAAATCGTATATGTAGCAAGGTTAGTAGATCAGGGAAGGAGGAGGCGGGAACCGGCAAACGATTTACACACTTTAATAATCATAAAATAAACAAACACAAAACGAAAGTAAAAGCGGCAGCCCCTCATGGACGACTGCCGCACACACATAAACAAAACATAAATAGTCCTGGCCTGGTCCTCTCTCGTCCTTCACTGTCGTTGCTCCTCCTTTTATGCTTTCGATCTCCTCCGTGAGATACAAGATCGGTGCAGCGCGCAGGTGGCACTCATTATTGTGCCGTTCTCACAGCCCTCAGCCTCGTCCTGCTTGCCACAGCATACTTCCCTACTATATAGTGGGCGAAAAACAGTATGTGACAAAAGAATTATGTCTGAATTCACAGTATTCAAGAGTAGGCAAAAAGTACTAGGATGACCTACTACTTCCGGTGAGATTCTGAAGTGTGCATAGGATGACATTGGACACTTTACTATCCCATTAAAGGGGTGGTTCATTGCGATTTCACTTTTTTAACTTTAGTTAGTGTGTAATTTTTCTGCCTGAGCATAAACAGTATCTGCAACGTTACAGCGCTGAAAGTTCAATGCAAACGGAGATATTGTCTTTTAAAGAATTCTTTGTTTAAGGACTACAACAAATGGCTGGTAGGGACTACAACAAGCTTCTTCCCGGGTTAGTGACATCACTAACCCTGAAATTTACATAAACCCCGCCCCCAAGAACACGCAACAAAGGGGTGAGGCCATGTTACTGCATTACAGTACGTAACATAAATACAATAGCATGTCATAAAAGCAAGATGACAAAATGACAAATTATAACTGTAATTAAACTAAACTATATCTGTTCAGTCTTCATGCAGCATATATTCTCAGGCTCTGTAGGCATCTTACAACAGTTCCCACAGGAGCAATTTATAGATTATCATGACAGAATATGCGAATCAATGACTTTAGGATAGTTAACTCCACATCAGCTACATAAATTCATCAACTAACCATTCAGAAGTGTCCTGTTGCATTCCAAATGTTGTCACTTCTTCTTGAGTGTCTCCATCATTGTCCGACTCTGTTTTGAACATAAAAGGCTGAACAGTTTCTGACATTTTCAGTGAGTCTGCGTGAGGTAATGTGAAGCACTGCTAAGTGCTAACATGAGCTCCTGAAACTCCGCCCCCTTTTGAGAGCAGCAGCTCATTTGCATTTAAAGGGACACGCACAAAAACGGAGCGTTTTTGCTCACCCTCAAAAAATGACAAACATGCTATAAAAAACGATCTGTAGGGTATTTTGAGCTAAAACTTCACATTCTGAGGACATCACAGACTTACTTTACATCTTGTAAAAGTGGCATACCACCCCTTTAAGCCAAGAGAGAGGATTTGTGAATGGCGGTGACACGACGCAACTGACACTGGTAGGTCACGTGATAAGGGTTCAAAATGGCGAATGTAGTATGTCCAGATTACATTCATATTACACACATTCATACTATATAGAACATACTTTTTTAGCCATCAGGAAGTAATTGCTTCTTCAAAATAAGTACTCAAGAGATTTCGGAGGGAGCCTCAGTCTCCCTTATTACTACAGGAAGCTTTAGAATTATGCAAATTAGTGTTCTGTTGTGTATGACATTATCACGGTTTAGTCCAGATGATGATGAGCAGAGGCGAAGATCAATTAGAAGTAATTTTATTAAACAAAGTAAAACTCAAGTAATTTAAGCAAGAAACCGAAACGAAACACAAACAATACCAAACAAAGAACTGAATGAAATGAGGATCTTAAATAGCCTACACAGAGTGAATGAACTCAATGACAAACAGGTGACAACTAATTAATCAAAAACCATGGTAACAAATGAAGAGTGAGAAAATGGAACAAAAGAAAACAGGTAACTGCCAGAAACAAACCTAGGGGCTGTTTACACGACACCGTTTTCAACTAAAAATGAAAAACTTTTCATTTACACGACAACGGCGTTTCAGTGGCCTGAAAACGCCAACTTTTAAAAATGGGTTTCAAAGTGTAAGTTTTTGAAAACGGTCTCCGTGTAAACAACAAAAACGTGAATCTGTGAAAACGTGGACGTTATGCACATGCGCATTACATGTTCAGTCTATAGTGTTTCATCGCCATCTAATGGCCTGCCAGCAGAATACAGCGTTTGTAGTCATTTTCACGGATTCGAATGAATGGGGGTCGTTTTGCCAATGGCGTCGTCTGTACGCGGTAAACTCGTTTAAGCATATCGTTGTCATGTAAATGTACCCTAAATGTCCTTGAAAACGAAAACAAACAGGCAGTCTGTGGCATATAGCAACAAGGTTTAAATGAATGCTTGTTCATTATGGCAGAAAAGAAGAAAAATGTGTCTTCTGTTAAACTAACATCTTTTTCCAATTTTGCTTGAAGTTCTCGTTAGTGATGCAGCTGTCTGTATTTAACATTTGGAATGGAATGTTGTTTCTCATGATGTTTTGTGTGCTAGCTTTGCCATCAGCAGTGCTTGAAATGGGCCGGTACACAGTACAGGCACTTCTCTATTTTTACCTTTAGTGTACCGCCAGTTTTCCTTGCGTACTGGCACTTCCGACATGTTGCACGTACGGAAGCCCACCGCGTCCGCCCTTCTTCAGGAGTGAGTTTTGAACCGAGCATCAGGAGTAACAACACTTTTATTTTTTCCACTTCAAGCACTGGTCAGCAGTACAATACGTGGTTCATATCAACTGTAGCTAATTAGAGCAAAGATAATCCTTGCGTCTCAATCAGCTATCTAGGTCGGGAATCAGTATTGCGTAAATGAATGTGGCCGACTCCCTGATCAGTGCCCTGACTACTGAACT
This sequence comes from Ctenopharyngodon idella, assembly GCF_019924925.1. Taxonomy (NCBI): domain Eukaryota; kingdom Metazoa; phylum Chordata; class Actinopteri; order Cypriniformes; family Xenocyprididae; genus Ctenopharyngodon; species Ctenopharyngodon idella. The sequence continues at coordinate 26,615,567 of NC_067235.1, read as the reverse complement.
AGGGAGCTGGTTGAGAATCAGGTGTCTTTGGACAGGAATGTCTTGTTTTCATATCTATACACAATAACGTTCTTGTTTGTTTTGATATGAAAAGTGAATGTGCCATGCTTTTGTGCACGTTTATTCATAACAACATGCATATCTGCAAAGAAAGGCCAACCTCCTGCCACAACTAGTATTTCTGCCATGTCCTGTCCTCTCATGTTCTCAACCACCCACGTCACATTATGATACACTGAGGATCTGAAGCCGATCCAAACTAACACTCGTGGTCAAAATGGCGCCAGGGAGGTCCCACTAACTCAGAGATTGTTTTGGATGGTGACTCATGAGGAAACTGGCCACAGAGTGCATGAGATTTAATCATGAGCTCTTGTTTGTCTTCTCACTGCTGCTGCATCAAACTTGCCATTGTATGAACACACAGCTGTGCATGTGTGTATGTTTCTCACCCATTTAAAGGTACAGATCACCTTTGAAATTCTTTATTAACTCATTCTTGTGTAGTCTCAAACTTGTATGACTTTTTTTTATAAAGAATGGTGAGTAGATGATGATGGAATTGCCTGTTTTTAGTGGACTATCCCTTTAAGGGAAATAAACAGCGCAAAAAAAGTAGAAAAGTGATCAATTTAAATGCATTAACGTGCACAAAGAACAACTGTGGTAAAAAATAAATAAATAAATAAGAAGAAGCTGAAATTCTACTCGAATGAGTCACCAGCACTGTATTACATAAAGACAGAGGTTAAATGAGGCCAGTCATCTCTTCCGCCCCCTTTTTTTCCCCTTTTCTCCCTCCCCTGACTTCTCTCATTTCTAGCTCTGCCTTTAAATCGGTCACTGGTCCTGAAATACAAGTACTTTTGAATGCTTTTCACATGTTCTTTCACTGTTGGTTTGACATGTGAAGTCCCTCCCTTTTTCCCTTTATTCTCTCTGTTCCCATCTATTTCTTTACTTGCTTTTTCAACAGTGTGTTGCTATTAATAAAAGCTGCAACTTGTGTACAACTAGTGTAAGCGCACCCTTCTGCATCACGGCCATAAACAGGACACAGATTATATATATATTTTTTTTTTATATATACAGTATTCCCGATTTCTCCTTTTATGGAATATTTTCTGTGACTAGTTTTGTTTGGTTGTGCACTGTCAAAAAAGTAAAATATTGTCTCTTTAGGGATACAACATCTTGTTACTAGGGCAGTACCCCCAAAGAAACACATTTGTACCTTATCTACTCCTAAAGTGTTGATACTTTGCATATTGTGAAGATATTTTTTTGTTCATTCCATGAAAGTCCAAAACAACATTCGACCTACTGACTTTCATTGTATGTAGAAAAAAAGAAAAAAAAAATAGTAAAATATATTTTCTTTTGTGTTCTGCAGAAGAAAGAAAGTCATACAATTTTGGAACAACATGAAGGTGAGTAAATTATGACAGAATTTTCATTTTTGGATGTACTGTCCCTTTAAGAATCTAATGTGCACACTTTAGGAGCAGATTAGGTACGAAAGTGTACATTTCAGGATACTACCCCCAGTGACAATTAAAAAAAAAAAAAAAAAAAAAATCCACTTTAAGATGCAGATTGAATCTCTTCTAATCTAAAATGCTCTTGCAAAATGGACTTCACAAAATAACATTAATAAAAAAAATAATAAAAAAAAACACTGTTTTGTGGCATAGCAATCACTGCAATGTCAGAAATGCATGACAGGTTCGCAAGAATGCAAAAAGGTTTTTTTTTTTTCTTTTGGTCTTCCACAACATTTAGTGCAGATATAAGCAGCTTTTCAGTTTTTCTAACAAACAATGAATGACTGCAATAAGCAGACATATAGTCTCTTTGTGTTACTGCCTCTGAGCATTTCTTAGAATAATAGATTATAATCCTGTGCTTTTAAACCATGCAGGACTGGTTAAGACTGCTGGAGCAGCTCCATTATGATTGCAACACAACTCAGAGCAGTATATTCAGGGCATCTTTTTCTGATTAATGACAAATACAGTGTGCGGTTTCATTACCTAATAATGGTTTCAATTTATGCCCTTTAGCTACATGTGAAAAATTACACTAGGCCAGTTAAACACAACCGTTATGTTAAGACTGTGTCTTAAGAACTAGTCTGACTAACTAGCAGTTAGGCAAGGGCTAATAAGCCTTACTTTTCGGATTCAAATTAGACCAATCTATCTTTTTATGTAAAACTTATGACCAGTCTTAAAGAATTAAACAATTTTGGACATTGCCATTTTGATGAATACAGATGGCATCTTTTTCATTTAGCAAAAGACTACTTTACATTTTCATTCAACTTGAGCACTTTTGTATAACAGCAAACATACAAAAGCACGCATAAGCAAGTATGCCTTAAAAGTGATTTTCACAACTGAAGTTTCAACATAACCACTATCAGATATACTTAGAATAAGATTATGTCAGTGATTGCAGTTTCACTAAAGTGGTTCTCAGCTACACCCATCTTATACTGACAGTCAGGGGCAGGTATTGACAATGGATTTGCCCAAAGGCTCAAGTATAAGGTTTTGGCTGTTTGTGTGCAGTTAGGAGCTGGTTTAACCGGGTCAGTTAGAGACTTCACAAGGACGAGAGATGCCAAGCCCATCTGCTTCATTTTTTTGTAAACACAATAATTAAGTAAACAGGAGTTTCAATGGTTTAAGGGGATGAACAATAAGAGAGAGAGAGGGCATAGTAAACAAGAGAGGGATGTGAATGTAGGTGCGTTTGTGTGTGAAGGGTTGGGATGGTGGGAGGGAGTGAATTCGGGGGGTGTGGCCTTTCACTGCATATAACACTCAGTCTGTCCCTTCAGTCCTCACTCCCTCGCTCATTTTCTTTCACTTCTTGCTCGCTGTAAACTTCTAGAACACCATGTCTGGTAAGAGACTTTATATTTTTTAACTTACTGTTTTACTATCTGCTTAAAGTGAACTAATGTTCTGCACGGGAATGTAGCGCACTGCTGCACTACTGCTGTATTTGATGGGTTAAGCATTCTTGCAGCCTTCACTTTCTGATATTGAATTGAAGGCTAGTTCAGTTTACATATCTGTTATAATGTTTTTCAACCATTATTTGGTATATATGTCTTTTGTCAGTTTTAACACAACAGTTTAAGAGTCTGTGTGTTGGGAAGAGTTCTTTCTTTCTTTCTTTTACTTCTGCTTTAATTAAACGGTATGTTCAGGGTGTTGGCTGTAATTAAAACTGTCGTTTTTAATCCCTCCTTTTCTGAAAACTCCCACGCTTCAGACAAGTACAGGTCCATCCCTTCTCTCCTCCTTCTTCCATGCCTTATGTTCGACTGTTCCGTGTGTTATGCTGTTGCTGGGCGTGACATTTCATGTGTATTTCTGACATCTCCACTACTAATAATTTTGGATGTTGTGGACACATAGCCTTTGTTTGATTATTATTAATAATGACACACCTATTTTATTCTAATTTCACAGACATTCAGAAAGCAATGGCTCTGCTGGTTGCAGCTTTTCACAAATACTCAGGAAAGGAGGGAGACAAATTAACCCTGAGTAAAGGCGAGCTCAAGGACCTGCTCAATGCAGAGCTAGGAGATCTATTAGGGGTGAGAGTCATTGCTGATTTGTTTCATACATTGACCATTTCAAATACAATTTCTCTTTTCATTATGACATTTTTGTTAAAAATGTTGTTTAAAAATTAGGTATTAAAATAGCTTGTTTATAATTAAATTAATTTTTAAAATAAAAATAAATAATACGGTTAATTCTTTTGTATTCATTCTCATAATGAATATATTTTGATCTAATAAATATGGGCCGTGTGATTCTTCACTGTACTGATTGTGTCTCTGATTATGCTTTTGTGTGTGTTGTGCTTATTAAAGAAAAGCCAAGACAAGGCAGCTCTGGACAAGATATTTAAGGATCTGGATGCAAACGCTGATGGCGCTGTGGACTTCCAGGAGTACGTCACCCTGATCGCCTGCATCACTATGCTTTGCAATGATTTTTTTACTAAAAAATAACTTTGTCCTTACAGAAAGTTTTTGTCTGTAAAGTTATGGTACATCTGGAAAAAATAAAATAAAATAAAGGTTTTTAATGTTTTGAATTAAAACTGTATTCTTACAATATGTGGGTGTGAGTTTTCTTATCAGTAAATGTGTGTTTATGGTGTTTGTGGCTGCAGTTTAATTAAACGGTTAAATCCTATAGATATATTAAAACTATGCTTCATTTTCATATCGAAACATTCACCTTCACTGACACTGCTAACATAATAGCATACAATGAATTGTCAAATTACATCCTAGGAAATGTGAAAACAATACCATCTTGAGATAAACATGGCATTGACATGTTTTAAGGTATGTCAATGCAAGTGGCTTTCAGTTAAAACAGCTTAAACATGTATTTTAATCTGGGACTAGGCTTAAGCCTTGTCAGTGGAACTGGCCACCAGTCTTTGTGCATCATTCCTGAATCTCAGCCCACTGCCTCTGAACTGACTGCTATGTGGTCTGCTGCTGTTGAGAGCAGTGCCAGGGAATGCTGAAGCCAAACTCATGTCTTTCTCCCACTCCCCTATAACGGCCTCAGTAGAAAAATGTGATTGTGACCCTCTGTAATTGTATTCCTTGTGGTCACTACCTTTCATAGTTGTAAACAATGCTAAGGCAATTTGATCAATAATGGAAGATTAGTGAGCTTATATTATATTATATGGGTGAGGTAGGCTTTTCCCTTCTGTTTATCTCCTTTTCAAAATGGCATGTTAATTGCATTACAACTCCAGAAATATTATGCAAGTGTTCAATGACTCTTTTATTTGTCCCAGTTCTATTAAAATTTCAGTATTAGAATGTTTTAAATTAATAATAAGTAATAATCTTTTACTGAAAAACCGGTGACATCTTTCTATGCTTTATTACATTTTACTGCATAAGTCTTTATATAACCTTGACGAGATGGGTGTAAGGTTTGAGATTCAATAATACAATTATAATACAAGTTTTTTTTTGTTTTTGTTTTTTTGTTTTTTTTTCAGGATGTATTAAAAATCAAAAGCTCTTGTGCATGAGAAAAATGCTGAGAAAAAGAAATCACGTTCTTATTATAAAAAACATCCCTCAGGGCTTTAGTCCACAACTGTGAATAGACTAGTTAGCAGCATTTTAGAGTCTCCTATAAACAAAATTATATTTCATGAAACTCTTTTTACATATTCAGATCATTCTCTTTTACTGTTGTTATTATGATGTTGAAATTATATTGTGTGTGTTTCTGGGGATTTTATAGACTTCGTTTGGTGTAAAAAAGCATAAGTTTCCCAATTCAATGATCACACAAGTTGTAACTACTAAATATACTAAACATTAATCTTCACTGCCGCTCATGAAATGTAAATTATCATGTAAATGTCTCCATCTTGTGGACGGTGGCCTTTATAAGGGCTCTTTGAACTAATAGCTTACTTTGGCACTCTGAGCCATAAAGAATTAACTTTATCTCAAGTTCAGATCTTTAGAAAGATCTGAAGAACAAACAATAAAATTATTGTTATAACATTCAAATGTTGTATTCATTTCGGTTTCATTATTTGTGTATTATTAACCAAGTAGACACACCACATTGTTTTAAAGCTGATTTACAAAGAATAGTGCACAGTGCCTAAAATTGGTATATTTTAGACACATTTTTTTCCACTCGATGTGTGTTTTGCATTTTTTTTTTTTTTTTAAAGAAGCCTTACAAACATGTCAATAAACAAACCAAAGGTGACACATTATGCTCCGTTCTGGAAATGAAATTAATTAGCGCCTAAACAAAATCTCACAGAACCTCAAATTTAGAAAGCAGAAAAAATATCAAAAATTAATTTTTAAGCAAGTACATAACCAGCCAGTGTTCAAAACCATCTCCTTACCTTGTAAAGTGACCTGTATCTGATAAAATAAGCCACTCCCCCTGTATCTCTCACTCCAAATTAAATCAGTTTATAGTGAAAAAATTTTAGAGACAAAATTGCTCATCTTTTGCTGTTAATTATTTATTATATTTATATTAAATAAATTAAAATTCTGTATAATTCATATGACATATTCATATAATTATATTAATTGACAATATTAAACTTTGCTTTTAAAATAAATATAGTACATGCATTAATGTATAAAGCTTTAAAACAGGTTAAGCTTACATGTATTCTTTTGAGCTCTTTGTGAAGCTATAGGCTATAAATTATTTGGCCTATTTGTTTGATTCACATGCATTGATATAGTCAAATATTTTCATGCAGTTGCCTTCTCAAACTTTCACTGCAGCAGCAATGTTTATTCCTGCTTTGTAAATGCGTTTAATTTCATGATATTTTTCATAACAATCTTTTAAAGGGGTGGTTCATTGCGATTTCACTTTTTTAACTTTAGTTAGTGTGTAATGTTGCTGCTTGAGCATAAACATATCTGCAAAGTTACAGTGCTGAAAGTTCAATGCAAACGGAGATAAGAATTCTTTGTTTAAGGACTACAACAAACGGCTGGTAGGGACTACAACAAGCTTCTTCCCGGGTTGGTGACATCACTAACCCTAAAATTTACATAAACCCTGCCCCCGAGAACACGCAACAAAGGGGTGAGGCCATGTTACTGCATTACAGAACATAACACAAATGCAATAGCGTGTCATAAAAGCAAGATGACAAAATGACAACCGTATTTAAACTAAACTATACCTGTTCTATCTTAATGCAACATATTCTCTGTAAGCATCTTACAACAGTTCCCACACGAGCGATTTATAGATCATCATGACAGAATATGTTAATCAATGACTTTAAGATAGTTAACTCCACATTAGCTACATAAATTCATCAACTAACCGTTCAGAAGCGTCCCATTGCATTCAAAATGTTGTCACTTCTTCTTGAATCTCTCCATCATTGTCTGACTCAGTTTTGAACATAAAAGGCTGAACAGTTTCTGACATTTTCAGTGAGTCTGCGTCTGAGAGAAACTCCGCCCCCTTTTGAGAGCAGCAGCTCATTTGCATTTAAAGGGACACACACAAAAACGGAGCGTTTTTGCTCACCCTCAATAAGTGACAAATTTAACATGCTATAAAAAATTATCTGTAGGGTATTTTGAGCTAAAACTTCAAATACACATTCTGGGGACATCAGAGACTAATTTTACATCTTATACCACCCTTTTAATCTTCAGAAGAGGCGTGAATTGCGCGGCTCTCTCGTGAGAAGTGAATCAACTGGACGTTCTCCATGATTGGCTGTTTGCTGCACGCGTCACACTTTCAGGCGCACGCAATTCAGAGTTACTTGCAAAACTCGGTAAAGACTAGGGCTGCGTTCCAGTTCGTTTTTTAAATGCCCTTCCCTCGCTAACTTCCCTCAGTCTCGTTGACTCGGATGTACGTCATTGCTTACATTACATGAGTGCCCACTACTGGCGGAACCTTTGCAGTGGGCTGAATTGGAACGTCTTAAGCCCTTGATCACTTGGAACCCGCAATGGAGCTGATTTATTATTTTTTCCCTTTACAAAATTGTTTAATACTTTCTAACCTCTTAGCACAATCTCTCGTCCACGTAGGCCTCCGTTGTCGCTGTAGCTTGCATACGTTCCAGTCTGTTCTGTTTTTTCAATTTTTCTTTGACTACCTTGTGAATCAAAGAATTTAACTTCCAGAATCTGGCAGTAAGTTTTGGAAGATCATTTTTAGTCCATCTCTGCAAGATGGACTTCAGGAAGATAAATTCTTCAAACAGTGGTACAAGAGGATGCGGTGCTGGTCCTTCAAGAGTCACTCTCAATCTGTCTGTCTATAAAGCCTATAAAAAAAACAGTATTCATGTACACTTCACTTGTGATTCTCATTAATTAATTAGGATTCTTATAATTAATTAGTATTCTTTAATTAGGATTCTTATAATTAATTAATGCTGGGTACACACTACAAGATAACCGGGCTGATTTTGGGCCGATCTCTCCCCTCCCGACAATCCTAGGTAATGTCCTGATTATCTTGATGGTTCTACAGATTATCTTATTAGATTTTCCTGTCGTGTGAGGTGTGTTAAGAGTGACTGAATGTGCTCGGAAGAACGTCGGAGGCGCCCCGACCGCGAATATTTACATGTTGAATATTTACTATCAGAAATCCTGATGTGTGGGGGGAACCCCGAGGACAAACGCGCGCACACTCTGGAGATTATCATGCGAAACGAAACAATATCCAATCGGAAAGCGAGCTGACAGAAGACGGAAGCATAACAAACGCAGTCATGGCGCAGCACAAAGTTAAATGGATTTGGGCTGCAGGGATGGAGGATCAGCTTGTCAAGTTGTGGCAACAGCACGAGTGTTTATACAACGTGTCCTGTAAAACACACCAAAATCATTCCAAACACTATCAACGCAATTTCTTCCTACCTATCGTCCGTCATGTTTATTCTGAAGTCTCGAGAGACTTTGCGAGATTTCCCGTGTTCACAGTCGGGACTCTTGTTGAAAATCTGTTTGTGTGTGGTGTGCTGTGTTTGTCTCATATGGCACACCACACACTATAGGAGCAAAACGGTTAAATCTAGGATTTTTTTGTCCTCATGTTTGTGGTCTCTCACATTTTGAAAATCTTATACGTTTTCAAAAATCTTTTAGTGTGTGCCCAGCATTAGTCTCTGAGATCCTGACACCTTGCACTTCTGGAGACTCCAGGTAGGTTGCAGTTCTGGAAAATGGTGGTGCTGGAGACTAAAGGGTTCCTGATGGTCTCACACTTAATTCTTCAACTTAATTCTTTTGCAGTTAACATGTGTCTTTTGTTCTCCACCTGTTTTTGTCTGACCCTGCTGACCCAATGAGCATTTCACTGTCCAATGGTCATGCCTTAACTTTGCAATTTCTAGTATTGCATTAGTATTGCATCCTTCTCATGAGCATTTAATAATTTTTGACTTTTCAGTCTGAGTTAAATCTCTTTTTTTGGCTAATTTTGCCTGTAAAAGCTAATAATTATGCATACCTGAATATAAGGCGTTTTTCATTTCCAGCCTTCATGAACAATTATATATCACTTATAATTGAATAAATACAAAATTAATAGTAGTTATTAAAATTGATGTGGTTTGGAATTGGTGCTTCGAGAAAAAAAATATGATTAGAAAATCAACTTGCCTAATAATTCTGCACATGGCGTATTACATTTCTTCCGCCCTGTTTTTTTCTACTTTTCTCCCTCCCTGACTTCTCTCATTTTTAGCTCTGCATTTAAATAGGTCACTGGTCCTGAAATACAAGTACTTTTGAATGTTTTTCACATGTTCTTTCACTGTTGGTTTGACATGTGATGTCCCTCCCTTTTTCCCTTTAATCTCTCTGTTCCCATCTATTTCATTACTTGCTTTTACAGCAGTGCATTGCTATTAATAAAAGCTGCAACTTGTGTACAACTAGTATAAGCGCACCCTTCTGCATCACGGCCATATTTTACTGTGCCATCTGGCATTCAAATCAGAATGAATGCTATTTTTACTTTTTAAAAAAAAAATTTTATACAGCATTCCTGATTTCTCCTCTTATGGAGTATTTCTGTGACTAGTTTTGTTTGGTTTTGCACTTTCAAAAAAAGTAAAATATAGTCTCTTTAGGGATATAACTTCTTGTTACTAGGGCAGTACCCACAAAGAAACACATTTGTACCTTATCTACTCCTAAAGTGTTGATACCTTGCATATTGTAAAGATATTTTGAAAAAAAAAGTCCAAAGTCCAAAACAAAATTGGACCCACTGACTTTCATTGTATCTAGAAAAAAAAAAAAGACAGATATTAAAATATATTTTCTTTTGTGTTCTGCAGAAGAAAGAAAGTCATACAATTTTGGAACAACATGAGGGTGAGTAAATTATGACAGAATTTTCATTTTTTGATGTACGGTCCCTTTAAGAATCTAATGTGCACACTTTAGGAGCAGATTAAGTACAAAGATGTACATTTGAGGATACTGCCCCCAGTGACAATTGTTTAAGCACTTTTTTAAAATAAATATTCCACTTTAAGATGCAGATTGAATCTCTACTAAGAATCTAAAATGTTCTTGTAAAATGGACTTCACAAAATAACATTTAAAAAAAAAAAATCACTGTTTTGTGGCATAGCATGCCTCGCATTAATTACTGCAATATCAGATATGCATGACAGGCTTGCAAACATGCAAATAGGATTTTTTTTTTCAACATTTAGTGCAGATATAAGCAGCTTTTAGTTTTTCTAACAAACAATGAATGACTGCAATAAGCAGACATATAGTCGCTTTGTGTTATTGCCTCTGAGTATTTCTTAGAATAATAGATTATAATCCTGTGCTTTTAAACCATGCAGGACTGGTTAAGACTGCTGAAGCAGCTCCATTATGATTGCAACACAACTCAGAGCAGTATATTCAGGGCATCTTTTTCTGATTAATGACAAATACAGTGTGTGGTTTCATTACCTAATAATGGTTTACATTAATGCCCTTTAGCTACATGTGAAAAATTACACTAGGCCAGTTAAACACAGCCATTATGTCTTAAGAACTAGTCTGACTAACTAGCAGTTAGGCAAGGGCTAATAAGCCTTATGTTTCAATTCAAATTAGACCAATCTATGTTTTTATGTAAAACTTATGACCAGTCTTAAAGAATTAAACAATTTTGGACATTGCCATTTTGATGAATACAGATGGCATCTGTATTCATTTAGCAAAAGACTACTTACATTTTGTGCATACCAGCAAACATGTATAAGCATGCATAAGCAAGTATGCCTTAAAAGTGATTTTCACAACTGAAGTTTCAACATAACCACTATCAGATATACTTAGAAATATAGCTGCAAGCAGCAATTACGGGGCCAAGCACAAAAGCAGCACAAGAAGCCAGCCAACATGTTTGGGAGCATCAGACCAACTGCAACAGTGAGCAATTAAAGACCTATTATGATCATTGTAGGCAAAAGAGCTGAAAAATGATATATACTGTCAATAGTAAATATTTACTAGTTTATCACTTTTGACCAATAGGTGGCGCTGTGACTAAATTAACTCGCATTCATGTTTTGTTCAAATATAGTGCCACCAAGAGGCACAATCCCACCAATGTTTTTGTGTGTCCTCAGGGTGACCCCATACATGTGTGTGTGTCAAATTTGGTGCAAATATCTCATTTCGTTTTGGAGTTATAGACATTTATATGTATGAGATCATAAAAAATGACCCATGGATGAATTTGTTTTGATTTTTTTGCCACTTCCTATCAAAATTTTGACATTTGGGTTGTGACATTATGTAACCAGCTTAGGTTCCATGTTTCCTTCGCTGGTTTGGTCTCGATCGGACTAACGGTTTTGAAGATATTCGCAATCGTTTTTTAAGCGCAATCACCACGCCGCACAAACCGTAAGTCGAAACCTAGCATGTTTCGTATCGTTGGACTCGGGAAGGATTCAGGATTCTAAGGATATGACTCCCGTGAAAATAAGTCAACCAGATCAAAAGTTATAAGCATATGAAAAAACAATTCTCCACTAGGTGGCGCTGGTCCGAAACTTCTCAGGCTCCTTTAGGGACCCATACTGAGTTTCGTAATGATACGCTAATGCGTTCATAAAATACAGCATTTTAGCACAAAATTTAAAATGGCTGATGGCCAAAATGGCAGATATGGGAAAATTGGATATCATTCGACTCAGCATGATGCCCCAAATCCAACGAGACCAAATTTATGATTTTTGGACAAACCCATTAGAAATTATAAGGAAAAATATCCATTTTTCGTATCTCCGGACCAGTAGGTGGCGCTGCGCCGAAACTCTGCGCGTTGCCTCTGGTCATGCTTGTGATGAGATGTACCAAGTTTGGTCTGAATACGATAAAGCGTTGCAAAGATACAGCATTATGTCTATTTTCGCAAGCACTACGTAAAATTTGTTCACGTGTATTTCGAAAATGGTTTGAGAAATTAACTTGAATTCCATAACTTTTTGTCGGCATGGTCTGAAGATGATCTGGTTTAATTTTCGTGAAAATCGGAGTAACGGCCTAGGAGGAGTTCGAAAAAGTAGGTTTTTCAGAAAATTCAAAATGGCAGAAAAATTTTCATGACGGAAAATGACTTCATAGGGTGCAATCGATTCGTCTTGACCCAAGGAATCAGAGGAAAAAATTTGCTTCTAACCCTTTCGGTTCAAAAGTTATTAACATAAACATGAGTGCAAATTTGGACAGCTGGTGGCGCTAGAGGGATTGAGTTAGAGACTCCAAATTTGCTATGGACACAGATCAGACTGTCCTCTAACTGTGTGCCAAATTTCACAACTTTCCCGCAAGTGGTTCTATTGGCTGCCATAGACTTCCAGAGCAGAAGAAGAAGAAGAAGAAGAAGAAGAAGAAGAAACAGAAGAATAATAATTAAAAAGAATGCCAACGATTACAATAGTTGCCTACGCACCTTCGGTGCTTGGCCCCAAATAAGATTATGTCAGTGATTGCAGTTTCACTAAAGTGGTTCTCAGCTACACCCATCTTATACTGACAGTCCAGGGGCAGGTATTGACAATGGATTTGCCCAAAGGCTCAATTATAAAATTTTGGCATTTTGTGTGCAGTTAGGAACTGGTTTAACCGGGTGAGTTAGAGACTTCACAAGGACGAGAGATGCCAAGATCACCTGCTTCATTTTTTTGGCAAACACAATAATAACGTAAACAGGAATTTCAATGGTTTAAGGGGATGAACAATAAGAGAGAGAGGGCATAGTAAACAAGAGAGGGATGTGAATGTAGGTGCGTTTGTGTGTGAAGGGTTGGGATGGTGGGAGGGAGTGAATTCGGGGGGTGTGGCCTTTCACTGCATATAACACTCAGTCTGTCCCTTCAGTCCTCACTCCCTCGCTCATTTTCTTTCACTTCTTGCTCGCTGTAAACTTCTAGAACACCATGTCTGGTAAGAGACTTTATATTTTTTAACTTACTGTTTTACTATCTGCTTAAAGTGAACTAATGTTCTGCACGGGAATGTAGCGCACTGCTGCACTACTGCTGTATTTGATGGGTTAAGCATTCTTGCAGCCTTCACTTTCTGATATTGAATTGAAGGCTAGTTCAGTTTACATATCTGTTATAATGTTTTTCAACCATTAATTATTTGGTATATATGTCTTTTGTCAGTTTTAACACAACAGTTTAAGAGTCTGTGTGTTGGGAAGAGTTCTTTCTTTCTTGCTTTTATTTCTGCTTTAATTAAACGGTATGTTCAGGGTGTTGGCTGTAATTAAAACTGTCGTTTTTAATCCCTACTTTTCTGAAAACTCCCACTCTTCAGACAAGTACAGGTCCATCCCTTCTCTCCTCCTTCTTCCATGCCTTATGTTCGACTGTTCCGTGTGTTATGCTGTTGCTGGGCGTGACATTTCATGTGTATTTCTGACATCTCCACTACTAATAATTTTGGATGTTGTGGACACATAGCCTTTGTTTGATTATTATTAATAATGACACACCTATTTTATTCTAATTTCACAGACATTCAGAAAGCAATGGCTCTGCTGATTGCCACTTTTCACAAATACTCAGGAAAGGAGGGAGACAAATTAACCCTGAGTAAAGGCGAGCTCAAGGACCTGCTCACTGCAGAGCTAGATGTATTTGGGGTGAGAGTCATTGCTGATTTGTTTCATACATTGACCATTTCAAATACAATTTCTCTTCTCATTATGACATTTTTGTTAAAAATGTTGTTTAAAAATTAGGTATTAAAATAGCTTGTTTATAATTAAATTAATTTTTAAAATAAAAATAAATAATACGGTTAATTCTTTTGTATTCATTCTCATAATGAATATATTTTGATCTAATAAATATGGGCCGTGTGATTCTTCACTGTACTGATTGTGTCTCTGATTATGCTTTTGTGTGTGTTGTGCTTATTAAAGAAAAGCCAAGACAAGGCAGCTCTGGACAAGATATTTAAGGATCTGGATGCAAACGCTGATGGCGCTGTGGACTTCCAGGAGTACGTCACCCTGGTCGCCTGCATCACTATGCTTTGCAATGATTCTTTAAAAAAAGGGTATATAACCTAACAGAAATGTTTTATCTGTAAAGTTATGGTATATCTAAAAAAAAAAAAAAGTTTTTTTTTAATGTTTTGAATTAAAACTATTCTTACAATATGTGGGTGTGAGTTTTCTTATCTGTAAATGTGTGTTTATGGTGTTTTTGGCTGCAGTTTAATTAAACTGTTAAATCCTACAGATATATTTTAAAATATACCCATCATTCTCTTTTACTGTTGTTATTGAAATTATATTATATTGTGTGTGTGTGTGCGCGTCTCTGCACTGTAAAAAATCTTTTGTTGACTTAACTCAATATATTTTGTTAAGTTTTACTTATTTGGATAAGTTTCTGACAAATTAGTAAAGTGATCTGAACTGATTAAACTTAGTAATCATGAAAACATTACTTTAGTTATCTGAACTTATATTTTATAGTCATGAAAACTTCACTTTAGTTAGCTGCAAAGCTGCTTTAATCAGTAATGAATGCATTACTATATTCTAGGGATGTAACAATATCAAAATCTCACGGTATGATAATACCTTGCGATATTTAAAAAAAAAAAAAAAAAAAAAAAAGACAAATGAAGACTTGGAAAAAAGTGCCATAAGTGTTAAACAATGATTGAACATTACAATGATGTACAAATTAACCATGCAATATTCTGTCCTCTTTTCAAGCGTCTTTCTCAAATGTATTGCTCGTGGTTAGTTCATGTTAGTTAATACATTAACTAATGTTAACAAATGAACCTTATTATAAAGTGTTACCACAAATTCAACACAAATTAGATGCTTGAACACACATGTAAGATCCAGACAGGTGAAACCTTGTAAGTTGGATTCATATGGACTTCACTTGTTTCTGAAAGAATGATTTGGTGATAGATACATTTTTAACAGTAATTTGTTGCCACCTAGTGGCGTAACAATGCAATCAATACAGTCGTTATTTGAAGCACCAAGTTACTTTCAAAAGATGATTTATTATATTTTCATCGGTAACATAGATATCAGCGAATAATAAACTTTTGTATACTTCTGTAATAATTGGAATATTTGTAACACAGAAATAATGATACTGTGTGGTTGAAAAGACCGTTTGTGAAGCTGTTTATATCTAAACATGAAATTCCCTCTAGATCAACAGCAGCGCGAACGCATATTTGAATGTCACGATTTTATTTTTGTCAAAAGTTTAATATACACGGGCGAATTGTTGTCATTTAGAAATTAGATCATGTGGGTGATGAAATTGAGAACGCAGTCTTTTAAAGATTAATCATGCAGCTTTGTGCATCTCTCTCTCACTCTGCATTGTGTGATATTCCCCTGACTTAAAAATTCGCACCTGACTTAAAAAAAGGCCCAGTAAAAAAAAAAAAAAAAAACGTTTACTGAAGTTCACTGAACCAATATGTTGCATTATTCAAATGCAAAAAAAAGCAATGAAAACAGCAACATTAAAAACCACAGGTATATTAATAGTTACTCATTTTACCTGTATCAATTCAAACTGACATTTAATCATTTTCAAGGATTTTCATGACACTTTCCTGTATCTGATGGCGATCTGCGAGAGAGACCATGCAATGAAGTGAGATGTAGTTTCGTCCAGTCCATAAACCAGTTTAGTTTTTTGTCGAGGAGCAATATGATCCTAAAAATAAAATTTCATTAGGTTTATAGACATCATGTTGCAATGTTTTCATGGTACAATGACTATACTGTGTTTTAATTAGGGCTGAGTATTTGACACATTTCACAATTTGATTCGATTTCAGTTCATAAGGGTCTCATTTGATTCTGATCTAGATTCAATTAGATTCATTTGGATAAATATTATGTAAAGTACATGATCATTTTTCAAGGAAAAATAATCTCTCAACTAATGCTGTAAACTATACTGGGATATATTCTGTCAGCTAGCACTTAGTCAAGTAAAAAATTGACAACTAGTTTGTATACACTTGATTAAAAATGAAAAATATAATGAATATGCAATATAGTTATTCATGCAAAACGCTTTTTTTTTTTTCGAACAAGTTTAAGGACATTGAATAGCCTCCGAGGACAGAGGAATTGAATGAAGTGAAATGATAGATCCTCGCTCCCTTTAGCATCACTTCAAAGCGTCATCAGCAGGGATCTACCCATATGTTGTTAAAGTTTGGTTATTTTAAAAAATTATAATAAATATTAATAAAGCAAATGCCCCGTTGAAATATGAGATGTAAAGTTTATTTAAACTGCAAAAGTAAAGCATACATTTAAATTATTGTGACAGATATATTTTAATATATCTTCTATATTTTTAGAATTTATACGTGCGTCAGGTTTTTTGACGAGAAAGACTTCCGCAAAGGATACATCTGTGGCTGAATCCCCAATGGCACCCTAAACCCTCAAGGTCTTCCTCTGAGTCCGCACTTTCGTGACGTAACGGCGCTTTGATTGCCGGGTGAAGTCCTCTGCGTAGCTCGCAAACTTGTGGGTTCAGCCAAGCAGCAATCTCCCCCAGTTTCTCTTGAAGCCAATAAGGAAGTGACTTAAACTGCGATTCATCGACTGGCCGCTAGGGACAGGCTCCAAAAGAAAGCAGAATCTCATTGAGTCCCATGTTAAAATGCCCAACTTTACAGCAGAAAAAAACATGTTTACAGCCTGGATCAAATTGTGGTTTTGGTCTATACAGCTAATTTTGCCCTGTGTATCCTCGCTCATGACTCCTCAGGAAGCTTTCTCACTCCTCGTTCCTCGCCTCCTCGTGGTGTAATTAGAGAACTGAGATGTCCTTCAAGATGGCTGAGTTCAATCGGTTTCCGGGTCATAGGATGGAGGACGGAGGAGCGAGGAAACGAGGAGGGATATTGAGAAGTAGCCCGTGTCTGCACCACATGGCGAGTCATAGGAAATGTCGTCTAGAGAGTAAAGTTTTGGCTCGTTTAAATGCGCACAGCATGTCGTTATAAATCAATACATTAAATGGTTAATGAGATAATAATGTGTTGAATAAATAAAGTGTTTAATAATAATAAAACACTTACTGTAGGTATTTCCTTGTAAAAGAGTTTTCTCTCGTCTGCTCCGCACCACGGGTCAAAGAATATATCTCTGAGGAAAGTTTAGGCGCGCACACACAGCACATATACCAACCTAAAACAAAAACCTTAATACTGTAAATCAAATATAAAACACTTTATCTCTGTGCTTCCCATCCTCGTTTGCTCAGCATCGCGGGTGAGCGAAAATGGCATCAGTGAAAAAGGTTTCTGTCAGCCCTTTAGGTGCGCACAGCACGTAAATGTCCTGGATGTACTGTATGTACCCCGTTAGAAATTTTACGTTGCCAAAATGTTTTCAGAATATCCCCACTGGATGTTGCCTAGTACGTTCCGAGACGGTCTTTTAAGAGACGTTCTTCTTTTAAGAAGTTTGAAGTCACCATTATAGAGGTAAGCGATTGCTTTATTTGGGCTCTTGATCCTTGACATTTTAACTTTACTTTTTCTGTAATTGTTATAAAGTGCATTTGTTATAACAAAAATTGTGGAAAAAAAATTTAATCAGATGAACTTGATTGCTTATTGATATCACCATCATGCAGTGACTTGGTTCACTGATCTATATAGTATTTCTTTCATGTTATTATAATACCGCATAAAATTCTGCTCTGTTTCTATAATTTGAAAGTTCTTAAGTCATTATGCAGAAATTATTCAAACAGGGTCATGTAGACTAACACAGACATCAAGATTCAGCGTATGAACTTCAACAATGGTGACAAAATTTTCAGATAAACAGATTAACTCTGAGCAACACAAAATAAGCTACTAAAGTTACAAAATAAAAAAAAAATGTTTTTTGTCACCATTGTTGAGGTTCATACGCTGATTCATTAAGTCTGTGGAAGTCTGAAGTACACTGCTCAAAACTCTGTATAATGAATTTTAAAATCAGAACATTTGACTGTCACAAAAGAGACACAAATAATGCAAAACTAACAGTCAGAATTTAGACTCTGGAGAGAATCAGTCAACCAGGACACACCATGATGATTAAATCACCATCATTAAATAACCAAATTCATCTGATCAGAATTTCTCTTGCAATTTTTGCTGTAATAAGCTAGTTTTGAAACACAGTTACAGCAACAAGAGAAAATCTAAGGTTAAAATGTCAAGAATCAAGAGCCCATCTACAGCAAATGCTCACCTCCATAACGGTGACTTCAAACTTGATTATGTTCAATAAAACATCAACATCTAAACCTCTGTTAATTCTCATTAAGAAGTTTTGTATGAAAGAAATAAAGTCATACTGGTTTGAAATAAGTGTGGATGCTGAGATCTAGAGCAGTGGTTCTCAAACCTGTCCTGGAGGAGCAGCAGCCATCCAGGATTCAAACTATCGGTTTTGTTTAATTACGAGATTTCAATGATGGTCAGTTTTGTTCAGTTACAAGATTTCAAGGACGGTCGGTTTCGTTTCGTTACAAGATTTCAGTGATGGTTGGTTTTGGCCCGTTATGAGATTTCAATGACGGTCGGTCTTGTTCTTTTAGCCGCTTTTCCACCGTCAGGCCGAAAGGTTCTTAGAATGGTAAGAAACGATTCCAGTTGTGTTTCCACTGGAGCCTGGTACGGCACGGCACGATTAGGCCTATAAACCGTTCTCGGCCCGGAATTCTCAGCACGGTTAGACAATCGTGCTGGTAGAATCCGTGAAGTGATGTCGACACTCAGGACTGGTCACTTGTCTGTTGCCTGGCTACCAATTTCTCCATAGCTTGGTAAGCGCTCTATTTGAGTGACGTAAACACAAATAGGTTGTTTGCACATGACGTCATTGCTGCATGCGAAATGCGGCTGGAGGGCAAGGAGTGATTTTTCTATATCCTATCACAAACTCAAAATTCCTATGTTTTGCGTCGTTTATGGTTGCTCAAATCTATCAAACCGAGAAACCACGGTCCGTGTATCTTTTGGTCATTCGTTTTTTGATTTAATATTGAAATCGGAAAATGAAAAAACGGCACCTTTTTCGTTTTTCATTTTTTTCAAACAAAACAAAAAACAAGAATTCGGCTTTTTTTTTTGTTTGTTTTTCGTTCAGGGGTAGAAAATTAATAACTTGAATATTTGATCTCTACATGTAGGCGTAAATGAAACACCCCTTTCCGCTGATTGGTCAACCAAACATTAAACGGTGCTGTCATCAGGGGCACGTTCAAGCTCAAACCGGTGCGCAACGTTTTGCTACGGTTTCCGGGTTGAACGACATGTTTCCTGGAAATGGTGTGCAACAGGTTTGAGATACGTTTTCTCCAGAGCCGTTATCTTGTTTGGTGGGTGTGTCAAAAATGTTAGCCCAATCAGCAACAACATGTATATAAACCACGCAGTATTAAAGAGACAGCTCGCACGATGGGTCCATGTAAAGTGATAACTGTAACATAAAAATACTATACATATTTATATATTTTGCTATTGTATTTTGGAATGACACTTTCATAAACTTTTCTATTCTTATCTGATTATATAATGGTAAATATTACAATATCATAGCACAACAGTGATAATCAATAATGATAAGCCTAATACTCACAAAAATAATAAGGTCATATAGATCATAACACAGTCTCGGAGGTAAGAAGTGGATTATCCTTCAATGTTTGTCTTTTCATAATAGCCAACACTTTTGGCACACTGACTGTTTTATTATTGCTGACCACCTATCAAAATATCAATTTTGTATCAATTTAAAATATCAGTATCAATTTAAGTCATCATACACAGATGTCATAACTTTTGTTTTAGGCAATACGCTGAGATTATTTAATTAATATTAAGTATTGGCCGGCTAACTGATGGCATACCGAACGGTTATTTTCTCTATTTTCTATTTTCAACTAAACTTCCAAAGCAAATAAAGTCACAGAACCGTTGTGTGACTGACTCGCAGTAAGGCAACAGAGTTGTTTCATTCCTGAATGAATAAGTCTTTGAACGACCCATTAATGTAGATGATTCAATAACCAATTAATATAGACAGCCACTTGATTTCATTCCTGAATGAATCAGCGTTTTGAACGAATCGACAAATGAATAAATGACTCCTTCCTTAACACAATGACTTACCGCCACCTAGTGGCGATATTACTTTCATAATCCAAGTATCATTTCATTTTGTCATTTCATATTTCTGAATAAAATCGTTGTTTAAAATATTAATCTCATTATTTTATACAGTTGTAATTAATGTGTAAATGTATTTACTGTAAATAGCTACATCTGAAAGCATCATGCAGTTGGTTGATACTGATTGATAACCTATAGTGTCATATTATTCTAGTTTATTTGACTAAATTTAAGAATTTAACATTATAGATAGCACGCATATTTAATAAGTTTAGGAAAGAAATTCTATATAAAGGTAAAAAAAAAAAAATACCCCTGAAAATCATTTGTCCCATATGGGAAAGTTAATTTCTGACACTGTAGATGGCATTAAAAATGAAAACCCTTCATCTCTGGTTTATTGTTTAGTGTTATTTCAGGGTTTCATTCATATGACTCAAATGAGTTCACCTTAATTCATTATGTCAAATTCATATTTCACTAAAGTCAATCACTGAAACAATCATTCTGTGGGATAACGGCATTATGATATCCATCTGTTGTATGAATAAGTCATAATAGAACTATAATAGATGTGCTGTGAACATTAACTACGATACGATGTCATTTCTTTTCATATCTGTCAGAATGATTTCTGAAGGATCATGTGACACTGAAGAGTGGAGTAATGATGCTGAAAATTCAGCTTTGATCACAGGAATAAATTACAAATTGTAATACTAGTTATTTTAAATTGTAATAATTTAAATATTACTGTTAATATTGTATTTTTGATAAAACAATGATTGTACCCTTGGAAAGTAAGTGAATTCTTTCAAAAACATTAAAAAAATCTTACAGACCCAAACTTACGAACGGTAGTGTATGTTATGCACTCAACATTATAATCATGTAAATCTTTGCTAGGGTTGAAATAAAGCAATTATTCTTATATTCTTATATTTTCTTTTATTTCTTTACTCAACAGGCTATTTTCTGACTCATAGTTTTCAGTCAGGCGACTGGAGCAGAGGTCTGGAGGGCAAAACATCCATAGAACCTGCAGGACAGGCCTGTCAATTTTCCATCTGTTTCAAACAACAAATATTACATCTCGTCTCAAAAAAAGGTGAACAAAACATGTGAGTAAAATGCACGTTTTGGGCGCTTGTGATCCATATACAGCACCTGCTGCAGTATTTCAATCACTAACAACACTAGAATTGTGCCTTAAAGTAATAAAACAGTGACATTAAAAGATCAAATTCTTTATACTGCTTATTTATGATGCATACTTTACAGGTGAGCAGATGAGCCCAGAATATGAACGCCACACACTAACTGGGCAAGCAGATGAGCCTAGAACATAACTGGAATGCTTAACAACAAACTGTGCATTGCATTTATGTTCTAGGCTCATCTGCTTGCCCGACTGTATAGTATGCATCATCAATAAGGTGTATATTGAATTTGGCCTTGTTTTACCCTCCAGGTGGGTGTTCCTATAAAAACTAGCAATGAAGGTAAGCATACGCTATTTTAAGTATTTTCTTGTAAACAATCAAATGGGTCTATTAATGAATCTATTAAATTTAATACAATTAAAGATTGAGTAACAATAAAAAAGTAAGTAACACTTTCAGAATATTTTCATTTGTGAGATTCACCTCAGATCAGTGTAGATTTAATTCCTGATGCATGGATGCATTAGATAAAGTAATTACTGTGTGAAAGTGTTGTTAGATACAAAAATCTTTTTCAAAAAAATTTTTTTTTTTTTAGGCAATATCAACACCATACAGCAGGCCCTGCTCACCTCACTAAGAACAAGTAAGAATTTATCTAAAAAGATTTTTATTTTATTTATTTTTTTACTGTGAACTATAACGTTGTTGTCATTTGTCTGTAACAGCAGATAGTAGTGTTATTAACTATATGATTCTGCATACTATTTTCAGCACCCGAGCCATCACAGACATGGAAAGGTCTTGACACCTTGCCAAGAGCTGGATTTTTTGGTAAACATAAATAGATACGCAGATTTACACAATACACTATATATCAAAACTGGTTGTAATTTAGTAATACTGTATGTCATTGATCCAGAGATGCTAGGGAGGACTACGGAGCAACTATACACACATTCAGCGATGCCACAGCAACATTTAGGTCATTTCTCTTTTAAGGTAACCTTTCTTTTGGTAACACTTTAAAGGGTTAGTTCACCCAAAAATGAAATTTCTGTCATTAATTACTCACCCTCATGTCGTTCCAAACCCTTAAGACCTTCGTTCATCTTCAGAACACAAATTAAGATATTTCTGATGAAATCCAAGGGTATCTGATCCACACATAGGCAGCAACGTCAGTGCACCTTTTGAGGTCTAGAAAGGTAGTTAAACACATGGTTAAAATAGTCAACGTGACTACAGTGGTTTAACCTTAATGTGAGCAGCATGACGTATGTGTGCGATGCTGACGCAGAAGCCCACATTCGGATGTAAACACTGAAGATCTGCAATGAAAATAACGTAGCAGAATGACAGGGGACAGATGAATTTGTTGAATAAAGTTGTTATTTTTGTTTTGTTTTTGCACACAAAAAGTATTCTCGTCGCTTTATAAAATTAAGGTTGAACCACTGCAGTCACATTGACTTTTTAAACCATGTTTTCAACTACCTTTCTGGACCTCAAAAGGTGCAATGACGTTGCTGCCTATGTGTGGATCAGATAACCTCGGATTTCATCTAAAATATCTTAATTTGTGTTCTGAAGATGAACGAAGGTCTTATGGGTTTGGAACAACATGAGAGTGAGTAATAAATGACAATTTCATTTTTGAGTGAAGTAACCCTTTAAAGTCTCATTTGTTAACATTAGTTTATGTAAAGTAACTAACATAAACAATGAGCAATACATTTGATACAGTTTTTATTATTCATCTTTACAAATGTTAGTTAATAATAGCATGACTGTTCGTTGTTTTTTCTTCTGTTTGTTGTTTGTTCACAGAGCATTAACTCATGTTAATAAGTACACCAATTGATTTTAAACATGAATTTGTAATTGTTGAACTTAAGATTAACATAAAAATGTTGCACAAGTATTGTTCATTGTTGCTTTATTTTAACTCATTTAGTTAACCAGTGTTATCTAATGAAACATTAGATAACATTGGTTAAATAATTGATTAACATTTTTTAAGAATGGTATACAATTTTACAAAGTATTAACACTCAATAGCAGTCAGTTTCATTACAAGATTTAAATGACGGTCGGTTTTGTTTCATTACAAGATGTTAGGCCTAATGACGGTTGGTTTTTGGTGTTGGTTTTATTTGGTTACAAGATTTCAATGACAGTTTTTTTCCGTTACGAGATTTTAATGATGATCAGCTTTGCTCCATTATGAGATTTCAACGACGGTCGGTTTTGTTTCTTTGTGCTTTTACGAGATTTCAATGACATTTGGTTTCTTTTCATTACGAGATCTCAATGACAGTCAGTTTTGCTCGTTTATGAGATTTCAATGATGGATGGTTATGTTCCTTTATGAGATTTCAGTGACAGCCTGTTTTGTTCCATTACGACATTTCAAAGATGGTCGATTTCGTTCCATTATGAGATCGCAATGATTGTCGGTTTTGTTCCTTTGTTCCTTTACAAGATTTCAAAGATGGTTGGTTTTGTTTCATTGCGAAATTTCAATGATGGTTGGTTTTGTTCCTTTACTAGATCTCAATGACAGTCAGTTTTGTTCGATTACGAGATCTCAATGACAGTCGGTTTTGTTCCGTTATGAGATTTCAATGATGGTTGAATTTGAAACAGTTCAAACTGTCGGTTTTGTTTGTAAATAATACTTTAAAGTATTAAAATAGAAAACTGTTATTTTAAATTGTTTGGTTAAATTATGCACAACCCCTATAGTAAGTATATGTAGTTAATACAAAAATACTAAACAAATAAAGCACTTTTTGCAGTGTAATACATGTACATTACAAACCCTGTTACTGCAACATGAGATCAGGATATATACTATTTTGCAGAAAATTGTTAAAAAAAACAAACAAAACAAAAACCAAAACATAAAAACTCTAAGCTGACACACAAAGACATCAAGAATCAGCACATGAATCTCAACAATGGTGACAATCAAAAGTGTCATGCCGCAATGCATGCTGGGAACAATAGTACAAAACTCCCAGCATGCATCACAGCATGAATAAATTATGCAGCTGAATTGTCCTTATATTTTCTTTAATTCTAACTATTTTCTTTTATTTTTTTGCTGTGGATTTTGTTCAGTCTTTTAGTAGCTTTTTGTGATGTCCAGAGTTGATCTGATTGTTTGAATATTATCTTGTTACCATTGTTGAGATTCATACGCTGATTGTTCATATCTGTATTTGTCATTGTATTTTGTCATATTTTGCTCATATATGTATTTTTTTTCTTCAGTCTTCTAACTGAGTTCTACAATACAGTGTGATTTACTGTTTCAGTACAACAGACTTTGTAATTTAAATGTATTGAGGGCAACGCACAATTATAAATTTTCAAATGATATTAGTAATTCATGCTATTTCACAATGATTATGAGAGAAACATGTTAAGAGTTAAGAGCCCAACTAATGGAAACACCAGTCACCATTATGGTGACTACAAATGAAACAAACATGAGTGTTAAACTTCTGTACATGAATGACAGAAATAAAGTCAATTTGGTAAGTAATATGTGAAGCTGTAATGCTGTTTGTGGAGTTGTTTAATCCTCCTCTGGAGAGATCTGGGGCCTCATTTATAAAATGTTCCACAGAAACCGTCCTAAATTTCTCATGTGCGTACGTGTGATTCATAGAATAAACATACACAGAAAATGAGCGTAAGCCTCTCTTTCAGATGTGAAATCTATAAATTGCAAATGATCTTGAACTTGCACGCAGCTGAATGGTTTCAGTTCTTCGCGCTGTAAATGACACCTAATTAATGTCATTCTAAGATCAAACTCTAAGATCAAATCTGTGCGTTGGCACACTTTGTAGATGAGGCCCTTAATGTCTTCTTTTTTCTTGAGTTGATTTCATCTAAGACTGTGGCTGAAGTCAGTTGTAGCTCTTGTGTTTTTTGTTTGTCTCTTTTTTTTCTGTTCTCTTCTTTCCTTTAGTGATTTTGCTTGTTAATGCTAAGATGATTCTATATTAGGGGTGCCCAACCATGTTCCTGGAGATCTACCTTCCTGCAGAATTCAGCTCCAGCCCTGCTCAACACACCTGTCTGTAATTATCAAGTGCTCCTGAAGATCTTAATTAGCTGATTCAGGTGTTTTATCAGGTTTGGAGCTAAACTTTGCAGGTAGGTAGATCTCCAGGAACAGGGTTGGGTACCCCTGCTATAAATAATATAAAGATTTTGTGGTCCAGTTCTGGTTTATTTCTTTGCTTTTGGCTGACATATGGCATTGATATGGCCTGCTTGTGGCTCAGATCTGGTAACAGGAGTGGTCCGCCCAAATGCCATCAATCCACGCCACATGTGGCCCAGATCGTCATACCACTTGTGGCAGATGTGGGACAGATTTGGGCCGGCACAAAGTTGCTATCTGGGGAGTGTCATTTGGAACTCATTTATAGAGTTATTTTTATTAAAAAATATATGTTGATAATGATTAAACACTTCAGTGCCCTCCAAAGGCACCATTTTAGGTAGCCTATATAAAGGGATGGATTGTGTGTGTGTGTGTGTGTGTGTGTTCTTGTATACATGGTTTATGAGGACACAAATGTGTATAATGACATGGGTATTACAATGTAAACATGGTTTATGAGGACACTTCCTGTGTCCTCGTAAACCAAATGGCTTTAAAAACATACTAAATGGTGTTTTATTGAAATTCAAAAAATGCAGAATGTTTTCTGTGATGGGTAGGTTTAGGAGTAGGGGTAGTGTATGGGGTAGTGTAGTGTACTCTTTAAAACAAATAAATAAAAATGTTTAAGGAACAGTAGAAAAAAATTAACTGTTGACATATCTAGTATGGAATACTTTTTAATATTTCGTAAAAATAACAACTTAACAAATTTAGTTTTATTGGCTAGTTGTAAATTTGAGTAATTGACTAGGCTAATTAAATAAAAATATTATATTTTTTAGAAGTATATATTCTACATAAAATATATTTTCTATTATTAATAGAACTAGAATCTATGCAAAACATGCAGTGAAATGAAAAGTCAAAAACATCTAAATGTCCTCATTGTCCAGTAACCGCCATACATATTCCGCACTACATGTCCCATGGTGCACTGTTTTGTTGTTACGTGCTAGAAGTAACTTTCAAGGCACGCAAATGCAGCAGTGTCTCGTGATGGGGGCGGTTTGGCGTCAGTCTTTCCCGTCTGGAGTCTGACGCACTCCGCCAGCCAATAAGCTCATGTAGCACTTCGGCGCCCGAACCCGCTGTGGAGGCAGGATTTCTTCAAATAAAGATGGCAGATGTTGTCGAAGGAGAAGGCACTCGCTCCGCTGCCCCTTCCACGCTTCACTCGGCGGCTCGCAACGGCTCTGGTATGAGCTCGGGGACTTGCGCCGGCGGCCTCGTCGCGACCACGGTCACCTCCGGGCCTCGGCTGGTCCGCATCGTCAAGTCGGACTCGGGCTACGGCTTCAATGTCCGCGGGCAAGTGAGCGAAGGAGGGCAGTTGAGGAGCATCAACGGCGAACTTTACGCCCCGCTGCAGCACGTCAGCGCCGTGTTACCGGGCGGCGCGGCAGATCGAGCTGGAATCTCAAAGGGCGACCGTATTCTTGAAGTGTAAGTTTATATGTAAATAATCTGTGGACACCTCCACCGTCGTCCCTTATTAAACAGAAAGGGACCTAATTTGGTCCTAAACACCAGAGGCGAGAGGCAACAGTGTTTCTGAGTCACTTAAAGGCTTACTATAAGAGAAATTACGCTGTAATCCAGTACAACTGCAAACCTGGGTAATAAGTGGGTTGATATATATTGGAGTAGCTGAAAGTTAGCCAGCCATGTCACTGCAGTACAACATATCATCTGTTAAGTCGCGAAATATACTGTATATTCAAAATACATAACATTTATATGGCATACAAAAATGTGAATGTTGCTTCACTGAAAACATATCTGTCCACTTGGTTACAGTTTATGTGAAGGATTTCATATTCTAAACACATCAGAGCTTGTCATTCAACATCTAGCATCACAATCATCCCATATAGTTGTTTAACAAATATTATTTTTAGAAGCTGATTTTATAGACTAATTTAATAGACACCTAATTGCAGTCAGTCACAGAATTTGGCTCATTCATGATGTCATCATTCACTGACCCTCATGTTTTTCCAAACCTGTATGACTTTTTTTCATAGACCAGAATGACCGCTTCACTTTCATTTATTGTATGGAAAAAGATTAATTGAAAGTGAATGGAGGCTGTCACATTCAGGCAAATCTCTTTTATTACATTCCTCCGAAGATAGTAAGTCATATGGGTTTGGAAAAACATGAGGGTGAGTAAACGATGACATGCTTTTCATTTATGGCTAAACTATCCCTTTAACATCTCTTTGCACACAGTGTCTCTGCCTGTCATATGCATCGGTGTATGTCTCTGCGTGAATGGCTGCTTCATTTCCACCAGATAAAGGAGGTTTGTGTTTGGACGTGTTTGTCTTCATTGCAGATTCAGGTCACATACAGCACCGTGAACAGACAAGCTCTCTCATTCCTTCTCATCTTGACTGCGCACTGTTCTGAGCAATACTGGGTCAAAATCAAAATAAATCTCAATGGACAATTGGGCAAACAATAGCTTTTATTCGCAGACTCCTCAGTGATCGGCACATCCTTTTTATAACCGTGGTGATCTCAAACATTTGCAGCATGATTATGTAACTGCAGACTTGTTGTCTGTGGACTACATTATAGGATGTTAGAAGGAATGTCTGGGTTATATTTTGTTGCGATTTAATATTTGTTGATGTTATTGTGTCTCAAATCTGCACTGGAGCGGTTCCGGTTTTGCATGTTAATATTCACAGGGCACCTCATTGATGCTGGCATAGGTTGCTATGGTGACAAGTGGTTTCCGTGGCGTTGAAGGTGACAGAGCTCAGCATCAGCATCAGTCAGTGTAAACTCAGGACAGAAAAGCAGACAAAACATTGCTCATCCATCTTATAATCTCCAACTCAGATACGTGCACCTCAAATTGATAGGACTGGGTAAAAGTATACATTTTCTTCATTTGAATAATCCTGATATCTATTTGTAAACTCCAAAGAGCAAACTTTTAAACTATGCTTGCTTTTAGTGGCTGTACAGTATTTGTACAAGATGTCTCTTTGTTCCACTGAAATAATTAACTTAACTGCATAGTTTGGGCCTTATTTCATTAATAGTTTTGTAATGTGTGTGTGTGTGTGTATATATATATATATATATATATATATATTAGTTGTGAATGTGAGTTTGCATTCTCTATTTAATGGGATGCAAAAAAAAGACTGTACCTTGAAATAATCACAAGAAATGATTTGCGTATTTTGTCTGCTGATTCACAAACAAACTCTTATGAGACAATTCTTTCAATGATTTCAAAAGGCCAAGTTAAAAAATCTGAAAAAAAAAAAAAAGTAAAATCTGCATGGAGAAATTATTTGCCCTTACTTGAAATTGCAGATCCCATGGATTCCTATTGAAACAACTGTATTTAGTCTGCGAAGATTCACTGAACAATGGGAAATGTGACTGCGCCTTTAGCAGAGAGAGAAAAAACTTCAAATACACCTGACTGAATCAGAATCAATATTGAATCTGAAAACCTCTATCAATACCCAGACCTTCAAATTGCTCCCTGGTTGCTGTGTTATAAACACACACACACACACACACATATATAATATATATATATATATATATATATATTAAACTGAAACAAAGTGTTGCCATCTGCCATATCACCCTGTAGCCCAAGACTGGATTCCCACTGAAGCTAAGCAGGGCTAAGCCTGGTTAGTACCTGGGTGGGAGGCCTCCTGGGAAAACTAGGTTGCTGCTGGAAGAGGTGTTAGTGAAGCCAGCAGGGGGTGCTCACCCTGTGGTCTGTGTGGGTCCTAACGCCCCAGTATAGTGACGGGGACACTACTGTCAAAAAGCACCGTCCTTCGGATGAGACGTTAAACCAAGGTCCTGACTCTCTGTGGTCATTAAAAATCCCAGGATGTCCTTCGAAAAGAGTAGGGGTGTAACCCTGACATCCTGGCCCAATTAGCTCATTGTCCTCTGTCAATCATGGCCTCCTAATCATCCCCATATACTGATTGGCTTCATCACTCGGTCTCCACCAGTAAGCTGGTGTGTGGTGGGCGTTCTGGCGCAATATGGCTGCCGTTGCATATCATCCAGGTGGATGCTGCACGTTGGTGGTGGTTGAGGAGATTCCCCCTTCCATATGTAAAGTGCTTTGAGTACCCAGAAAAGCGTTATATAAATGTAACGAATTATTATTATTATTGGCCAGAGTTGAGAATCCCTGTTATAGAGTGGTAAAAAGAGGGAGATGCTGTAAGGACAAACTGTAGGTTGGAGCCACGGTTGAGATGCTTCCATGGGCAACACAAAACTATGATTCATTGGCGTGATATTTACCGCTCTTTTATGTACAGTAAGGAGGAAAAGTGAGCGCTCAGTGGAGCTCTTTGAGTGGCTGACTTCGAGCGTATTTGAGTGTCTACGAGAAACAGACGAGTGAGAGAGTATGTCAATGCACTGCTGATTGCTGTTGAGTAACTCTTAAGTACTTTGTTGTAGTGATTTTACTGCATTGTTTTTGCTGAAACCCTTCGGCTCACTTTGGACCACATGTTCGCTTTGGGGTATCAGTGTTTGTTTTCTGCCCTGAACGATGTCTGAAACCTGCATTACAGTCAGACCGATATCTTGCACGCATCAACCACATAGAATAGAGATTTTGAGGTCAAACTCAGGTTATCAGGGCAGAAGATGTGAGACTTTGAGTAAGTGAGACCTGCTCAGTCATCTCTTGAGAACTTTTTTTTTTTTTTTTTTTTTTTTAATCAAACTTGACTTTTAGCAGAGCTGAAATATATAGTGTTGTTGTTTTTTTTTTTTTTTTTTTTTTTTTTTTTTACTACTAATCAGTTGGGCCAGTAGTTCATATTTCTATTTGACCTGCCAACATTTTCTCTGGCCACAAAGGAAGGATTAGTTTTATTTTTAGTTTTATTAAAATGACATATTTTTATTTTCTCAGAGTATTCTTTTATTCAGAATATTGTGAAATATTATTCCAATTTAAAATATCTATTCTATTTGAATACATTTTAAAATGTTATTTATTTCTTTGATGGCAAAGCTGAATTTTCAGCATCATTACGCCAGTCTTCAGTGTCACATGATCCTTCAGAAACATACTAATGTGCTGATTTACTAATTTTGTTCTCAAGAAAAATTTCTTCTTATTATCCATGTTGAAAACAGTTGTGCTGCTAAATATTTTTGTGGAAACATTTTTTCAGGATTCTTTAAATAGAAGAACAAATAGACATTTTTTGTAACAATGTAAACGTCTTAACTGTCACTTTCAATCAGTTAAATGCATCCTTGCTGAATAAAATTATTAATTAATCTTACTGGCCCCAAACTTTTGAACAGTAATACATTTTTACAAAAATAAAACTTGTAACAAACTGGATATTATACAGTTGTAATGTAATTCTATATTGGTAAATACACTTGCTGAAAAATGGCATAGGATGCAAATTTTGGTTAGTATTTTTTTAACACTTTCTTACTGATGCTTTTTTTTTTTTTTTAAAGTAATTTTTAAAAAAAAAAGAAAAAAAAATCTACGTTAACCAGCTAGATTGATGCTAATTGAAATGTTTGGTTTTCTTGCTGGCAAGGCATAAAATGGTTGTACAGGATCAACGAATGTAAAATTTTCAGTGGCATCACAGCACTGGCTTGAAAGGGCAAGTAACTGTTCCGTCAACTGAACCAAAACTCTCCCACATCCTTATTGTTGAGTCTTGAAAAGATTAGACCATAAAATAGGAGCTCCAGAAACTCCACCTAAGTAGTAATTCAGGATTAAGAGATATCTGATCTGACCTTAACCTTCTAATAGGTCCTGGTAAGGCAAGATTTATAGCATTAACCACTGAATGTCACATTGGTATAAAGTACTGACTGAGAGTAAAAGCTTAATTCTGTAACCAGATCCTTCTCTCTTCTTTTCGATCTGCAGAAATGGGGTAAATGTGGAAGGGGCCACTCATAAGCAGGTGGTGGATCTCATCCGAGCAGGAGAGAAAGAGTTGGTCTTGGCCGTCCTGTCGGTTCCTCAGCCAGAGACGGACAGTCTTGATCCTGGGGACGATGGCTCTTCGCAGTCTTGCTATGACTACAGTGACAAGCAGGCCGTGCCCATCTCCGTGCCCACCTACAAACATGTGGAGCAGAATGGGGAGAAGTTTGTTGTGAGTGTTTTATCCACTGTGCCTGCTTACGCTTCTTGTTCAGTCTGATATTTTTTTTCTGTGGTAATTTCAGGATCATTTTTAAAAGGGTTGTGTGTGTGTGTGTGTCAGGTCTACAATGTGTACATGGCAGGCAGGCAGTTGTGCTCGAAGCGCTATCGAGAGTTTGCCATCTTGCATCAGAATCTGAAGAGGGAGTTTGCTAACTTTGCATTTCCCAAGCTCCCAGGGAAATGGCCTTTCTCCCTGTCTGAGCAACAGCTAGACGCTCGCAGACGGGGGCTGGAGGAATACTTGGAGAAAGGTAAGGGGGGACGACAGGAAGGAGATGAAAATCTAGAAAATAACTGTTTACAGATGTTTCCAACATTCTCTGTCTATTTTTTTTTTTTTTTTTTTGCTGTTCCCTCTTCATCTCACCAGTATGTTCTGTTCGGGTAATCGGGGAGAGCGACATCATGCAGGAGTTTTTGTCAGAGTCTGATGAGGTAAGGCATTGTGTATATTAGGGCTGTCAAGTTATCAGATCACAGTAATTGTAGTATTGCTATAGAGTTTGTAACTATAACTGTATAAAAGCGTACAAAAAGAACTTACTGTTGATCGTTACGTCCTGCAGACTGGGGTGTATCTCATGTATAAAAGGCAAACCGTGACTTTCCATCTGATATTTATCCAAAGTCTACCCAAAGTTTGCCCTTAGGGTCATCTGATATAGGAGGATGGATAGCTTAGAGGTTGTTTGGTGTGGTTATACTCATTGGGTGATTGAAAACAGAAATGGGAAGTATCTGTGTACCATGGGGAATGTCTGGTGCCATTCATCCTCAGTCATCACATGACCACTCTGTCTGGACATGCAGAGTTTGTCCTCTGGGGTAGGAAGGCCTGATTTTAAGCATCTTATGATGATAAAAAGGTTTTATGCCCTGTTTTATTTTATTCCATTTTTCCCTGTTTGTGCTATTTCATGCCCAACAGACTAAAAGACAAGGAGCACTGCAGTGATGTGTTTTTATAGGCCAACCCAGAAGTTAGCATCACGCTGGTTCCCTCGACAAAAATTCAATAGGATTTTTCCATTGGCTTTTGGATTAGTGTGACCATCAAAAACAACACATTTATGATTCTTACACATTTTGTTTATCATGATAATCTTCATAAATGAACACAACTTTTATGAATTTTAAAGCTTAAATACAATCGGCAGAAGTAAAAGCTAAATGTAGGCTATAAACGAACTACACTGTGGTCGCACGATTTCAACGTCACTATCATTAAGCTTCCGACAACTGTTCCAGTCTTTATTTAAAAAACATTTTCCCTGGAAGTTTGAGTTAGGATAGTTTGCAAGGCTTGTCTTTTTTTCCCCTAACCAGTTCAGCGCAAATCCCTCCCTGCAGCCAGTTTCACTGGGAAGGGTTAGAGTTTAGTGTTCAGCGTAAATGAGTACACCCCCTTTGAAAAGTAACATTTTAAACAATATCTCAATGAACACGAAAACAATTTCCAAAATGTTGACAAGACTAAGTTTAATATAACATCTGTTTAACTTATAACATGAAAGCAAGGTTAATAATATAACTTGGAGAACAAAATTTTTACTCAAATTAGGTTGATGCAAAAATGAGTACACCCCACTGAAAGTCTCTGGAGCAAAGCTAAATTTTAGACAACAAATGTCTAATTTAACAAGAATTCAACCACAGGTGAGTTTAATTATTCATTACACAGGTGTGCATAATAATAATATTGATAATAATAATATATATATATTTTTAAATTGTTAGGCTATCAGATAGCTAGCTGTGGTGGTGTAGGCCTACTATCTAGCTTTAATAACATAATCACTTAGGCCGTGTGTCCACCAAAACATTTTTGGCCAGCTGAAAACTCCTAGCTGCGGGCACTTGAGAGCTCTTTGGCAGCAAAGTGTTTTTTTTTTTCTTTCTTTTTTTAAGTTGAGACGCTTTGCTTGCTATACGGAATATCCACAGAAGTGTTACTAGTATCTCATTTCACGCATAGTTTGCTTCTGTATTGTTTCTATATAAAAATGTTGATACAATGCATTTGATACAATTGCTCTGGCTCTTGTTTTAAATTATTTTGTTCCAATTTTTGCTTGTTGCCTGTTGCAGCAGGATGTGGCGGTTGGTCGATGTGGCATTTGTCCCGCCCCTCTTCCACTGTGATTGGGTAAAAAGTGACAGTGATGAGTGCTGCGTTTTACCCAAAGTTGAACATTCTTCAACTCTCGGCGACTGCTTAAAAATGCAGAGCGTTCAGCGTGAAATAGATGCTCAGTGCCTCGTCACGCTGCTGCCGTTTTAAAAATGCTCTGCTCCCATTGAAAACTACGGAGCCCTGCACGTGACATGCAGGGAAAAAAGTAAATTGTGTGCATGCTTTACTAAGTCATTCCCTCGATTTACTAAATCGTACGCATGACTTACTGTTTCGTTCCCTCAATTTGCTAAATCGTGTACATGATCTAGCAAATCGAGGGAACGAATTAGTAAGTCATGTGCATGATTTATAAATCGAGGGAACGACTTAGTAAAGCGTGCGCATGATTTAGTAAATCGAGGGAATGACTTAGTAAAGCCTGCGCACCATTTAGCCTACTATTTCTTTTTTTCCTGCATGTCATGTGAGGGGCTCCGTAGATAACAATTGGAAAAATTTGCTAGCATTTGGGGAAAAAAAGCTTTGGTGGACACACCAAAATCTTGTGAGCAATCCATAGCAAAACAAATACTTGCCTAATATAAGTAAAATGTTCTCAAATAATCAAGTAAACAGTCAGTAATAAAATAAAAACAAAGAAACAAGTGACAATAGCAGAAATAAATACAGCATAAAGATTCAGATACAAACAGTGCTTTAAGTTTAAGTGCTGTTTTTTTTTTTTTTTTTTTTTTCCTGTTATTGTTTAACATTAACGACACAGACAGCAGCGGGTATATTAGGTTACCGTCACTTTAAGACCTACAATGTGCGGATCCAATACTGACCATATGGACATAATTATGTGTGTATTTAACCATTCAAGCACAATGAGCATAGAAAGAGAACACCATTCGGTACACACTCTCTGACAGGCGGCAAAAGCGCACAGAAATCCGCAGCCAGTCTGACATCGGTCAGTATGTCAGTACCTAATTGAGTTCTCTTTCATGGTATACTGCGCTTTTAATAACTATTTTAAGTACTATCAAGCATATCATACTTTTATTTGGTCATTCATCCATGTTTCTTAATAGCTTCGACTAGACCATGGCAGGTGAGAAAGGTTCGCTTTTGCTGTTTCACACAGATTACTCACTGACATAACGTACGCAGCATTTGTATCCTCGTCCAAATAATGCATTACAACTTGGATATGCATTATGATTATGCATATAATTCGATTAGATAATTTATTGTTTGTGAGATTGTTTAATATTTGCAGTTTATTTTGTGGTGAAATGGCGAATTATGCAAGATCGCAAAAAATGCGACATTTTGTTGATTTCGTGTTGTTTTCAGCATTCACGTAATCGCGGAAAACTGGAGGGACTGATTAGAAAACAGAAAAGTAATAAGTAATGTAAATTCATTGGTAATAAAAAGTGTAAAGCATGACTTTTACTTTCTATAAATAAAAACGTTGAAAATGAATAGCTATGCCATTATAACAGAAGTATAAGAATATCTTGAGAGGCCTTCAAATATTGCTTTTGACAGTGGGGGGCCTTGAAGTCAAAAAGGTTAAGAACCACTGCCTTCAAATGATCTTACTCCCCCTAATGGCCCCGAAACTAATAAGTCTGTCTGTCTGTCAGTCTATCCATTCATCCATCCATCCAGCTATCCTGTCAGAGAGTCACTTTTCTCGCCCTCTCTGTCTTTCATATGCATGGCTTTATTGACATGACAGCAACTCTACATTTATAATACCAAAGCATTAGCAGGTCAGCTGCAGGCAATAATAGAACATTGTTTAAAAAAAAAAAAAAGAGAGAGAGAAATTAAAGTATGAAATAAGAAAATAAAATTTCAAGGAAAAAAGTTATTCTGAACAGTCCTCCCGGGGCTTAAAAATGCCTGTATGTCTTTCCAAAACAGATGAATCTGGTCTTTTATCTGTTTAATTTGTTGAGGATCTTCATGTATTTATTCAGCATGAAAAAGCAGCATTTAAAAATGTGGCAGTCATGTTGTTATTTGTGAACCCATTTGCATGTTCTATTGCTCAGCTGTGAGTGTGAGTCTGTACTTTGTCAGGGTGTCTCTCAGGCACACAATGGACAAGCAGTACTGTATTTTTAGGTCCCTCTCTCATTTCTCCTAGAACTATAATGGTGTTTCTGATGTGGAGCTAAGGATAGCCATGCCAGACAAAACTACAGTTACAGTCCGGGTGCGAAAGAATTGCACAACAGACCAGGTCTACCAGGTACTGTATTTAATTCATTTGACAATATAGCAAATGCATCAGTTTCCAAATCCAAATATTTAATTTATTCTCCGTCTCTCTCTTTTTTCAGGCTGTAGTAACAAAGATTGGGATGGACAGCATTACTGCAAGTTATTTTGCTCTGTTTGAAGTCATTAACCACTCCTTTGGTAAGAGCTCCTCTTTATCATTTCTCCTGCATGAGTGTTATATGCCTGTTTAGTAATACTAGTAACTAGGTGTGTAATGGTTCAGATTTTTTTAATTTTGGTCAATAAAAATATTTGAACACCATGATCAGCTGGTTCCAAAGAGCACATTGTACACACTTCTAAAGGTGTTAAGCCATGTGTGGCAACAAAATGGAATGCTCTGTGAAATTGCTGACAAACATTTATGTCAATGTTAACATTTATTGCAATTTAAATAAAACAGATATGAACATGTTGTCACAAAGATCATTATGACAAACTAGTAAACACCATGAAGGTTCAGAATCACATGGCAGAAATGAGAGATGTATTTAATACTAACTCAAATCATTATTGTCTGATTAGTTTTCCCTGTGTAGGTAAAGTGTAGGTTTGATGATAAAGTGCCCCTATTATGCTATTTAAAGGTTCCTAATTTTGTTTTGGAGGTCTCGTATAATAGATTTACATGCATCAAAGGTCAAAAAAACACTTTAATATTTTCATAAAATACATTGCACAGCACCTAATTTCTCAAAAACTCTGAAAACAGTTTGTTCGAAGATTCAGTCTCACTAAACCCCTCCTTACCACAAAGCTGCTCTGATTGGCCAGATGGCCCAGTCTGTTGTGATTGGTCGACTGCTTTCAGCACGTGTCTGAAATGAAACGCCTATTACCATATTTAATTTTCAGCTCCGGTGGCTTCCTCAGTGCTTGGTACACAGAGAAAGGAACAGAAAAAATTACGTCTGTTTTTTCCTTATCAATTCCAATACGAGTCCTCATCCTTTGAAACTGCATGCAAAGTGAATTCAAAGCGTCTTTAAGGCCTCAGCAACAACTACAGTGTTTGAGGGCGGGTCAAAGTAGATGTGGGCAGCCAATGAAAACCACAGGCTGGTATTATGCTAATGTGTTATGTTGTGACATAGGTAAGTAACATCAAACTGGCATTACTGACGACTCGTTTTTTCAGTTCAGAATAGATTTTTTATTTTAGGAGAAAACTTTTTTTTTTTTTTTTTTGTCATACAGACTTTGCAGACCTTTTACATTCACAAACAGCTACATTACACATTGGATGAAAGGTTATATTAGAAAGAGCATAAAGGGGGCACTTTAAGTAAAGCAAATCACAAAAAAATGAAGCTTTTGTCAGTCAAAATA
This sequence comes from Ctenopharyngodon idella, assembly GCF_019924925.1. Lineage (NCBI taxonomy): Eukaryota > Metazoa > Chordata > Actinopteri > Cypriniformes > Xenocyprididae > Ctenopharyngodon > Ctenopharyngodon idella. Next base: position 26,577,989 of record NC_067235.1, on the reverse strand, counting down.
ATTAAGCAATTTTTTCTTGCTCTCCTCAAGTTATATCAAGTGTACTTTAATTCATTGTTAAACAGATTTGTTGTTTCTTTTTCTTCTATCTAAATGTACACCAATTCACTGATGCAGATTTACCATAATTACCCTTGAAAATGGACACCTCGCAATTCATTCACATTTAATATTCATACTTTTAGGTGCATCCTAAGATATGAGATGAAATGCAATACAAACATGCATCGAACTGTGTGTGGCAGATCTTTTTTTATTTTTTTTAACACGAACCATTTTACCCCAAGTAGAACTGTTTCTGTCATCATTTCTTGTAACGAACTGGGTATGTTCAAGTTTTGTAGTTTTTCATATCTTTTTCATGTAACTAGGATTTTTATGGAAACCTATTTAAAAGATTAAGAAATAAATGTAAATTTTAACTTTAAATCTCACATTTGTGACTTTATTTCCCAGACTGTAAATGTATTTTGGTAACACTTCATAATGTATTCGTAATTGTATGATGAAATGCATTATATATTTTCATAAATAATTGTAACCAGTTAAAATGCATTATAATATTTACAGATTCATTGTTACATCTGAAATTGGTTGTCTTTCTAAAGCTGTATTATATGCTTTTAATATCTCATTAATCATGAGACCACACAATGCATTACATGGAATAATTAATGCATTTTAAAATACTTTAATAATGCATTATACAAGGCTTTAATTATAATTGTATTTCTTATTTTAATCCTTTATCAATTACCTTTTTATTCTGAAGCATAACCAGCCTTTGTTTTATAGTTGTTGTTTTTTTAATTATATTTAATCTTACATGTATTTAAATCAAATACACTTTTCAACATCACACACACACACACACACACACACACACACACACACACACACACTAAGTCCTTCATTGTCTTGTCTGCGCTCTGCATGTATGGGGTTTGTTAGCTCACGGCTCTTAAATTATACAAGCCTCTTTGTTTACTAATCTTCTTATCCAGTCTCTTAATGAAGGCAAAATGTGCTCGGCCAGTATGTTTGAGTTTGTGATTCATGTCAAAATAACTTCAAAGTCCCATCCACATTTTAAGATTTGATGTTTCACAAAATTTCTGTATTTGTATCTGTAATTGCTCCCAAAATATCCAAGCAGTTAGTTAGTGTTTATAGGAGGGTTTGTGGGTGCTGTGTATTTGGTGTTTTATAGAGCAGCTTCGAACATGTTTCACCAGGATGTCTCAACTCATGTGTTTAAGTAGCAGGGTCTTGTGTTCACATCAAGCTCAATTTTTAATGGTTTAGTTTTATATATATATATATAATTTCATATCTAAATATATAATATTAATGATATAAAGTTAAGTAATATATAATAATAAATGAAGTACATAATAAAATCCTTACAACTTTATTACTTTATTAAATATTCTAGAATCTTCATCTTTCATACTTTCTCTGTCCCGGTTTCTTACTGCTTATCTACGCCTATATTTCTGTCTCTCTCGATCTCTCAGCACGCAAGCTGGCCCCTAATGAGTTTCCACATAAGCTGTATGTGCAGAACTACACATCTGCTGTCCCAGGCACCTGCCTCACGCTCCGCAAGTGGCTCTTCACCACAGAGGAAGAGATTCTACTCAATGACAACGAGCTGGCTATCAACTATTGCTTCCATCAGGTCTGTGTGTGTGTTTTCAAGAAAATGTGTGTTTGTGGCAATGCGTTTTCAGCCTGTGCTAGTGTTTACTTGTGTCCTCTCTCTCAGGCTTTGGATGATGTGAAAAAGGGATTCATCAAAGTGGGAGAAAAATCCTACCAGCTCCAAAAGCTCACTGAACAGAGGAAAATGACCATGGTCAGTCACCAAACAATGCAAATTCACAGTTATTGGAGGCATTAGTGGAGGTCTGTGGGTTAAAGGAATAGTTCATCCAAATATGAAAACTGTCATCATTTACTCACCATTGTGTCATTCCAAACTGGAGTGCTGTTATGTTTTCTGTGGAAGGCAAAAAGAAAGTTTTCTTGGTATCCTTTAAATTTCGAATTATCCAGCTCTCAAATCAAATATTGCACATATGGTGAAGGTTAAATCTCATGACGTTTAAACATTTGGTTTGAGAGTGAATGTTAACTTTAAATTACGGTCTGTTTATCACACATCTATCGTAAGGATTCAGAAGACTTTAAATGCCAAACACAAGTCATGTGGACTATTTTTCTGTTTCCATAGAAAAAATAACAGCGTACAGGTTTGGAACGACATTAGAAATATATGACTGAATTTCTTTTTGAAGCGGCTTGAAGAAAAAAAGGATGCACAATATATAGGTTAACAGCAAATATTCTATTTTTGTAAGATTAGATTATTTTTTATTAGATTTTTTAAAAATAGAATGTTATTGTCACTTTGTCTATTATTACTATTAGATTATATTTGCCATCATCTAACACTCACTTAAAGTTAATCTTTAATAGCTGTAATAATTTAATTAACACTGTTAAATGTAAGATTTGCAAATCTATAAAACTAGTTTTTTTTTATACATTGCATTGTTATAAAGACATTTAAAATGCTACTAAATATTTCTAAACATTTATAATTCAAATAAATGTTGTTGTTTTTTTTAAAAAAATAATATGAAGCAGCACAACTGTTTTCAACATTGATAATAATAAAAACTTTTAATATCAGTGCATCCCTAATTGAAAAGTGATTGTGAAAAATTAATCTTAATCTTCCTGTACCTTCTTCCTCTGTAGTATTTAAGTATTCTGAGGACATGCGAGGGCTACAATGAGATCACTTTCCCGCATTGCTCCTGTGACTCACGTAGGAAAGGTCACGTCATCACGGCGATAAGCATCCGCCACTTTAAGCTCCATGCGTGCACAGAGGATGGCACTCTAGAGGTGAATGTGTTTGCTTTGAAGGAGTGAAAAGTTGCTTACTTGGTGTAATGATTATAGTATATGTTGTTGATACCACTCAGTAACTTACTTTTATAAGTTCAGATGACAGTTTTATATTGCTTAATGATTTGCCATTTGTGTCGTTACAGAATCAGGTGATAGCGTTCGAATGGTCCGAGATGCAGAGATGGGACACGGATGAAGAGGGAATGGCTTTCTGTTTCGAGTACGCACGAGGGGAGAAGAAGCCTCGCTGGGTCAAAATCTTCACTCCTTATGTGAGTCTCGTATGTCCATGTGATCTTGCAATCTGCATTTATTCTTGTGCACTAAAGATGCCTTCTCTTTTCTAGTTCAACTACATGCACGAGTGCTTTGAGAGAGTCTTCTGTGAGCTCAAATGGAGAAAAGAGGTGCGTACTTAAGTTCTAAATCAGTGTTTGCTTGCCTTTCGCTCTGTTATTATAAGATTGATATATTTTTTCAGGTTGAAGAGGAGGCCACGGACAAGGACAATAAAAACTGCAGTAAAGATGGTATGTGCGGTAAGGTAAGGCTTTGCCTGCCTCCATATTGAATTGTGGACTTTAAAGGGTTAGTTCACCCAAAAATGAAATTTCTGTCATTAATTACTCACCCTCATGATGTTCCACACCCGTAAGAACTTCGTTTATCTTCGGAATCACAAATAAGATATTTTTGGTTAAATCCAAGAGGTTTTTTTGATCCCCCATAGAAAGCAACATAATTACATATTTCAAGGTCCAGAAAAGTAGACATCGTTAAAATAGTCAACGTGACTACAGTGGTTCAACCTTAATGTTATGAAGCGAAGAGAATACTTTTTGTGCACAAAAACAAAACAAAAATAATGACTTTATTCAACAAATTCGTCTCTACTACGCAGTTTACATGACTATTTTAACAATGTCTTTACTACTTTTCTGGACCTTGAATGACGTCATTACATTGCTTTCTATGGGGGATAAAAAAAATTAAAAAAAAAAAACTCTTGGATTTAATCAAAAATATCAAAATAATTTGTGTTCCGAAGATGAACGAAGGTCTTACAGGATTGGAACTACATGAGGGTGAGTAATTAATGACAGAAATTTCATTTTTGGGTGAACTAACACTTTAATGTCCATCCATAATGTGTGCTCTTCTGAATCCTGTCTATCTTTAACAGAATATCTTCCAGCTGTTGAGACACAGAAGGGATGGAGGCACATGAATGAAGAGATCATCTCCTCTTGAATTTTCAAATACATGCACACGTACACTAAAAGCCACATACAGAGACATTTCAAACCAGTCCCATATGCTTACTTGTACTCCACCACTGATACACACATACTGAAATACGAAGATATGAAACAGGAAATGACACAACTACAGTGCAATGATGAAAATAAGAAACTACAAGAGACTTTTAAAGACTTAGGCCATCATTCCATTTCATTGGACTGGACAGAATTATGTTGGACGTACTGGAGTTGACCGCCAGCTCAGGACAGGAGAGACGACACTGAAAGGCTGCTCCAGGAGACGGACGTGGTCATTGACATGGCACCAGCATTGTGACTAATTCATGTCATGTGACTGGTCACAAGACGAGGTCTTCAGACGCAGACAACTGAGAGACTGAACTGTGCTTCTGGGGCGTGCGTCAATTTAAAGGCGTGGAAACTAATGCATCATGATGACACTAACACATGCACCTGTGAGGGCAGAGATGCTCTCTCAGAATGTATCAATTTAAAGGTACACTATGTAACTTTTGGCGCTCTAGCGGTTAGAAAACAAAACCGCATGCATCTTGCGGAAGAACATTGTGGCCGGAGCTACTTCTCTCTGTATATGTCTATAATGAGTCACACAGGTATTGGGCTACTAATAGTCTGAATATAAACGCTTATTATAGGCGTACCGTAGTGATTCAGGATAAGACAAAAACACAGTTTGGAAGATGGATTTCGCTCATTATATAAATTTTGTACATTTTCAAAAGAAGTTACATAGTGCACCTTTAAAAAAAAAAAGGAATATAAAACAAAAACATTACTTCATTTTCCACTTGGACAATCAGAGTGAGAGAGGGAAAGAGAAAAAGCTTTTCAAGCGAGTAGAAACGAGGGCAAGAGAGACAGATCAATACTTTCCATGCTTTTCCACATTAATTTGTCTCTTACCTCACTATTGCCACAGTGTTGGTAGTAGGTTTGTACAGATTTTCAGCCCTTTAGCTGAACTGAGGTTTTTAATTTAATTGTTTTTCGTGCTCTCATTTGTCTTTTATTCTCCAAAGCAGTATTTGGTTGCATTGGCCATCGCCAGGCCCAGATGGAATTTCTGTGCAGATTTTAATGGGATTTTCTCCTGGTAAAAATGTGTTAAACGGGTCAATGATGTGACACTCATTTTAAATCTGTTATTTATTCAAAATATGTTAAAAAATGCGACTCATATATACATAACTTTTTTTTTTTTTTTTTGGTTCAGGATTTAAAATGTCATGTGATGTGACTCCCTCCGAAACATAATGATAATTCATTTGAAAATGTCATAAATCAGTGGTTCTCAACCTTTTTGACAATATTCAGAAGCCCCTTGTATTTGCTATATAGGTTTTTTTTTTTTTTTTTTGCTGTAATTACAAAGCCCATATTTTGATTTCAATTTTTTTTTGTCAAAACTGGGAATGTCCGTATGTTAAATAAGTTAACCAGAATAATCTAACAATGTTAGATTATTTTAATAGGCTCATCTTGCAAACTAATTAATATATATATATAATATATATATTTTTTTTTTTTCATGGACATTCTTGCATGTCATTGACCTAAACACAGCTGAAAGTGCTTTTAGTAGCTAATTTATGATTAAATTAGGCAAAATATTTAGCAAGTGAACACTTAAGGGCTGGGTAATATGAATTATAAATGTTGTAAATCTGCAGAGAGTCTGTGTGGGTCTGGCCACCGATCTTAAACACCTGCCCACTAATCATCTGTAACAGTTCTGTGTGGGTGTTCACTCTGCTCATATATAACTTCAGCTGTATTAACAGTGTTATAAATGTGAAGCACTGAATTGGCTGCTTGGTTGTGGATGCCATGCCTTCATCCAGCAGTAGGTGGCTCTGACCACACAGGAAGCCATCTGCATCAAACCATGTGTGAGTGTGTGAGCATTTGATTTTTTCCTCTTTTCTTATTCCCCCCCCCCCCCCCCCCACCCCATTTTACTTATTGTAGCGCAGGCGCATACAAATCTGTCACTTCAGACCAGACCAGTCAGGACATGTTTTGCACTTTTTAAATGACGTATGTATGTGTGATGTGTGTTAAAAGACTGATAGCATGCCATTTCTGTCCTGCATTGTTCCATTAGTTTCATCACGTTCATTGACTTAAAAGGAATATTCCTGGTTCAATACAATGCCACAATGTTAATTACCACAAAAAGTAATTTAAAAAATCTGGGTTACAGTGAAGCACTTATAATGGAAATGAATGGGGCCAGTCTGGAAATACTGACTGTTTTAATAGTCACAAGACAAATAATGTGTATTAACACAATTTTTGTGTGTCAAATTGTTTACGCTTTCTGTGTAATTTTATATCCAGCTATACAATGTCGTAGCTATTACAACATAACTTTTAAACTCTAAAACGACTGTGATGAACAACTTCACAGTTCAAATAATACACAAGTTTGATCAGAGAAATCAATGTTTTATAAGCTTTGTATTTCTGCTTTTAAATCCTCTAAATATTAGCCCCACCATAACCTTGACTTTAGCTTTGTTTTCTGTTGTTTTTTTAAAGACCTGAATCACAATGAATTAGCTAGTATTCAACCAGGATTATTCCTTTAAAAGACAAACTGAGTGAGCAACGCCTTTGAACAGAAAAATCAGTGGATTTATGTTGTGTTGAATTACAACAGATGTCTTATATAACGGTTATGCTGGTTATCATGGGATTCATGCAAAGCCTCTGCGTAAGCGTACAGATCAAATATCTCTTCTTTCTTGTCAGATGGCTTGTCATAGACTTTAAGATGAGACTTTTAGCTTCGTCTGTGTTTATCTCTCCCCCTCTCTCATTCTTTACTCTTTCATTCTCTCCGTTTGTTTGCTCTGGTTGTTTTTCTCTATTGGTTAAAACTTTAATTTATTTGAATATGGAATTCAAACACAAATATCTCTGTGTACAGTATTTTCAGCGCTGTGAGTTTTTGGGTAACCTTTTCAAAAACAAGGCACAAGTACATTTACAAAGTGACTGTAGTAAAAAAAATAAGCAATGTAGGGCACATACTGCAAATAAAACAAAACAAACGGTATACCTGGAGGAGGTTTTGAAATCGAAATCTCAAGTTGACATGAATTAATGTAAAAGCAAAATGTTTGGTCATAGCATTATAATAAATTGTAACATATTCTTTTAAATAAATTGATTTATTGACCCAAAGCTGACCTTTTGGTGGCCTCTCTGTATGGTGAGAAACAGCTTTTCTGAACCAGTGACAGACAATATCAGAGGTGCAGGGGAATAATCAAGTACATGAAAAAGATGTGGGGACGAGGTGCCAACGAAGGAATAATTTAGCAGCCGCATAAATTGTGAATGGGATTAGTAACATTAGTGTTGCTCTCTGTGGGTCATGTCACTGACCTTCACCCCAATGATTTTATCAGGCATTTAACAATTAAAGAACAAATAGGGCCTGAAACACAAGACGGCTTGTGTCACTTCAGCAGCAGCGTGAGCGTAGGCCTAGTACAGGTTCTATTGCCTTTGCCAGCTGAGGAAGTTCAACCTGCCACTGAAGCTGCTGATACGGGTCTATCAAGTAGTCACAGAATCTGTCATGTACACCTTTAGAACTGTCTGGTTAGGTTTGCTCACCAAATCAGACAAAACAAGTCTGGACATATACCTCCAGAGCAAGGGCTTTTTAATCTTTTAGATGCCATGAACTGCCAAATATGATTAAACTCCTGCAATCCCTAGGGATGCTCATCCAAAAATTGTAAAGGCAGCTTTGTATTTTCATGTAAAAGACCCAATTAATACTGTTTAAAAAAGTATATTTTAAATAGCCTATGTGCAAAATATTATTTGTAAAATAATAAGTTTGTATGTTACATCATTGCATTTTTTTTATACTCACTATAGTTAATCAAATTTTATTTTAATCAAAATGTATTTATCTAAATTTATGTACTATTTTAATAATTTTATTTATTTTAATCAAACGTTTGTTTGTTTAGTTATTTATTTAATGTGGGCTAATTTATTTATTTATTTTAATCAATTTTGATTTACTTTAAATGTATTTATATATTTAGCTAGTTGGTTATTTTTACAGTTTTTACACTGCTTTTCTCTAAACTTGTCCACGGACCCCCCCCAACACTTCATTGGAGCCCTCCGGTTTGAAAACCCCTGCTCCAGAGTGAGGAAAAGTACAGTAAAATCAGACAAATGAATATTATTAGGCCTATTTATATTATAATATCACGTTATATTATTTCATACTCATCGACATTGGGAATACTGCTAGGTATAAACCATAACGAGCGCTATTTACAATTTCAAGTCGTGCAGCATTACACAAATCGCTATTTAATTTCATTAATAACCGAAAGTGTTTTCAGGATCACATTGCGGGTTCTTGCGAAATCCTACGTCATCAGAGAGCGTCAAAAACACCGTCGCAGCTACGCGCCACATTTCATTGTCATTCATCAGCGTTGTGTTTTCAATCTGCATGTGGCCTCTTGCAGGGACGTTGCAGAACTGTTTACGTCGTCTGCGCATGTAAGTATATTTACTCCTTGTAACTTACATAGCTGTATGTTTCTTTATGATATAAATGCGTTTCCGGAACTAGATTGTCCTGGAGGGATCGAGATGCTTCAAAGCTTCTCCTATCGCTGTTTGCCGTTGGCTGTCGCATTAAATCGCGTATCCATTGAGTCTTTCCGCCCTAGTTACCTCTAATTTTATGTTGCATGCTTGCAATTGAATTAAAGACTAGGAAATTATTTATAGTGGGTTGTATTTGCTTTCTTGCCCAGGCAGCGATGTTTTCATTTAAACCTAACATCAACCTCCGATGTCCTTGTAATTAGTTGTCGGTTTTCAGAACTTAAAGGGCTTGTTGAAACTGGACCAAGACGATCATTTTGGGGTTAGTTTAAAAAGATGTGTTTTTGTTGAGCAAGAACAAAAATAATATCATGGTATTACCATACCACTAAACCATAATACCACGATGCTCTTAAAATGTACTAATTTGCATGATGTATTTATCGCTGCGGTTAATTACTAAATACAATGTTAAAAATCAAACTATTCTAATAGAGATACCGGAAAATAACAAAAAAAAGTACCGTATGATTATTAATACAATCACTTTAAACTGTTACCACCACAATACTCCTGTATGAAGACATTTTAATTAAAAATGTGGGTTATAATTAGTAGTTTCACAGCCTAAATTTTCAAGTCAATACACACAATAAATGCAGTGACACAGAATATTAATAATAAAAAAGATAGCAGTAATATTAATAATAGATTAACATGACTTTTAAAGAATACTGTTATACATCTACTCCTGAATATGGTGATGAAAGCAGTTGTTGTCATTCTGTCTATGATGCTCTGTAGTCTGCAGCCCTGAGCTACAACTTTGCGTGACTGTGTAAATTGGATAAACTGGGTTATTAAGCGCCTCCTGGAGACATTTGTCTACACATGATCCGTATTCTTTCGGACTTTGTCTTTTAGAGAAGTGAAGTCGAGGCACGCGCTCCCTCCACGCTCACGAGCTTCTGAAGATGTTTCGGCACCTCAGGCTTTGGCGGGAGGTTATAAACTGCAGTGCAGTTTCATGTCGGTCACAGTACTGTAACCTCATGTATTATTCATCTGGGAGGGTCGCAGGTGGAGGTTTGCTTTCCGTCTGCTGGCTGGTGAAATCTGAAACGAAACCAATAGTTCAACGGCTATGATAAAATGAGTAGTGCGATGCAGTATTAATATGTCGCACTGTTAACTGATATGCAGTAATATGAATACAGTCGTCCCGCACGAGTTGTTTCACAGTTTATTCACTTAGGAATGATTTCTTGGTATTTATGTGTTTTCTGATACGTTTTTTTATTGGGATGTTATAACTCAATGGTGTAATTACCGTTTGTGAAACTGTAAAATAGGCCTATTGGTGAAACTTTCAAGCGCTTCCGACTAATGGCGCCCCCTGCTGTCATTTGGAGAAATGCGTGTTATGAGTGAATTTGCAGACACTAGTTTGAGAGCTTGGGGAAGAATAGAAAACGAAACCTAAAGAGATCTGTGCCTAGTTCGCAACATCCCGCGTTTATGCGTGCTTTCTCTTTTCTTTTATTTCTGATAGTATTTTTCCAACACACTTTCCAAAAGTGTAGACAAGTCTCTGGATCATCAAGTTTGTGGATCTAAACCATTTGCAGAGGCAAACCGCGGAAAACGCTGGAGTGCATAATCCGTCTATTTCATTTTTCATGCGGAACAGCGTTTAGTCAGTGCACGAGTCTGGGCCTTATCTAGTTTGTCTTGTCAAGTTCATCTGTCTTTTGCCTTCAGTTGTTTTTGTGGTATGTATAAGTTTTTGGGTTCGTCTGAATAGATTTGTTCTTATGTAGGTTATATTCTTGTGTCAAAGTGACTGAACCATTACTGTAGAATCTGTGCTAGAACACTGAGTGTTGTAATAAACACCCTATTATTTTCATGCTTTTGGGTGATATACTAAATTTGTTCTATAATTTGTCCCATCTTTCCATGGAGCATCTAGAACTATCAGAGAATAGTTAAAACTGTGAGTTACAGAATCCAGACCACTTTCCGAAGTCATGGGAATGTACACTGTTTAAAAAAAAAAAAAAAAAAAAAAAAAAAAAATCCTGGCAGCTATGGTTGCCAGAATAATTATGTACAAAACACATAAAAAAATGTAAACATACAGAACAACCTGTAAATTTTACAATATAAAACTGTGATTTACAAAGATTTTAACCAGTAAAACCAACAGCACACACTGCTACTAAAATCTATTTTGTACTGGCAACCACCATAATGCAGGTGGTAAAAGAGGAAGCCACGTGAAGAATCATGAATAAGTTCATCACAAATAGCCTTTCCACAAACTGAATGATACTAGTATATAGAAGGCGCACAGAGTCATTCATGCAAACACAGAACACCGTCATGGTAACACACGTGACACTAAAATGATGCAATAAACAATCAGTAACCAACAGAAGATTTAACATAAAACCCAAATGTGCATAACTGATAACAAAAACTATTAAGAAACATAATTATTTAAACAAAATACAAATGTAAAATGTCACACAGGGAATTCTGGGAATATCAGTTTACAGTCGTCCTGTATAAGTCATTTGTGTCCGGCATATGCAGTTGTTTTTTGTGTTAGTTGCTTTTTGGGAATGCAATCTCTATAAAATGTTTTTAAACTCCTTATAATGAAAATGTGGAAATTCATTGGTTAAAAGGTTAAATTTAACAGTTAAATGTAATGGTTCCTATTTTTTATAAAATAGTCATTTTCCAATATTTTCAATTTACATAAATGATTAATAACCTATCTACCTCAGCTCTCAGTTTTAAAATAGACATGTGCCGATATTCAGTAATACGATATATCACGATAATGAATATGCACAATGTTGTTATTGTGGACACTTCAAAATACCGTGAATAATTATTTATTATGAATTATTAATTTTTATAATACATTTTAAGAATACTTTACCCATCAACCGTATAAAATGCACAACACCGCTGTATGCTGCATCAAAGGGACACGCACACTCAGATGTAAACAAGCCCAATGTGCACGAGAAGCATATGGCTGAAGGAGTGAAGGAGACGTGCTGAAAGAAAGTGCACGTTCACTCTCTGACAGCAGAGGGCGCTGATGGAACAGCAGAAATGCAGCGGTTACCCCGGAAACCCAGTAAACAAAGCTGCTGTGCTAACTGTATTTAAAATGCTTCAAACAGCCATCCACTTTTCTTTTTTTTTTTTTTGAATTCGCAATGGTGTTCATCACAGCACTTAATACTTAAAGACTTAATAGGCTTATTATTTTTAAACTTAAATATTTTTATATTTTAATCTGGACTACAACATGCCCTATAATATTTGAAAATGTTCTGATTATTTGTTATTGTTCAGTAACACTTAGTGACATAAGGCTTCATTAGTTAACATGTTAATTCATTATTTAACTATTATTTATTTTTTGGACCTGAGCTAAAACTAACAATGATCAGTTGTATTAACTAACATTAACAACAACAACAAAAAAAAACCTTCCGTAACAAATGTAGTTATCGCTCATTCTTAATCTTAGTTAATGCATTAACTAACATTAAATAATGAAACCTTATTGTAAAGTGATACCTGTTGATCTTTATAATTCTTTTGCACTTTCATCTGTTTGAAACATTTTACTTTATCATTTTTATGTCCAGAGTTCTTTTTGTTATAAGAAAAAGAGTACTTAACCTTAAACCTGTTATACTATGACAACACTTTTTTTTAAACTTATTTCACTATAGTGATAATACCGTATACCGTGATAAAAGCTCCAGCAATTATCGCAACATGAAAATTTGGTACCGACATGCCTAGCTTGAAGAGTTAATTTATTTGAATGGCTAATTGGCTAAGCGTTCTACCCTTCTATCAGGCTTTTTCCAATCTATTTTGTAAGGGATGGCCACTAAAATTCCAGATTTGTATTGGGGATGTCAAAACATTAAAGTTACAAGTGTAACTTCAGCAAGCACATGGAAAGTGATTGAGCATAATCACTTTCCATCTCACTTAAGTTTATTTATAGAGTGAGCTATTATGTCTGAAGTTAAATGTGAAGCTGGACAAAGGTGCTGAATTATCTCTTGTCCATGCTAGTGTTTGATAGGAGGCTGTGAGTTTAGGCATGTCATTTTTTTTTAAATATTCATTTTAAAAATATTCATAACAAAAAGTAACATGCAAAAAGTATGTGGTTAGAAATGTAGCTCTGACATTCAGTTTTTTGCTGTGCGTCTTATGTAATGTGTGATAACTGATAACCTTTATTTTTCCGAGCTTTTGTTTCCTGAATCCATTAAAAAAATAATAAATTTGCTGGTTAAGTACGGTCTATTGATTTGCTGTATTGTGAGGACTGTAGAGTCTTAATAAGCAACTTATTTTAAACTCTCACAACAATTCACACCAGACCTACACTATGCTGTAGAGTACTGCATTTGATAAACAAGTGTTAAGTTCACTGACTTTTTTTTTTTCTGTCTTCCAATGTTTTGTCAGTCTCTTAAAACAGCTTTACTCATTGTGCTTTAGCTACTATAGTTGCTCACATTGGCAGAGAATGTCTTTCTGAAAGTGCTTTCCTCTAATACCCATGACCACTTTCCCTCACCATAAGGATCTGCAAATTACTCGCTAAGCCAGAAATAAATTGATTGTGTCACAATAAGCATGAATAATTAATCAGTGAGCCTTTTACCAAGTGTTCAAATTACAGTCCGCTGTGTTGCCAAGAAATGTGCCGACAGAATTTGTGTGTCTGCACAGTGACCTGCATTCACTTTGCATTCTTTAATCGATTTTTCTGTTGTTCTCTGTCTCTCTGCAGAAGCAGTGCACAGATTAAGCCTTTGCTATCATTGTGAAATTACATCCAGACAGTTGAGTCTCATCCTAACACGTCCACTAAGCCCAGCGCTACTCCCTCCTCACCCCCGACCCCTGCGCTATGAGCAGAGGTAGAGGAGGGTTTAACAAAGATTGTCAGCGATCCTTCCTCCCTCCCCCACAGGGAAAACCTCAGTTTCATTACTACACAACCACTGGTCATCCACGGGGCCCTCGTGTCCCAAGCCCCGGCTCTGTATCTGGCAGCTATCAGCACCCTTCTCTTTACTCCTCTTACCCGGGTGCTCCTGGCGTACCTCCACATGGTCGTCCTTTTCCCCCTAGTCCCTCTGAACCACCCCTGTGGGCATCCCCCCAGCACAGCAGTGATCAGATCTCTGACTCAAATGGTGTAAGCTTCCGACAACACCAGGTGCAGTTCCTCAGGGGGCAGAGTGCACACGCTCCACAGTTCAGAGGACCCCAACAGCGAGGGTCCCAAACCTCCAGCCAAGGGGAAGAGGTCTCAACTGGGCCTCTACATTACCAGACAGGTTATCGCGACTTCAAAACAAGCGGTAACAGTTTTGGAAGAAGAGACTGCTACAGCAGAGGCCGAGGAAACTGGCAAAGGGAGCATAACTTTGGACCTAAGAAAAAGTCAGGGTGGAATCACCCTCAACAGAAGGGACAGTATTATCCGAATCAACACACTAAGCATTACTGGAATACACAGGTTGATGATGTGTCCTTTGGCCTTCATAGTCTGAGTTTAGGTGACCGGATAACAAGGGTAGACAACTCTGACGCTTTGTCTTGCAGTAGCAGTGCCAGCAAGGTTTCCAGTTCTCCCGACTCGGTCAGAGAGTCTCTTTATTTGACCCCTGAGATCCAGCAACAAGTCTTTGCTTTTTTGAAGTCACTCGGGCCAGACGAGACCGTTCACGCAAGGGCCTTGGGCAAAAAGCTGAATCTCCCCAAGACGATTGTTAATAAGGCTTTATATGCCCTCTTAAGGACAAACCAAGCGGTGAAGCAAGGTGAGATTCCTCCTCTGTGGAGACTCTGTAAGGTAGAGGACAGTGAGCCCATCAAAGGGAGAGACCAATCGCTGTCTTCAAAGGATTTGGAGAAAGAGCCAGGTCAGAGTTCATCCATAAACCAAGAGTCTAGAGAGCATCCCACCAGCACCGGCGCTCCCTCTGCATCCCAGATCCTCTTTGAGGCTGACGGCAATATCAGTGACCAATCAGAGGATTCTGAAGGTGACGATACCTCTGACACGTTGTTTCCTGTCCAGGATCAACAGATTCTTTTACCTGCAGTGCAGTTGGAAACCTTGTCAACAATGGCCGAGTCTAAAGATAGCAAAGAGAAGATCCTACAGTACCTCTATGAAGTGGGTACGGGTAATGCGCTTGTGATCGCCAAGAACCTCGGCCTGCGCAGTGCCAAGCAGGTTAATCCCACACTCTATGCCATGGAGAAACAAGGTGATGTAAGGCGCAACACCGAAGTTACTCCACCTACCTGGGCACTTAGTGCGCACCGGCAGGAAAAGATGGACCGCCAACGTAAAGTTGCTGCGACTGCAAGACAGGACGTGAACAATGCTGAGATGTTGAACTTGGCAGCTGAAGGGATTGCAGACGAAACTTCGGTCAAGTTGGAAGCAGACGATGAATTTGATTTTGGACCAGTTCCGATGGAAGGGGGTGAAAATCCATTGGTGGACATGTTAGACAACAACAACATTTTTGGTAACACAGAGCTTGATATGCCTGGCCTTGAGCCAATACCCCCCAAACCCAGTGAGCTTTCCACCTCCACCTACCAACCTCCTCCCCATCAGTTCTCATACTATCAGGATATGGCCAGTAATGGAGGAGAACGTTTACAGTGGGCATCTGATGATATTCCAGAATTCCTGAACACGATCCGCTCCGAGGTCGCTGTTTCATTAGCTGCTCCCCCTCCCCCATCCCAAAGCCTGGAGTCAAGCAGATTCCAGAAACTGAAAGAGGCCCGTAGTAAGAACCCAGTTAGTGGGCTGATGGAGTTTGCTCAGCATCTTGGACACACTTGTGAATTCCTACTTCTGGACCAGTCTGGACCCTCACATGACCCCCGGTTAGTAGATGAAAATTTTGTTTATAGTGCATTTGTTAAGACAGTCTTTGCCTCTGGCTTTTTGGAAGTGTATGTGTTTGGAAGGCTGATACACAGCTGTGATTAATTTAAGAATTTGTGAAACAGCCAATAGTTTTTTTTGGTGATGTTACAGAAGTAATGTTCTCTTGTTAGTGAATTTTGGTGAAATGAGATTGCATGATTAAGAATTAGACACACACTGTGTTTACATGGATTTATAGCTTGAGTTTTTTCCCCCCTTTTTGTCTCCAGGTTCCGGATGCAGGTCATGTTAGATGGCCGCAGGTTTCCACCAGCTGAGGGTTCAAACAAAAAAGTGGCCAAAAAAGATGCTGCAGCCACAACCCTGAGGATTCTTTGGAGGGAGATGAAGGGAGCAGGTGGAGATGAAGAGGAAGAACCGAGCTTTGAGGGAGCTGAGTCAACTACTGACCTGGCAGAAGATATGCCAGTATGCTTGTTTTCTGTTTCTGTGTCAAAGTTGCATGAAACCTGATTATTTAGTCTCCCATAGATAATCTCTTTGATGTCTTATTTTACCTTTCATTAACTTCATAATTTATGTATGTTTTTAAAATATATTTGTTGTATATAAAATATAATATAAAAATCTTAATTTAAATATAATGTTAATTTAGTTTAATATAAAATGTTTTTGTTTGGTTGTTTGCTTATTTATTTTCTCTCTCTCTCTTTCAAATAATTTCTAAAGAGTGGCACAGATACTCCGCCCCAGGCTCTGTCTCGGTCTCTACCTGGAGGAAAAAATCCTGTTTCTGTCCTGATGGAGCACAGTCAGCGCAGTGGGAATGCCATCCAGTTTATCAAGACAGGACAGGAAGGGCCTCCCCATGATCCACGGTAAAATACATCCCACAGTAAAGGGCTTTAGGTTACACCCCTTTAATCCTGCTACAGAAAGTCACATGCTTTTTGTCCTGATGTGTCTCTATTTTCCAGGCTCTTCTGTCCCCTTGTTGTTCTCACATTCTCCACATCTCCACACCCTCTTTATTATCTCCTCTCATTCTTGCTATTCCTCTCAAATTCCTCAACTCTCTCTCTTTTTTTTTTTTTTTTTTTTTTTTTTTCTTTTACTATGACATGAACGCCAAGTATGGTAACCAATACTCAGAATTTGTCCTGTCCATTTAACCCATCCTAGTTAGTGCACACACATTAGGAGTAGTGAGTAGTGAACGCACACACAGTGGGCAACCATTTTGCTGTGGCGCCTGGGGAGTGATTGGGGGTTAGGTGCCTTGCTTAAGGCACCTCAGTCAGCTCCTGCTGGTATTGAGAATCAAACCCACAACCTTCGGGTTACCAGTCTGACTCTAATGATTAGGACACGACTGCCCCAAACATAGTGAATTATTTATTTATTTATTTTATTTTTTAAATAAGTCTCTTCACCATTTCCACTTGTTGCCGTTTCCCCTTACTGAGCTTTTATGTTGTCATTTTGGTAGCGCTATTCTTATCCCTCTCTCTTTTTCTGTTCCACTTTTTCTCGCTGGATGTTTTTCTGTGTCCTTTATTACCTTTGCCCCTACAGTGTGATTTTGCTGGCTGTGAAACACAATGCTTGACTGCTTTGTCTGATCCTGGCCCGAAATGTTGTTTTATCTGCGTATTTCTTTCTTTTCCTGGTTTTTGCTCATCTTCCTTTTACTGCTCATCTTACTTTCGATGTTTCCCCAAATTGAATTTGCTTCTTAAAAAAGTATTCGATGTGGTAAGAAGCTCTTGTCCATTAGCATTTAATCGAGTCTGCATCAAAGGAATTTGCATTGAAAAAATGAAATCATGATATGGCCTAGTGTGATTATTAAACTGAATATTTAATGAAATTAATATATAGTCTGCATGTGTGCTTCAGAGTGTTTTCATTGATCTCAGAGTGCTCCACACAAACCCCATGTTAGGAACTGGTCTAAGTCAGATTTGAAATGAAGTGCTTATTGAAAATGAGAAATTTCTGTTGCAATGTAATCCCAATGTAATTTCAGTCTGATTTTATACCTTCTGTCGTTTTTACCCTTGATATGTAAGCAGCAGCAATATGAGATGTTAAATGTGTGTTATATCACATTTCAAAACACAATTTGATTTAAAAACAAATCGTGCATCTCTAGAAGTTGTGCAAGTGTGAAAGAAAAACCTTCAGGCACACTCTAACAACAGAAAACCGATAGATCAGAGAAACTTAATCTCTGTTGAGGAAAAAAGCTTTATTTTACTTTAGGACTGAGCAGTAAGTTACAGTTCTTTAGATTATGTAGCTGTATTTTTGCAGATATCATACAAGTATAATATCTTGATGAAGTTGATGAATGTAGTTTCTTTTCATTTCTTGTTTAACTTATTAAATGAGAAATCTTAGTATGGGTTTGGTTCAGGACAGCCTACACAAACATTTATATATAATTCTGCCATGTGCCAGTGGATATTCATGGCCTTTAGCAAAAGAGCGACTCTAATTACTGGCCTTGATGTAAATGTAGCACTGCCTGCCAAATTAGTCTGGTTACTAGACAATTTTTTGGCTCTAGTAGGCAAAAGCATGATTTGACAGCATGCTTGTCTGCATAATTGCATATTTTTGTTTCTCTATCATTCTCAGTTTCAGTGTGCTTTATTGGTGTAACAAATATTGGTACATTTGAATAGCTGAAGAAGTAGAGGTAGTTTGTTGTAGTTGGGTCATAAGATTTTTAATGTTTTTGAAAGAAGTCTTTTGCTCATGCTCACCAAGGCTGCATTAACTTGATTCAAAATAGAGTAAAAACAGATATTACAAAATTAAGACAATTATTTTCTATTTTAAAGTGTATTATAAAATGGTAAGTTCCAGTCCTTGATTCTGATTGGTCAATAGCTGTTTTGTTTTATTTATGATATTTTATATAGAATACAAATAAAAAATATCATAAAATATAAAGCATATATTTAAGTCTTTTGTAAGTCAGTAGTTTGAGTCTTTTGATCAATTTAATGCATCCTTGCTAAATAAAAATATTAATTTCTTGAAAAAAAAAACAAAAAAACATGACCAATTCTGTTCTGTGCGATTTTGTAAAAACTGATTCGAGCTCAATGGAATAGAACTGCCTCAATAGATTTGAAAATACTGTGTGCACTGACTGATTTGTCTTTTTTTTTTTTTTTTTTTTCACTTCTTTCTCCCACAATCTTTCTTGTTTTTTCTTTCTTCCTGTGTCAGGTTTATGTTCCGTGTAAAGGTTGGGGACCGTCTCTTCCAAGAAGCCTCAGCACCCAGTAAGAAAGCAGCGAAGCAGCTGGCAGCAGAGGAGGCTGTGAAAGAGCTAATGGGAGATGGACTACTACATCTTAACAAGGTAAAGAGAGATTTGCAGACAGTACAAGATGAAAAAGAGAATTTTGTTTGCTGGTAGACTAAACACAATCTTTCTCTTCCAGCCTCCAGGTACTTTCCATTCTCTGGGCGACAACGAGTCTCAGCCAGCGATTCCTGCATGCCCCTCGCTACCCCCACTGACGGCATCTGAGCTCCAGGCGGCCCATGAAGCAGGTGTGGGTGACCTCATCAACCACCTGAACAACAACGCAGTGTCCGGCCTCCTCGAGTACGCCCGTGCTCGAGGCTTTGCTGCTGAAATCCGCCTGGTGGGCCAGTCCGGACTCTCACACGAGCCCAAGTAAACTTGCACTCCTACTTGGTCACGTTTTCGAGATCTTTGTCTTTATTACAGAATCAGCAGGATTCTCATCTTTGTGTCTGTCTCCCCTCTGCTCTGTCACACAATAAAAAGATCAGGTCACACAATTTTATCTCCCTTTTTTACAGGTTTACATACCAGGCTAAACTGGGAGGGCGGTGGTTTCCTGCAGTGTGTGCTAGTAATAAGAAGCAGGGGAAGCAGGAGGCAGCGGATGCTGCACTACGAGTGCTCATCGGAGAAGCAGAGAAAGCAGCACGTACTGGAGAGCTCACGCCAGAGGTATTAAACGCAGAAACTTTAATAAAAGTTCATAATAAAATTAGCAGTAACTTTTAACTATGCATTAACTTCTCATTAACAAAGTACCATTAAATATTGAGGGTCATAATATTTGAAAGCAGTACAAAATTAACTTTTTGGTGGTTTTTTGCTACATGTGTCCCTATGTTTAAAAAACTTTCTAGGTAAACTTCTGATGCTAAATTTCATTATTCAGAAGTATTTGACTGGTGAATGCTGTATTTGACCAATCTCTCTCTTTAAGATAGTGATGTGTAGTATAAATTTGTATATAGTAATAGTAGTAATATAGTTTTTTTTTGTTTCAGTTGCCGGTATCAGGCAGTACGATGCATGATCAGATCGCCATGCTAAGCCATCAGCGCTTTAATGCACTCACAGCACGCATCCAGCACAGCCTTCTGGGTAGGAAGATTCTTGCTACCATCGTTATGAGAAATGGATCAGATACTCTTGGAACAGTTGTCAGCCTTGGGACAGGTACATAGACTTGAACACAGACAGAGCCAACATGATGTGTGCACTGTAATTAGAGATGTGCTGTAATTGTTGTCTTTCGCCTGTAGGAAACCGCTGTGTTAAGGGAGAGGAGCTTAGTCTTCGAGGGGACACCGTTAATGACTGCCATGCAGAAATCATCTCCAGGAGAGGCTTTATCCGGTATCAGCTTGCAGCAGAACTTTCTCTCTCCCTCACTGTCAATCCCATAATTCATTTTTCTTCTCATTCTACAGCTTTTTCCGTCTCATTCTTCAAGATGAAGGAGTCTTATTTCACAGCAGCTCATAAATATATTGACTTTATATTCGCTGTTCTGAAGATGTTACTGTGAGACCGACAGAGCGTCTGCTCACATGCCTGCTGTCTTTCTCTTTCTCTGTCTTTCTCAATAAAATTAATTATTTAATATTATTTAAAACAGCCATTTATTCTCATATGGCAATAAATAAATGCATATATTAATTAATAATAAATTAAATTATATATTTAAATATAGGATTTTTTTTATATATATATATATATACACACACACACACACACATTTATTATAGTAGTGTTATTGTTACATATTCAAAAATAAATTATTTTATATATGTAACTTATTTTTTTTTTTTTGCACAGTTAACAGTTTAATCTAGACTTTAAAAAAAAAAAAAAGGTTATACAAATGCACAAAAAGGCACCATCCTTTAACTATTGCACAAATTTGTTTCATTTTTATCAGCCCTAGTTTTAAAATAATAAAAAAAACAATGTACTAACAAAACTCTTGTTTGTAAAATCTGTATGGCTCAGGTTTTTGTACGGTCAGCTGATGAAGCATTGGGAAAGCCCTGGTGATGAGAGTATTTTTGAGGTTGCAGACGATGGTAAGCTGAAGATCAAATCTGACATCACCTTTC
Organism: Ctenopharyngodon idella; assembly: GCF_019924925.1. NCBI lineage: Eukaryota > Metazoa > Chordata > Actinopteri > Cypriniformes > Xenocyprididae > Ctenopharyngodon > Ctenopharyngodon idella. The sequence goes on along the minus strand of NC_067235.1, from coordinate 26,556,782 downwards.
ATCTCTATATTAGGTGAGACATGCACTTCCTCTTATCCGAGCTAGTTTTAGAACAGAGATTCGTCTGCAAAAATGGATAACGCTGCTTTCATGTACCTTTTTCTTTGTTTCAAAGCACTGCTCCATGTGGCGATGGCGCTCTGTTCGATAAGTCGTGCAGCGAGGCCGCTGAAGAAAATGTGTCTGGACACATGCCTCTCTTCGAGAACGTAAAACAGGGCAAGCTCAGAACCAAGGTGGAGAACGGTAAGATACCGAAAAAAAACTGTAAATAACGGCATCAATGGGGTAAAAAAAAATATACAAACACAGATTTTCAGATTAATCAAGATCTGAATGATTTGATATTTATACTTAAAAATTCAAAGATCAGTCTATTAATCTGTGCCTTAATGCAGAAACTTCTGAAAAAAAGCTGTTACATGCTGTCATAGTTTCTGTTTGAAATTACTGATCTTAAAAGTTAGTTCACCCAAAAATGAGAATTGTCATTAAGTGTTCACCATCATGTCGTTCCAAACCTGTAAGACCTTTATTCATCTTCAGAACACAAATTAAGATATTTTTGATGAAATCCAAGAGCTCTCTGACCCCTCCATAGACAGCAATTTAATTACCACATTCAAGGCCCAGAAAGGTAGTAAAGACATTGTTAAAATAGTCCATGTGACTACAGTGGAGAAGAATACTGCAAAAACAAAACAAAAATAACGACTTTAAGACAACAAATGTCTTTTCTGACTTGAACTGAAGCGCCACAGTGATCTGTCACGCCACATTTAAGAGCACCAAAACAGTATATATTGGTTAAATTTTGTAATAAAATTGACAGACTTTGAAAGCTGAGACTTTTTCATCTCAGAAGTAACAAAGCTTATTGAGATTTATTGGATGGGAGGCACGCACGCTACAATGTTTGGTTCATTCATCAGCTGAAAACAGCATAGACTGAAAGATCGATTCTTGGGATTTAAGAATCGATATCGGTTTTTCAAAATAATTTTATTTTATTTATTTATGTATTTTTTTTTTTTTTTTTTTACCCAGTCTTAATGTAATCAGAGAGGAGAAGAGATGTCGTTGGGAGGGAAAGTTACTTTGATTAAAGATTGAGGGCACATGAATTAAAAAAAAAAAAAATGGTACTCATGGATAAATTATTTATAATAAATACTACAACATTAAATTAAAAAACAAGAATTGTCAGTTTTGATTTCATGGTGACTTTAAATGGCCAACTACTGTATGCACATGCTGTGGCGTAATTCCAGGACCTCAGGTACACAACTCTAGTGCGCTAACTGTCGGATTAAATAAGATGCACTCAGCAGTGTTTGTCGTGCCATCTGGTCTCTGTTATCTCGCCAAAGAGGTTCTCTATAGCCACGTGAACGTGGCCTTTTGCCAGGCAAAACAGCCATTGTCTAGTGGGATAGAAGAAAAGCAATTACAAGGCAAAAGCGGTTGGCAGGTAAGCGGAAGTATGTCTGTGAATTCAACTTGACAATTCGGCACATGATGTTGGCAGTTGTGCTTGATTAGCTGTTGTGCCGACCCTGACACTGCTGCCAAGGAAGTTAAAAAAAACAGCCTCATGATATATTGTGACAGACATTTTTCTGACAGTCCTGCGATAAGCCAGATTATGCTTCCAGCTAATGCTATTTGTCTAGTTAGCTAGTTTTCTAGAGCTACCGTAGACAGTGTTACAGTCTTCTCTTTTGGTTCTCTACTGTACATTCTATTTACATGTCTGTCACTTCATGAATTCTTGCATATTATTGAATTAACTAAGATTCCCCACCTTTTCCTTTTTCTCTTCTCATTAACCTTACCTTTTCTTAGGTGAAGGCACCATCCCAGTGGAGTCCAGTGATATTGTGCCCACCTGGGATGGCATTCAGCATGGTGAGCGCCTGAGGACCATGAGCTGCAGTGACAAGATCCTGCGCTGGAATGTGCTCGGCCTACAGGGGGCGCTCCTTAGCCACTTCATCCACCCCGTTTATTTGCGCTCCATCACTCTTGGTAAACACTGCTACCATGCTTTGAGTAATGATATCCAATGTTTTCAAGCCTGTGTGTTTGTTTGTTTTTTTTAATTTAATTTTATTTACAATAAAGGCTTTACATAGGAAGTCCTAAAGGTATTTAAAACTGATTGAAAAATTTATAATAATAATAAATTATATAAAATTGAGACAATTATATTAAAATTAGCATTTAAAATTCATTATAAAAATTATTATTATTAAATAATTATTAAAAATGTTTAAAACTTTGTTTAAAATGTTTAAAATTATGTAATGAAATTATTAAAATGAATGTATTTTTATTTATTATTAATAGTACTAATAGCAAATTATATAAATTATATATAAAACGTATAATTATATATAATATTAAAATTCAAAAGTTTGTATTATTATTATTTTTATATTATATATTTATATTATAATATATTTTATGAAGTATATTACATTTTATATTATTATTATTATTATTATTATTATTATTATAAATTGTTATTATTTATTAATAGTACTAATAGCAAATTATATAAATTATATATAAAACTTATATATAATTTTATATATATATATATATATATATATATATATATATATATATATATATATATATATATATATATATATATATATATATATATATATATATTAAAATTCAAAAGTTTGTATTATTATTATTTATTATTATTATTATTATTATTATATATTTATAATATATAATGTTTTATGAAAGTATATTAAGTTTTATATTATTATTATTATTATTATTATGCGTCAAACTTAGAGCTTCATTCATGGATTATATTTTGATATGCGTTTGTTCAGGGTATCTCTACAGCCATGGTCACCTGACTCGAGCTGTATGTTGCCGATTGGCTAGAGATGGTGATGCATTCAAAAAGAGTTTACCAGCAAACTTCACTCTCAACCACCCTGAGGTAAACACACACAACACAATGCATTTAGTACTATGAAACTTTTGTTTTTACTTGGATTTAATTGAATTTCTGTATTGTTCTCTGCAGGTGGGACGGGTGAGTGTGTATGACTCCGCACGCCACACAAGTAAGACCAAAGAGTCCAGCGTTAACTGGAGTCAGCCAGACCAGCTCAGCGTTGAGGTACTGGATGGCACCAAGGGCAAAGTGGACAGGTGAGAGACAGACCCATCCGTCATTGTAAAAAGGAAATCCAGCTTATCTAGCTAATTGAATATTTATCTGAAGCACTTCAAGACCTAGACACCTGCTTTTGTTCATGATCCATCCTTCTCTTTTCATGCCAGTCTCAAGATGGAGGTATCACGGGTTTCCAAGTCCAATCTGTTCCGTCTCTTCCAAGCTTTGTGCCAGCGTGCGGGCCGAGCCGATCTGCTGGCACTGCCGTCCTATGCCCACGCTAAGATGGCTGCCACTTCATTCCAGGATGCCAAGAGGCTGTTCTTCCTGGCGCTGAACCAACATGGATATGGCGCCTGGATCGGGAAGCCCTTGGAAGAAAAAAGTTTTGAGGGAGAAGCCAGAGGCTCCGAGCTAAGGGCAGGAAGCGGGGACGTTCGTGCTCCGTGTTGCGCAGTTGACCCCAATAGCTGCTCGAGCTCAAACAACAATTTACAGTCTGCAGCACAGGGCTTTTAGGGATAGAGAGAGATGAAGAGAGAACAGATTAAGGGATGGATGGAGTGGAAGAGTGGCCGGCGGTTAAAAGAGAGCGAGAATTGAGGAGGTACAGAGAGGGAGGAACAGGGTAAGCCTGTGGCTTTGGATTTGAACTTTAACCATCATGACAAAGCAGAAACGGGTGCTGCTATGGCAACAGAGCTGTAAACCCAAGGCAAATTGGACTTGATGAGACATGAAGTAGAATCTTGCCTTTTTTTTTTTTTTTTTTTTTTTTTTTTAGAAAGCTATTACTACAGGGTTGCATTTGTTTTAGCGGGTTTTTTTCTTATTTGCGACCATCACAATACTTTGTTGTGTGACTGCGTGGCCACATAGCTGAAGAATAATTCTGTTTCTTTCTCTCTCGTAGTCTTTTTGATTCAAAATTATACATTTAGGTATTTCTCATTTAATAAAAAGATTTTTAATGACCGCTGTATACACATTTACTGACATTCACCTCTTTTATCTGAGTTGGGTTGCAAAGGGTCATTTGTGACTTGAGGAGGTTTAAAGTGTTAGTTCACTCAAAAATGAAAATTCTCATTTACTCGCCCTCAGTGTTCCAAACCTGTATGACTTTTTTTTTTCTTCTGTAAAAGATAACATAAAAGAAAGATATTTTGTGTGTGTTGTTTTTGTATGTACATTAGAAGTCAGCTGTAACCACAAAAATACCTTCTACAAAATATCATCTTTTGTGTTCAAAAGAAAGAAATGTATATAGGTTTGAAATGTCATGAGGGTAAATTAAAAGAATTTTCATTTTTGGGTGAACTATCACTTTAAGCTGCTCGTCATGTACCAATTTGTCATTAACCCACCATTTTTTTTTTTTTTAATTCATAAAAATGCTCTGTTTGCTTTAAAACTGCGTGGAATAAACTAATAAAGTAATACTTCTGTATTACTTAAATTCAATATATATATATAATTTTTTTTTTTTTTTTGCAAGTTCCACATACCAACACTTGACTAGACTGCTTGAAATATATACATAATGTACATACAGATACATATGCACACAGATGTATATATAAGGTCTGTTGAACGAGTTTATACATATGCGTGTGTGTTTATGTATGTGTATATATTGTATGTATATATTTTGTAATGATTCGTAACTTTGAAATCCAATTTATTTTCTATCTTTTAATTTTTAGGATGTAATTTTATATGAGGTGTGTATGTTCTGTTTTGACTATCGTTGATGTGCATTTTGTTATACATGGGGGGGACTTGTGGTAGATAATGCATGCAGCCAAACACAGTCTACATTTTGAGTGGTGAAAGCTATAGCGGGTGGTTGAACGGCACAAACCAATCATATGCGCATTTGTGTGTGTGTGTGTGTGTGTACTTTTGTGGATCTGAACTGTTTCTTGGAATATTATTTTACTCTTTATATTGTAAGCTCAAGTCTGCATTGCTTGTTTAATGTGTTCAGACACTGCTAATTGATGAACTGCTTCAAGACTAAAGCAATACTAACATTCTGTTTTCTTCTTCCAGCAAATGTGAATCTGTATGCCTCCAAACATTTGTCATCAAACCATTGAAGTCTACTCCCAAATTCTTTTAAGACAAGTTCTGTTCTATTAAAAAAAGTAAAAAAGCATTTTCTTTCCATGAGCTGCAGATTAATGTCTTATGGTTTGCATTTCACTGAACGTGCGCTGGTTATAGTATAACTGTGATGGTATGTCTTTTCCCAGGATAGGTGGAAGGGAATATTTAGGTCAGAGTGTTGCTATTTACTTACATTTTCCTCTAATCAAGGAGAAAAAAGTTAAAATTAATATCTATATATGTGTATTTACACATACCCTGAAATATTAAATAATTATATAAATAATAATGTCAGACTGAAGTGGATAGCAGAATATATAATTGAAAATAAATAGGAAAAAAGTGTTCCATGATTTATTAGGAATATGTGTATGATTTGCATTTTTAAATAACTAATTTATGGTAAATACAGCATTCATTAATACTACTATCTCTTATTTTCCTGCACATTATTCATTTAAATGTAGTGGGGGGAAAAAAAACAATATATTAGATAAACTAAATAAATAACCATGTATAAAAAGTTTTTTATTGGACTAAAAATGAGACATTATTTCGCATTCCAACCCTCAAGATTGCAGCGAAACAAAATATTGTTCCTGTTCTCTCAGTCTCAGAGTACTCAAGTTTATGAGGAAAATCCTTGATTTTCTTGGAATGACGGGTTTCTCTTGACCAAAGTATCCTCAGGTTTTATTCACCTTTGGTAAATAGGCCCCTATATACATTTAATTTGAAACAAGTACTATATATTATAGGGTGGGTGTGTTTATTTTCCTCATAGGCCGTGTGGATATGATTGGACACCTAACTACACATTTCATCAAATTTCAACTAATTTAACTCATAATATCAGGCAGTTTTGTAATTAATGCATTGTATGAAATAACATTTAAAAAAGGGTGACTGTCTGCTTTGGCCTATCAATTTAATAAAGGAAATGTATGAAATACTTGCCTGAATGTACGCCAGTGACGTTATTGTTTACCCAACAGCTAGGCTAGGCTAGGCTATAGCATAAATATGAATATAAACAGCGTAAATGTGATATTGTATTTTTTAATTCCACTTTCAATCTCAAAACTTGTCACAACACACACTGTAATTTTTAAACGGTTTTATTACCGCTGGATGGCGACCTTTCCCTGTTTCGTGTAGTTCACAGGTGACAGGTTTGAGAATGATCAAACCCGTGGACGAGATTGCTGCAAAAGAGAGAACATTAGTGTGAAATTTTTCATTTTCCCCTCACTAATTTCACTGGCAAGTCTGCTGATTCGGTCTGAGAGCATTTTTATAGGATGGATAATGAGTAAAATACCACCAGCTGTGGTAGTTAACTTTATTGATAATTTCACACTTTATTAAAAAAGCATGTGGAGTCTCGATATTAACCTGAGTTGAAAACGCAGACTGACAGCTGACACGTCCACAAAAAGCTTTCATACACCGTGTCTTGTCGGACGCATGCAGTATAAACGGGTCTGTCAGACTCAAAAAAAAAAAAAAAAAAAGTCATTATACTCCGGGTCCGCGCGAATATTTCGACGGATATGTCAAACAAGCGCACAGCGTGTACATGAAATATTAGTTTGGTCTATACACCGTGTAAATGAGGTGATCGATGCTTCAGAGAAGAATGAATGAGAAGAGGGAATACGTGAGGGGAAAGTGTGGGTAGCAGGAAAGCCTCGGTGAAAAGAACAGGGAAACGCAAGCTAACTGCCATTGGTAAATGAGTATACTAAAGTAAAGGGCACAAATCGCTAGTAGGCTACTGTGTGTGTTTATGGGTGTTGCTCCCAGTGCTCGTGGCATCCAAGTGATGCATCGCAACAGCTGACACTGTTTTGAGCCCTGAAACAAAACATTTAAGACAGCTAGCACATTGTAGGTCATCACACAGCTTTTACCCTCCCATGAAAAACACACACGGTCCTTCCACCAGCTGAGTCAGTAGAATCAAAGTTGTTAGGCCTGCCTAGGCTAAAATGACAAATGCACTAATGTAATGTGAAATGTGTGTCTGTTAGAGAGTGTGTGTGAGAGATCAACTTCTGAGGGCTTTCCCTTCTAACTTCCACCTACACACCAACTGTCGCGGCACAAGTGTTATTACTGTATTTAGAATTCTGTGCATATCTGTGTCTTACATAATGAGGTTATAATGTGCTGCTATACACAGCGCATGCCAAATATATGGAGTTTCTTTCATAAATTAACCGATTTTATATTGACTTTACCTTAATTCGGGTGTCACAGAAACATAGCTACCAAAAGATTTGATGGTAACACTTCACAACATAACATTTAGTCAGTCTATTAGGTATCATGAACTATTAAGTAATATACTGTATATTTTAAATATTATAAATACAACCCGAATTCCAGAAATGTTGGGATGTTTTTTTAAATTTGAATAAAATGAAAACTAAAAGACTTTCAAATTACATGAGCCAATATTTTATTCAATATAATAGAACATAGATAACATAACAAATGTACCATTTTATGCACAAAATAAGCTCATTTCAAATTTGATGCCTGCTACAGGTCTCAAAATAGTTGGGACGGGGGCATGTTTACCATGGTGTAGCATCTCCTCTTCTTTTCAAAACAGTTTGAAGTTTCTGGAGTTTTGGTGTTGAAATTTGGTCCCATTCTTGCCTGATATAGGTTTCCAGCTGCTGAAGAGTTTGTGGTCGTCTTTGCTGTATTTTTCAATTAATTTCGTTTAATTTTGTTTGTATTTTTCGTTTCGTTGCCTAATGTTCTCTGTAGGTGAAAGATCTGGACTGCAGGCAGGCCAATTCAGCACCCGGACTCTTCTACAATGAAGCCTTGCTGTTGTAATAGCTGCAGTATGTGGTTTTGCACTGTCCTGCTGAAATACACAAGGCCTTCCCTGAAATAGACGTCGTCTGGAGGGGAGCATATGTTGCTCTAAAACCCTTTCAGCATTCATAGTGCCTTCCAAAACATGCAAGCTGCCCATACCGTATGCACTTATGCACCCCCATACCATCAGAGATGATGGCTTTTGAACTGAATGCTGATAACATGATGGAAGGTCTCCCTCCTCTTTAGCCTGGAGGACACGGCGCCCGTGATTTCCCACAAGAATGTCAAATTTGGACTCGTCTGACCATAGAACACTTTTCCACTTTGAAACAGTCCATTTTAAATGAGCCTTGGACCACAGGACACGACGGCGCTTCTGGACCATGTTCACATATGGCTTCCTTTTTGCATGATAGAGCTTTAGTTGGCATCTGCAGATGGCACGGCGGATTGTGTTTACCGACAGTGGATTCTGGAAGTATTCCTGGGCCCATTTAGTAATGTCATTGACACAATCATGCCGATGAGTGATGCAGTGTCGTCTGAGGGCTCGAAGACCTTTATTGGATGCCCATGGTCTTCGGCCTTGTCCCTTATGCACAGAGATTTCTCCAGTTTCTCTGAATCTTTTGATGATGTTATGCACTGTAGATGATGAGATTTGCAAAGCCTTTGCAATTTGACATTGAGGAACATTGTTTTTAAAGTATTCCACAATCTTTTTAAGCACTCTTTCACAGATTGGAGAGCCTCCGCCCATCTTTACTTCTGAGAGACTCTGCCTCTCTAAGACATCCCTTTTATAGCTAATCATGTTACAGACCTGATATCAGTTAACTTAATTAGTTGCTAGATGTTCTCCCAGCTGAATCTTTTCAAAATTTCTTGCTTTTTCAGCCATTTGTTGCCCCCGTGCCAACTTTTTTGAGACCTGTAGCAGGCATCAAATTTGAAATGAGCTCATTTAGTGGATAAAAGTGTAACATTTCTCTGTTTAAACATTTGTTATGTTATCTATGTTCTATTGTGAATAAAATATTGGCTCATGTGATTTGAAAATCTTTTAGTTTTCATTTTATTAAAATTAAAAAAAAAAACGTCCCAACATTTCCGGAATTCGGGTTATATGCCCTATATTATTTTAAAACATTAATGTTAATTTATACTTGTTAAACTTGGATAGTTCACCCAAAATGTCTTGCTTTTTTTTTCCAAACAATGAAACGCCATTTGCTTCCAAAACAACACTGACTAAGTCATTCGGTTTGGAACAACATGAGGGTGAGTAAATGATCATTTTACATGTACATGTATTTGACGGATGCTTTTTTCAAAAGTGACATACATTTCATTAAAGATACACATTTACATTTGATCAGTTCTCACTTTCCCTGAGTCGAACTCGTCAGCACCTTGCCGTTGTTAGCGCCATGCTCTGATGTTTTAGCTGCATTTTTTATTTTTTGTGTCAACTATCCTTTTAACATGAATAAATCATGTAAAGGTTTTATTAATTGATGATACTTAATGAATTAACTGATGTTAATGACTTGAATCTTATAATAAAATACTTTTTTGATGTTGTGACACTGATAAGGTGAGAAAAGAGATTGAGTTTACAATGAGGCTCAATAAAAAAACTAGAATTAGAACAGAGAATATGTATGCAAATGAAAAAATATGATTTGTAGGCATAATGCAGGAGCAAATGAAAGACAACATTTAATAGAGGTTGAAAGCAAAAGTAAGTGGCTGAAAAAGAGGAGCACTGAAATGGAGAGAGCGGGGAATGAAAAGGTGAGTAGAAGGTGAGAGTAGAGGGTAGGGATGATGGACTGGTATTTAGGTAGTAATCTGTTTATAGTAGGCTAACCCTGACCGGCTTCGCCTTTAGTTTAGGGAATTTTCCAGGGGCTGCAGGTGGTATGTGTGTAATGAGAAAGCTTTAAAGGTTTCCAGTCCTCACAAATAAGGCAGAGAGAGAACAGAGTAAATGTCCTCACACACGCCAAAGAACAGCTGGCAGTGTTCAAATTGTGGCAAGGGTTATGGTGGAGTCCCTGGTTTATTTTCTTTTAAACCTTGAAGGGGGTCAGGAGTGAAGAGCCTCAAAACGTATGATAGACAGAGTCTAATTGCTTTCGTTTTTTTTTTTAATTTCCCATTTTTTGTCTGCTTCAGTATAGGCTAAAACATAAAAATACTCAAGGCGTTTACTGCAGTGAACCTTCCCACAAAAACGTGGTTTAGCCTTTAAGCTGCCGTATTACAAGACCACAATAACAGGCAGAAAACAATTGTTATAGAATTATAATGTGATTTTCATTGCTTTTACTTTTAGTGAGTGGTTGAAAATCCTGACAGATATTTTCTGCCTAACATGTGTTGACTATGTTAACTCATTTATTCCAGTATTAGTACATCTTATTGGAATGTACATTCAATTAGAATGTCTGTAATATTTAATTAGAGTGAAGAATAACAGTCAGCTCAATGCTGAGACTCAAGCACAATGTTTGCAATATATGCTCATTTCAGAAACAAAATGCAGTCAGGCAGCTGTCATACATCTGATTTTCTAAATCATATGCAGGTCGGCAAACACAGTTTAAGTTACAAAAATGATTTGTTGTAGATCTGATTTAAAATTTTTGGGGGTGAGTATATTCATTAATACTGGTCTATAAATTTTTTTTAGAAGTCATCTGCTTCAGAGATAAAATGTGCTATTTATTATGTATTTTGATGTGCTGAATTCAAAAATTTATGTTTTTACATTCATCTGTGTATATTGTGTAAATAATACCTGTCTAAGTAACACATTAAAATCAGCAAAAGGGTTATATACTTAATAGTCTGGAAGCATTGATGGGCTTCCATTTGAAGTTATCTGCACTGTTCACGCAAGGCATCTTTGCTCACTTTGGCTCAACAGAAATGTGCCCCTTTGCAAAATCAAACCCTGACAAATAAGAGAGCATGAAGCTGTATGACAGGGGTGCAAAATTCAGTTTCTGAAGGGAGACAGCATGCGCTTTAACTTCAACCCTAATTAAACACCTGATCCATCTTATCAAGTCCTTCAGGCTTATTTGAAAACTACAGGTATGTGTGTTGGAGCAGGGTTGGAACTAAACTCTGCAGGGCTGTGGCTCTCCAGGAATTGGGTTTTGCACCCCTGCGTTATGATTTCTATAGCTGATATAGGGCAATTTGTTTAGCAGAGGGATGTAAATTTCTTTATGATGGCATCATCCAGGACTTCTAGCATGCCATGATGCAATTGACTGTTCGCAAAGACCTGACCCTTTAGTTACTGTTGCTACATCTGACAAGCCATGCCACGAAAAACACTGACACTGACAACGCGTCGACAAACAAGACAGAGCAGGTTACTTTTCATATGAAACAAAGTCTCAAATTTCAAATTTTGTAATTTTTAAAGAAATTTAAACAGTAAATACCGTTTTGTGGCTCTTTAGATCGATAGATCGCTGTAGTGCCTCAGTTCAAGCGGCTCGTGAACCGATCATCTCGTCCTACTAGTTAATTTATAGCATCAAATAAACATGAATGAACATCAGCAATGTTGTTTCAACCGCGGAAAGATGTCAGTACACACCATTTTTCAAGTTCAAGTCCACCTACATTAATCTACTAACTCCCCTAACTGCTTTGTCAGACAAAACGAGAAAACAGCGGATTCGGCATTATAATTGGTTAGATTGCCGGTCAACCAAACTCCCGGCGAAGGGTCAATTCATATCATGTATGACACAATACCAGCTTCAGACCGCATCATTCATTGTTTTGCCTAAAAAGCAAGTAGGCCTACTGTCCAAAACCAGTCATCGATTTATTCATAGATCCAGTCAAAGATGTATTGTAGTCATTTCTGTTTTAAATTGAGATCCATTCCCTTTATAACTCACTTATCCTCTGCCATTCCCAAGTCAAGGTTCGTATACTGACCCAATAGCATATCTTGAAAACTAGAGCCAATCAACAATTTTAAGCATCATTTTTGTTCTCAGTGACACAGAATTAGTAAAGTTTGACTACATTTATTTCAGAAGCATTTTGGCTGTAGACCAGTTTAATCATGAATTAGATAATATGGATAGCAGCAGTTATTAGGCTGATTGTTACATCACCATCATTTAAAACAAAAAACTAAAAAAACTAAAAAAAAAAAGATAAATAATGCAACACTGTGTCAGAATATGCGTACTTCCATACTATATAGTAGGTGAAAAACAGTATGTGAGCCGAGTAGTATGTCCGATATCACAGTATTCATTAAACAGTAAAGGAAAAGTATGACCTACTACTTCTGGCGAGAATCTGAAGTACTCATTCAATGGCACTTTATCCCATGAGGCCACGGGAGAGGATTTGTGAATGGATTTGAAGCAACTGATGCCCTAGGTCACACTGACAACATGGCGGATGTAGTACATGCACTCAATTTTTCAAACCAAATGGAATACCTACTATATACAGTATGTGATTTCAGATGCAGCAAAGGATCCAACATAATTTTTCGTGACACACACACAAAAAGAAAACAAACTTGCAAACAAAACAATACTCAACTTGAAAACAAAATCAAAACAAACAAAAAATATTGCAATAGTCATACATTATAGAGAAATTGTATATTCACTCTTATTAGTACAAGACAAGGATCCAAGATAATTTGTTGCAAAACAAAACAAAAAACTTAAAAAATACATAACAAAACTTGCAGCAGTCAGACATCAAAGATGAATTGTATCTTATAAGCTCTGTAAATCCCTGCTTTGTACTCTTGGGCATGTTTAGAACATTCTGATTGAAAAAAGTTGGATCTTTTTTTGAAAACTGGGACAAAAGTCAAGTTGTGTCAATATTTAGACAAAAGAGTCTAGCTTTTGCTCTTATTGGGGCAACAAAAGTGATACCGGCAAAGATGCCAATGACCATCAATCATTCAGTGAGCGCATCACAAATTGAGAGCATCTTTATATTGCCAGACATTGATCGAATTCTCCAGCGTCACAGAGCCACGTTCCCAACTTCTACTCTTTTGTTACTCTGTCCATTCAAAATTGTCTTTCAAAACACTTAAGACATGTCTCATCATTTAGCCCAGCCAAGTTGGAACAGTAGGGGAACATTGACCAAACCCTGCTAGAACATTAGGGCCAGATGGGATGCTGTAGAGTGCTGATGTAGCGCTGAGCCTGAACGTGTGGGCAGTAAGGAAGTCCATTAGTGAACATGAAGAATACTTCTATCTGAGTGTGTTTGTTTCGAGAGCGAGGACGTCACCGCGATTGTGTTGCATTTGTCTGTGTGGATTATTTAGACTTGCACCTGCTGTTTTAGAAGCCTGCTACTTATTTATTTATTTTTTTTTGGCCATGTATATTTTTAGTCCAACTGTGCGTGTGTGTTTTCTCTATGTCTTTCCATTAAAGGTTACAGTTATTTGTTTGGAAAAGGGATATATGGTGTGTGTGTGTGTGTTCATACTTGTATGGGATCTAAAGCAAAGTGTTTGACGTAACGCCAGACTGTTACTGTGGCACCCCTCTCACTTTCTGTTTACTTGTCTCTGTTTGTCCATCTGTCTCTCTTCTCTTTCTCCCTCTGCCCCCCATCACTCACACTCTCTAATGTCTGTCATTTCTTCTCCTTATCTTCTTCCATTCTCTTATTATTCCTTGTTTCTCTCCTTGCTTCGTCCTTCTCCCACTCTCACCTCTTTTATCTCGCTCTCAAATTTCTCTGCCTCTGTCAGTCCCGCGAACCCTTTTTGTTCATTACCATCAAACAGTGTGGAAGTATGCGACTGCAGGAGCAAGAGTCGTTGAATGGCTGGAAGGAGGAAAGATTATGGGCCGTGACTCAATTTGATGGATCGTTTCATGAGTTTAGCATGTCCACTGAATCATAGGGGTCACCAACGCCTCCCACTGACTTCGAGAACACGGTGTGTTTTGAACGAACCGGCGGATGATGCATAGCTCAAGTGTAGTATTGCTGAGTTCACATTAGCAGTAAATAAGGTGGGTTTGTTTTTGCCCCGCTGCCCACTGAGTGATGCTGTTCTGCTATTGATTAGCATCCATGGGTGTGTGTGAGTGTGTTTCACTCCAGGTGGAGATGATGGGAATTTTACGGCCTGTTTAGATGCGTGGACGCGGTCATCCCCTCCGCGCACTCGTAAATCAAACGCACTGGGCCTACACGTCTATTAGCGAGAAGTGCAATTTAAAATAAAACAAGATCAAGGCGAGATGGAGAGCTCCTCCTCCTGTGTCGATGCAGACTGTATGGCATTTAGACAGAATGGTTTCATCCAACAGGGGAAAAAAGAGAAGACAACTGTCTGTGTACTCTGGTGTTGGCATGGTAACCACTCTGCCTGTGCTCATTCTGTTGTTCGGTCATATATATATATATTTATCAGACCAGTGTTTTTCCAGCATTTATCATTCTCTCTCAAACTTTCACGCTGTAATACACCACTTCATAGGTGTCCTTCAGGAACGAGCTGACCTTTTCTCTTCAGAAAAGGAACAAAAGCACTTGTTTGGTGTCACTCTCCCCATCTCTTCGCATTCATAACCTTCCTTGTCGTAGAGACTGAATTCGGCATGATGAATTTCTCCCTTTCTTTTTCTTTTTCGTGTCCTCTGAGCTGTGCTCTTAGCTGTCATGTCCGTCATCTTCTCCAGTTAGAACTGGACAGCTGTGTCCCATTTTGTCACTGTCCTCGCATGGTCACCTTTGACCTTTCCAGTGGACCGCTAGCTTTCTGCTGTATCTTTCCTTTCTCTGGAGTTCCCTTTCAAATGTGGGCGGTTTGATTTTTCACTTATTTCTTAAAAGGTTAGTTCACCCATTAAGTACTCACCCTCATGCTGTTTCCAACCCCCCAAGACCTTCGTTCATCTTCAGAACACAAACTGTAAGATATTTTTGATGAAATCCGAGTTTTTTTTTTTTTAATCTCCCATAGAAAGCAATGAAATTACCACATTCAAGGTCCAGAAAAGTACTAAAGACATCAGTAAAAAAGTCGACGTGACTGCAGTGGTTCATCCTTAGTGTTATGAAGCGATGAGAATACTTTTTGTGCACAAGAACAAAACAAAAATAACGACTTTATTCAACAATTTTTCCTCTGTCATTCTCCTACGCAGTTGGCGCAGTGAACGCATTGCAACCTCTCGGATTTCATCAAAAATATCTTAATTTGTGTTCTGAAGATGAACGAAGGTCTTGCAGGTTTGGAACGACATGAGGGTGAGTAGTTAATGACAGAAATTTCATTTTTGGGTGAACTAACCCTTTGAGTCTGCCCACTTTCCACTCTTGTTTTAATATCTGCTGGATTGGCCGCTGGGGAATTAAGCCTGTGTCATGCCCCTAGATTATATGATACCGGATACATGTACGGAAATAGCGTGACCTTGCATCATCACCATGGCTACCGCACGGGACCACAATGACTGAGCTTGCTGCCGATGATGATGTCACTGGGCGACATATGGCTTATGCTGTAATAGTCACTAAATCTGCGGAAATCGCCTTTCCAGCTGACATGAGTATTTAATTTATTCGTACCTGTCAAGTAAAATATTCTTTGTCCACGTTGATGGAGCGCCATCCTGCTATATCCGGTTTAGGGAGCCTGAAATGTTGGATTTTACATGGTAATTACCGGAGCCAGAACATAATGACATGATGGAGAGGACGCTGTTGCCGTGAGATAGCAAAGTGATGAGCCACTTTCACCTGGAAGCTCATTTAAACTGCTTTTTTTTTTTTTTTTAATCCCTTTATTTCTAGATCTACCATGCATTAGCAAGGGTCAGCATCCTGTGCGGTGGACATATGCGCTGAATGGGCAGCTGTGGTTTGTGCTCATAAAAAGCGGATGTCAACATTGGCAATGTGATCACTTAAAGGTTTGCCTGAAAGGATATCTTAAAGGGATACTTCTCCCAAAAAGTTCACAAAGAATGTTGAAGAATATTTTGAAGAATGTTGGAGACTAAACAGTTTTGGTTACCATTGACTGTGGAAACAAACAAACAAAAAAAATCGCTGTGACATTGCTCAAAATATCTTTTGTTTTCCACAGAATAAAGAAAGTCATATGGGTTTGGAAAGACATGAGGGTGAATAAATGATTTTCATTTTTGGGTGAACCATCCCTTTAATGAATACAAAATTGTCAGTTTAAGGGATGCCTTTTAGACCGGCATCAGCAGCAGTGTATTTTCCGGTGACAGGTGTTGTTTCTGGAGACAAAGGGTCAGTTAGGTCTACTTTTGTGGGAAAATGGCTAGCAACTGTGCCCTTGGCCACCTGTTGGTGGGATTTCGACCTGTTGTGGCAGCTGTGTGTTTATACCCCTATGTTGATGAGACATTGACAAGATATGTCATGATTCGGGGACCTGAAGCAAGAGTGCAGACTACACTGCAAAAATGGCAACCCACTGAAATTGAAATCTTAAGTTTAATTGCTGCCTTAAATTTTTGAAGTGAAAAGTTAATGGAACTTTTTTAACAACTTGAATTTAATCACTGATGAAGAAACCAAGATGAATCTCTCTCTCTCTTTCAAAAAAAAAAAAAAAAAAAAAAAAATCGAGTAGAAAACGACATATTAATGATGACAAATTAAAATTATAGCTCAAACAGTTATTGTTACTGTAACTTGGTTGTGACTTGGTATTATATTAGCTACAAGTGTCTTAATTGCATTTGTTTGTTTGTTTGTTTAAAAGGGCACTTTTATGTGAATTAGCCTACCTGAGTCTGTGCGTCTCTCGCGGCAGCAGTGTCTCTACTAATAGCGAAACTACAAGTTTATCTACCTCAAGAACCGCACAGTTATTACCTCGCTGGTGAGAAATATCATGCAGCTTTTAAGTTGATAAACTATTTTACTGATTATTTCGTCAGAGCAGCGCTGACAACATTTCTGTGCGAGTGTGTGTCTGTACTATAGCTACAGTTTGTGTGCGTTTGAAAGAGAGAGAGAGAGAGCGACACAATAAAACGTATTTTCTGGCAAACACCATGACAATAATTTGTCGTTTACATCCTATTGTTTACTATATTTATTTGCTTGGTCAGTGTCATTGTGGGTTTTGTTTCTTTTGCGGTTGTAGGCTGTAGGACCTATTGAAATAACTGAAATCATTTGGCGAAGTGATATGGAACTGCAACGCGGTCAAGACCTGCCTAGAACTACTTTAGCCGCCATCTCGTGCATTTACCTAAAAATAATTGAGAAAATCAGATTCGAGCATTCAGCAGCCCCCGTAGTATAATTAATCATTAATTATTCTTTATCAATATTTAATTATACAATAATACAAATTCTATTTATTATTATCATTATTAAAAACTATAATAATAATTATTATTATTATTTATTTAGTCCTATTTATTTTCAAATGTTATGTTTTCTTGAAAAATCTTTGTGCTAGGAAAGCAGGAAGAGGAGTGGAGGAGGCAGGTGTTTTTTCTAAATTAAATGTTCTTCTCTAGTTTTTCCAGAGCTTATTTGCTTGGTTCAGCGATGTGTGTCCAATGAGAGGAGCAGAGAGGAGGGACTGGGGCGGAGAGACGGAGCCCAAAAGAGAAGTTGAGAGGGAGAGAGAGAGAGAGAATGAGAGACGTGCTGTCAGAGTGAGAGCTGGAGGACATGCATCCATTTCCACACAATATCAGACTATCGCTACTTTCACCTTTCCTCATATCCAGATGCTACTTTAAAGCGCTTTTCTTCACAGGAGGCTAATAATGCTAATTAACGCAACGGTTGGATATATTTCCTGAAATATTTAACAGCGCGCTAAATCCTTTCCCCGCAATTTATTTTCCGCTTTTATTTCGATCATTGTTCAGGTGTTCAACGCAACAGCTTTCGTCCGTAGGAGTCTCGTTTAAATAAATAACGCTTTATACTTCTTGTCATTTAGAAACCTTCAGTCTGGAATCACAGCTTGACAACGAGCCTTAGAAGAAATGATGGCATGATTGTGACAACATGAAAAAGAAAAAGTGTGGAGGAATATTGTTGCACTGCTTTTGAAATCACCATATGAAGGTGGAGAGAGACTGACAGGAGAGAGGTAAGTGACAGAGAGAAAGATGTCTGATGGAATCAAAATCAAACTATAGTATATCTTCACTGTAATTATTCATACATGATTATAAATGTACTAAATGATAAAAATGATGCTCTCCAGTGTGTATTTTAGAGGCAATACAAATGCCCAAATAGTGCAGAGCAGTGATGGTAATATGATGAGTTTTGGATTTGTCACAGGTCAGTCTAGAGGCCACAATTTGACTATTGCATAAGTTTCTTAAAAATACAGAGACTCTTGCATGCATTTATGTGACAGATATTGCTGGAAGGAGCGAGAGGAGAGGAGGGGGTGTCAGAGAGAGGGAGGAAGAGAGAAGGCGATGGAGAGAGAGAAAGCTCAGAGCGATTAGTAGATATGGATGGGTTCATAGGTTCATCGGTTTTCTCTATTTTGACTCACAAAGATCTTCCATGTAAACTCCTCGAGCACAATGCAACAACTCAGTTTCACCGAACACTTTCAATCCATCCTTTGTTTATTAATATAAGGGGAGTCCCCCATTTAATCCAGCCTCCTTTTGCACCTGCTAATTTTATTCGGTTATAAATAACGTAATGATCCGTTCTTCACTCTCTCTCTTCCTTTCTCTCCCTCCAACTAAACTCCAGAGTTGAGGAGCAGAGCACAAACAAACCTGCTGGAGCCTGGTTGCCATGGATCCCCCTCCCTCTCTGAGTCTGGCCCTTCTCAGCGGGAGCGAAGACGAAGAGCAACGTCTGCCCCTCCCTCTCGGTGGTATCTCCCATGCTTCCCTTTCTGGCAACTACCCTGGGACCAACCACTCAAATCATACGGGAGGCAACAGCAGCCTGGAGCGTCTTAATGGCACCCCTTCTCCCACCACGCCGAACCTTCCCCCGGCATCGCTGCCCAAGTTGCCCCTGTCCACGACGCCTCAGCTGTCCACGCCAATCCCCAACGCGCTCCACCCCACTAGCACGCCGCTCTCCTCCTGCTTGGGTAGCCAACACAGCCTGAGCGGGGAGACGTCGCCTGTCTACAATGCGCTATTCTATTCCTCACATTCACCTTCCACTGAGCGAGATCGGGAGCGGGAGAGGGAGCGAGAGAGGGGATGTAAGCACAGGCAGGCCAGTCCCCTGGTGCACAGGCGGGACAGTAACCCCTTTACAGAGATCGCCATGAGTTCGTGCAAGTACAGCGGTGGCGTGATGAAGCCGCTCAGCCGCCTCAGTGCCTCCCGTCGGAACCTCATCGAGTCCGACAGTGGAAGCGACACCAAAGAGGGCCAGGCGAGTGCGGGCCAGGTGACCACGGCCTCCTCTCAGCACAGTCAATCCCAATCTCAGAACCCCCCAGAGATCGTTATCTCCTCGAAAGAGGATCCGCCTTACGGACACGCTTACGAACTAGAGGCCTCGGCCAATCAAATGTCCATCTACCACCAGAACCACGCCCTCTCCGAGAGCAGGGGCATGCTGGGTGGAGCGGCAGGGGGCGGGACTAATGGAAGGAGGGGCGGTGCTGTGGGAGGGCCAGGGAGGACCGCTTCTAAAGCCCCTAAACGTAAGAATCAGAACATTGGCTACAAACTAGGCCACAGGAGGGCACTGTTCGAAAAGAGGAAGAGACTTAGTGACTATGCGCTCATATTCGGCATGTTTGGCATTGTTGTCATGGTGATTGAGACCGAGCTGTCCTGGGGTGTCTACAATAAGGTGAGGACTTTGTGTACCGGGGACTTGGGTGAATGGTCGGGCACGAGGACACATCCTGCTGGTTCTGCTCTGTCTGTGTGAATAAGAATGAGAGTGCATGTGCTTCCCATATTATGTTCCTGTAATAACGGTGGTAAAACTTGGATTCAGCCATACATATAGTAGTGCAGACTATTAAATAAAGCAGTATACAAGTTATGTAATGACATTCAACAAACAAGAACATATGCTTGACCAAACAAAAATCACTTAAAGTGATAGTTCACACAAAAATGAAATTCTGTCATCATTTATTCACTCTCAATTTTGTCCATCCACGCATCAAAAAGCATGCATCAAAAAGTATAAAATGAGATCAGAAAAGTAATTCCCATGAATCCAGCAGTTTAATCCAAGTCTTCTGATGAAACATGATCGTTTTATATTTATATTTATAAAAATTGATCAATGCACATACATTGAGCACATCAAATATGGTAAACACGGCAGCCTAAGGGGCTTATCACACAGAACGCGTTTTTCTATTCCAATGCGCTACTTTCCCATTGTTTTTGACGGACGTGCATGACCTTTACGCTCGCGTCTTTTGCAGCGCCTCGCACATGAGCGCCGTGTTTTTAAAACGCCGTGTCAAGTTAAAAGAATTTCAACTTTTACACGCAGCGCCGCTCATCAATGTCAGTTCCAAAACAGTGGACCAATCAGAAGAACTCGGAGGCGGGGCAAGCGTTGCGAGCTTCTGTTTACAGTAGCAAGTTCGCATGACAACTGTTTTATTTTATGGCAACATGGCGGAAGAGGCGCTCATCATTATCTTATTTTCTTTTTTTCCATGTCAAAACTCGTATCTATCAATTCTGCTGTTTGCCTACTTCCGTTATTAACGTTACTGCATCATGTCTCAAAAGTGCGTCTCGAGACCCTCGCATGCTTTTTTAAAAAACGTTCCTGAGCGCTGCGTCTCACGTTTTTAGACACAAAGACGCATTCTGTGTGAATGGCCCCTAACAGTGCTTGCTTGACACGTGAAAATAAACCTCACTGGTTCTTGCATCCCAAGTTTCTGTGCTTCCGCATTTACCCGTATAACAACATTGTTCAATTTATAATTGTAAAAGAGTGGTCACATTTTCACAGATTTTTTGTGGGTGAAATCCAGTAATTTCAGTAGGAATCCATACAATTTACGATTGGGAATTTCATGTGATGGCAAAACATTTAAATCATGCATATTTTGCATCGACTTCATGGGGACCAACAGAAAGCTTCTTGATTTGAAAGTGACTTCTGTGTGAATGGTGATTCATACATTGCTACACTATTGACAATAGACCTTCCTCACAAAATTTTACAGAAATGTGACAGCACCATGCCATAGTTTCTGTTTAGTGTTGTTGTTTATTTTTTTTAAATAAACGAAGCTAATTTTTTAACTGACTTTCAAAGCCAATGATCATGTGCATATTCGTTTTATGAAAAATAGCAGCTTTGACCTTTATTATAGTAACCGCTCATGTGTTCCACTGGAAAAAGTCACAGGTTTCGAGGGACGTGAGGGTGGATAGATGATGACAGAATTTTGTTTAAGCAAATGATCTGCGAAAAGTGTGACTCATTTGGAGTGACCAAATTTAGATGTGCAATGTGAATGCGTGATTTTTTGCCACAAACACCAACAATAATCCTGCAACTTAATCATCAGAGATATAAATAAATGTTTTTCGGAAGTTGCGTTCAAAGCCGTCTCAGTTTGAATGGGCACGAAGTGTGTGATCACAGGGACCCATCACAGGAACTTCTGTTATTTAGAGGGTGCAAAGCCATATCATGTTACACAAGCTAAACTGAAAATCAACTCTCAAAACAAACATCCATGGAGAATTGCTATGGCATTTGTCACCTTTTTGGAACAGAGGACAGTAATGATGCACCTGTGTATATGGCGTGAGCATGAATGTTTTAAATAGTTGTCTATCTATCTTAGTAAACATACACATGTGCAGTAGACATTCAAGGTTCGTAATGCTGCTGCGGTCAGAAAAGGACTGACAGGATCAGATGTCTGTAGGCTCAGGAAGAATTTTGGACAGCTGAGATTTTTTAAATGGAGTAGAGATCAGTAATGTTTGTGTGAATAAGAAATGATTAGAAACTTTCTTCAAAGAAAAGAAACAAGATCCAAAACAAGTTCCCAGAAGAATATTTTGAATCATCCCTCACAAACGCAGGCAAAAAATGTTTATGCAGAAAAAAATAGATATCGTGACCAGTGCTGGGTAGATTACTCACAAATTGTAGTCAGTTACTGATTTGAAACGACTGAAATTTTAGTTAGTTACTTACTGTAACCCATTACATTACACATTTAAGGTAATGTAATCTGACTACTTTTTGATTACTTTTAGATTACTTTTGACCTACTTTTATCACATTGATTTGAATGGGATTATCTTGTAACATATTGATATAAAAATACAAAGAGAATATATTCCATTCTTTGTTATCAACAATATTAAGTGCATTAAATAATACTTTACGTCAGGGCAAGAGGGTTTGTGAGTTTAATGAAAAGCTATTAAGTAATTAAATCATAAAAAATTAAATCAAAATAGATAATTTTAAAATGAAAACAATCAAAATAAAACACTAAAAAAAGAAAAAAATATTTAAAATATTTTATTAATAAAAACTACTACTTTATTTGCATGTCATGTGACCATTAACCAACATCAGAGAACCGTGAAGTTAATTTTATTTATCAATTAATTTATTATTATTATTATTATTATTATTATTATTATTGACTTAATTTTATTACTAACCCAACTTATTGACTTTAAATCTAAGGGCTTTAAGTAAATATATTTGGTTAAAGAGGTTCAGCTGACAAAAAAGTTGGGGAATCCCTGCATTGAATGTAAATATGACATGACATAAATTTGTACATTTTAATGTATTTGAAAGACAAAAGCCTTCCAAAGACAGTAATACATGGTTAAATGACTCACTGAGTGATAATTCAAATAATAATCAATGTGTTCATCAGGACTTGATTAAATATGCAATGTTGAGAAAACACTTCTTAAAAGTGAAATGATTTCTGTAAATCCAGTGATCAAATGCTGTGTGGGTCTCTGTTTTCACTGATTGGCTCATGATTAGAGGCTGGCCTGTGTGTGCAATTCAACAAACCTGGAAGACCTTCTGAACATATAGAAGCAGTGGGCTATTTTAAAAGAGAAAATTTAAATTATTAAAAGGAAGTAGTAGAGATAATCAATGAATTATAAATAATTTACTGCCGTTGTGAGAATAAAAAAGTAACTGTAGTCTGATTACGAGTATTTTAAAATGTAATGTAATCTAATTACAAGTACTTAATTTTTTTAATCTGATTACGTAATCCAGATTACATGTAATCAGTTACTACCCTGCACTGATCGTGGCCATGCATGAATTAAGAATTTGTTCACATAATGTTCTACTAATTTGTTCCCTCATTTTATTTCAATCGTGGCCATGTTGTACTTATTCGTTCTTTCATTTTAGTTCAATCGTGGCCATGTTCATCCTCCTGGAACAGTATTACGATGCTAAAATGATGATTAGGACATTAATGTTGTACAGAATAATTCATATAATTGGTGTAACCAACATTTGAGCTACACATTTCTGCTTTTAAACCCTCCACATTGCCTAGAGTTACATTGTGTTTCACTGTAAAGACTGTAAAGAACTGAGAGATGAGTCAAAATTGTTTGAGGAAACAGACAGCTTGTTAAGAGGATAGAGCTTAATAAACCCAAAACTGAAACTGTTTAATACAGAAAGTGGTGTGGGTTGAGTGAATATGTTTAGCTTCCCTAAAACAGATTTATACATTTTGGAGGAATATACCATCTCTTTATTTATGCATAACAAACCTCCATTTTGCTCTGCATAAGTTTTGAACCCATGGGAGGCGAGAACACACATTCTTGCAGTCTGCTCTTTTGCTAAAAATCAAGTGTTGCTTGATGATCAAAGTAACTGCCATTACAGCCTACAGAGTGTTACTCAAGAACTGACGTTTACTTCAGCTGAATTACAGACTAGTAACATTTTATATAAAGCCAAAGTCTCAAAATCATTGTGAGGCTAAAGTTAGGTAAGTGACTGATTCTTGTGCTGTTACGTTAAAAGGATTGAATGTAACTGACACATCATGTCAGGGTGAAATATTTTCCACTGTGAAAGCCACAGTCTCAGATTGAAGGCTGAATGTGTGTGCGGGTGAGTAAGAAATGGACAGAAAGAGCTGAGCTCATTGTCAACTTATTTAGCTTTGGTGTCAGTTGCCTGGTTTTTGTTGATGACAGGAAGCTAATATGCTAATATTAGCTAATATAATCATTATTGAACCTTATAAGTGACTGATTTGGCATCTTAAACGTACAGTAGGCAAACTCAACTCTCAATTGATTCAGTTTGAAGTTAGTATGTTAACAGCTGGATACTCTTAAAAGCCTAAAAACACACAGATGTTACATCATGCATGATTTGGGGCGCTAAATGTTGGCATACTCAACTCTAAATTGCGTCCAATAGAGTTTGACATTAGCATGTTGCTAAGCTAACAGCTGGACACTCTAGTGAGCTTAAAAACACAACACATAAATATTGGGTAAAATTGTACATTTTAATGACACTGTAAGGTTTTTATTGATCATTTTTCATTATTATAATCGATAGTTATTTTGCATCATCCACCATCTTGAATTTATTTTTTGCTGAGCTTGCTGCAGTGTATTCTGGGATTACATTTACTTTGAAGGCTACATGCGTTGAAATTTGTCTAAAATGAGGTATCTTAGGAGGCAGAAAAACCGTGTGGCATATTTTTCGTAAAAGCCTTTGTGTTGCTTAAAATGCTCAGGAGGTTTTGGAACAGCACCGTCGTCTGAAGTGTGTGTCTGTGCGCGAGTGGGTTTGTGTGAGCGTTATGAGGTGTTCTCTTGCATCTGGCACTGTTCTGAATGGATCTGTCTCAGCATGTATTCTGGAAATCCCTTGTACGTGTGGTTGTGGTCCTTGTTCTGCACAGGTGCTTGTGATATGGCAGATATATAGGAAATTTGTTATGTCTCAGTATCTCTCTTTCGCTGCCTGTCTTCCCTGTGGTTTTCTCTTTTGTCTCTCCCTCTTTTCCACTTATGCTTTATTTTTATTTCTCTCTCTGTCTCTCATACACGGTTTCTCCTACTTTCTTGTTCTTTCACTCTCTCTTGTACTCTTTTTCCTTTTCCTCTCTCTGGCGATTCCTTTCCTCTTCTCTCCTGGTAATTATTCTGGGTCTGGAAATCTTTTTCTTTCTTTCTTGTACTCTCTATCCTTAGTGCTCTTTCTCTCTTTCTCTCTCTCTGTTATTGTAGTGGGCGGTGAACGGGGGAGTGTTATTGGAGAGGGAGAGAAAAGCGAGTGAGTGTTAGGAGAGATGAAATGAAAGGCTGTAATAAAATCTCTTTATTTGAGATGGAAAACGGGTGAGTGAGTCAAGTTTGTACATGAATAATGGCCATGCTGATTGTATACCATTATAGCCATTATAAAACAGCACAATAGAAGCCTGTTAGTGCTGCATCGCCCCTCAGAGCAATTAAAGGGCTTTTCTCTCAGTGCATTACTGTTGAAGGTCCAGAGGCATGAGATACTGATGCTCTTCCACATCCTCCAGACTGCTTCAATTTGATTTGACTCATCTAATGGGGAATTACCTTTCCTCAAACCCCATATATAGACAATGGTAACTCCCATATGAAACAAGTTTATTTGAATGGACAATTGAGTTATGGCGGAGGGAATAAATAAGGAAAGTGACTACTTAGATGCTGCCGGGCTATATCGATTATTGATAATCACCTTTGCACACCATCAAGCGCCTATTGATGGCTTTACTGCACTGCTTGAGCTCTGTGTGTGTGTGTGTGTGTGTGTGTGTGTGTGTGTGTGTGTGTGTGTGTGTGTGTGTGTGTGTCTGTGTGTGACAGCTGCTTTTGAAAGGATGAAATCAGCAGGAAATTCCTGATGAGGCATCATTATGTCCAAAACATTTTCCTAACCTCTTAACGCTCTCGTCTCTTTTGAAATGGCAGTCGTGTGTACACATTGATGCAAAGAAACTGAAGAATGCTGCCTATGTTTGAGCATATGAAAATGAAGATTTCACTAGTTTGGTTTGGTATGTGAAGTGTTTGTGCTGATCTGGATGGGGATATACAGTATGTGCATATTATGGCTGTTGATTTAATATATTGATTTAGTGCATTACTCATCTAAAAAATGCAATAAAAAAGAATGCAGAAAATTAAAAAAGAATTAATTTAAAGAATTAAAAAAGAATTAATCACAACTCCTGAACCATACACTGATTGGGAAGTCAGCATAAAACGTAAGTTGTGATTAGTCTTTAATTCTCTATTGTGACATATGTCTGAGTGAAACAGCTTCTCGAACAAGAAAAAAATGTTGGACGGGACTTGATTTTGCCCATCAGGAATTGATTGGATGGCTGTGGTTTGCTATTGCTGTGATCTCATTTGAGTGACAGGTTGTCCGGCCCTCCTGCCAAAAACGTCTTCAGAGAACACTGTAAACCCTAACGCTCAAAATAATTAATTGTTCTGAGTAGGACAAACTTAAATTAAACAAATTAGTTCAATCAAATTAACTTTTATGAGTATTTATAACTTTCTTTTTCTTTCAAGTTCATAGAAGTGATATATTTTAAGTAAACTGAACTGTTTCATTGTTTTGACTTTTATGAACTTATTTCTTTTAATTTAGATGAACTTAAAGGGTTAGTTCACCCAAAAATGAAAATTCTGTCATTTATTACTCACCCTCATGCCGTTCCACACCCGTAAGACCTTCATTCATCTTCGGAACACAAATTAAGATATTTTTGTTGAAATCCGATGGCTCAGTGATGACATTTCCTCTCTCAAGATCCATTAATGTACTAAAAACATATTTAAATCAGTTCATGTGAGTACAGTGGTTCAATATTAATATTATAAAGCGACAAGAATATTTTTGGTGCGGCAAAAAAACAAAATAACGACTTATATAGTGATGGCCGATTTCAAAACGCTGCTTCCTGAAGCTTCGGAGCGTTATGAATCAGCGTGTCAAATCATAATTCGGATCGCATGTCAAACCGCCAAACTGCTGAAATCACGTGACTTTGGCGGTCCGAACCGCTGATTCGACAGGCTGATTCATAATGCTTCGAAGCTTCAGTAAGCAGTGTTTTGAAATCGGCCATCGCTATATATTTTGGTTTTTTGCCGCACCAAAAATATTCTCGTCTCTTTATAATATTAATATTAAACCACTGTACTCACATGAACTGATTTAAATATGTTTTTAGTACATTAATGGATCTTGAGAGAGGAAATGTCATTGCTGGCTATGGAGGCCTCACTGAGCCATCGGATTTCAACAAAAATATCTTAATTTGCGTTCCGAAGATTAACGAAGGTTTTACGGGTGTGGAACGGCATGAGGGTGAGTAACAAATGACATTATTTTAATTTCCTGGGTGAACTAACCCTTTAAGTTTAACTGAAACTGGGCTGGGATTTCTATTTCTCAGCATGCTTTGCCCATGGCACTCGAAAGGGAGAGGAAATGCTAAAATTAAGCGTTATATAATGTTTTTTGTGCAAGATTAATGTTAAGTGGTAGATTTAGTAGTAATTAATGTTTTGTTATGCTAATTTAGAAGAGTTTCTGTACCATCATTGTGACAAGTGGTGAATGCGGCTTGGTTTGAGAGCAAGCATGTTAAATGCTTTATGTTGCTGTTCTCATTCAGCAAGTGCTATACCATGCTATTGTTAACATGTTAACAAATTAGCAAGTTAGCATTTTTTTGAATTAGCTGTTGTAGCTAGCTAATTTTACACTAATAAAAATATTTACATTGGGGTTACATGATAATTTTAAGTTAAATTAATGTGTACTCCAACATTTTAAAATAAGAACAATTAACATGTATGAGTAGTACAAAATAAAATTATGCCAGTTCTGCTTACTTAAATTTTGAATTTCTTAACTTAAAAATGTTGAGGCAACTGATTGCCTCAGTTTTTTTGAGTTTTGCCAACTTATTCGGTTTTACAGTGAAGAGATGTTGTTGCAAGAGGAAGAAGTTTTTTTGATTAAAGATTATGAGGGCACATAATTTAAAAATAATATTAAATAATTATTTTCACTACACGGATAAATCATTTATAATAAATACTGCAATATTCCATAAAAAATAAGAGTTTTGATTTCATGGTGACTACTATCGAACATTCCTTATATTCATAAATGAAATGAGATAAAACACAATTGACTTTATTGTTTGCTTATTCAGTGGTCCGGTCTGCCACAATTATGTCTTTCACTTATCTTTGTTTGGGGGCTTTTCTCTGAAAATATTGATATGCAATTAATTGCAATTATTTTAATTAATTAATCCTCAAATCATGTATATATCATTTATACAACTGTGCAAAGGTATTGATGTTGCATGCAAATGTTGTGGATGTGTATAGGTGTTTGTATGTGTGTGTTCCTTACACACTCAGCTGTGATTTCTCAGGAGATGTCTGGTCCATTTACACTCCGTACACATCCTTCCTTCCTTAAATAGACAGGTAAAAGGAACAGGAGAGAGCGAGAGCTGATAAGAACAGCACGAAAGAGTGCAGTGTGAAATTGGAGCCATTGTGTGTTACTAGCATTGTTGTATTTCATCATATATTTGCTCTTTCATATTGACTTTTTATTTGCCTTCTGCGTTAATTAGTTCCACATGCAAAACAACTATATTGTTGTCCTTTGACTAGAAGTAGAGCAGAATATCCAATATTTTGATTTCTTTTATTAGGTCATAGCATTTAAGTCGTTTAAGTTGTATTTTGAGGCATTTTGAGTGTTCAGTGTGGTCAGATTGGTCAGTATTTGGGTCCCAAACATGAAGAGGTCATTTTAGGGCTTGGTAAAACTGTTCAATAGCATGTAGAGTTGCACGAGGCAGCATGCATTAAATCCATCCTTCTCTTGCCTCACACACCTGCTCGACCCTTAACAGCCCTAAATACCTGGAAAAAGCTTCTGTCAAATCAATACTTAATTTTCACACTCTCCTCACTCTGTCACACGTCCCTGGGGAACATCTTAGCTTGGACTTGTTTATTAGATGCAAGGAAGCGTGCAGATGCCTTGGCTGATCAACCTGTTGCCAGTGCACAAGGTCGTGGGGCACTGTGTGTGTGTGTATAAATATCTTGATTTTTATTCAGGAAAAAGGGCCGTGTGTACAGACGACAAAGTTAGAAATTCAACTGTAATTATAAGAAATGTTTCTTGAGCAGCAAACCATCATATAAGTATGATTTCTGAAGGATCATGTGACTGAAGACTAAAGCAATGACTGCTGAAAACTCTGCTTTGCCATCACAGGAATAAATTACATAAAATATATTAAAATAAAATTCTGACCCCAAACACACACACATACACACAAAGTTTCCTGTGAGGATTAGATTTACTTGAAGAGGGGATAGAAAATGTATTTTGCTCATTATTAAAACAATACGAGTCAATGGAAAGTCCACACTATGTTAGAAAAAAACGAACCTGTGTTTATGTGTAATCCATCTCTAAGACATATATAAGGGGTGATCCAGTGGGCTGCTGGACCCTAATCCCACTCCTGCCACAATAACGCTTTTACAGCACTCTCACAGGAGCAATAATCATCAGTACATAGAGAAAAAAGAGAGAGCGAGGGGGAAGAGGAAAAGAAACAAGAGAAGAGATGGACAGCCTGAGAAGGGGTCAGTTAAAAAGAGAGAGGGGAACAACAGTGCACTGTATTAAAAGGACCTTCAAATGGCCATTAATGCTAAGCTTAATGTATGTGTGTGTGTATAACTGTGTGCATGTAGGTGAGGCTCTGTGTGTTTCCATTTTTTCCTTGGCCTCCAAGTATGTAATTGGGTTTTCAGGGGTGTAATGGTGTATGTCAGTGTGTAATCAAGTGTGTGTGTGTGCCACTCGGTGTGTAATTGGGCTTATCTGTGTGTGTGTTTTTCATTAAGTGAGATACATTACTGTTTTTGTAACATTCGGTTTTGGTGGTGGTGTGTGTTTTTGTAGCATTTTTGTTTTGTGGTTTAATAAGACAGTTTGGTTGGTAACGCTGAGGAATATGGCAAGCCAGTTTAACATTTATTCATTTGCCGGAAATGATTTATAGCAGAGGTGTGCGGTGGTGTTTTAAAATGAGGCAAAAATTTTAGGAGAACACAGTTGATACTTTAAAAAAATAATAAATAAAAACTCCAAGTATCTGGGCAAGCAATGAGCAACCTCTGAGCAATAAAGTTCCTCTTGTAAAGGCGACACAGATCATGTTCTCATATTACCAGCTGGGGTTGGGTGTGTGTGTGTGTGTTGGTGTTGTATTTATTGGCTTATGTGTGTGTTTATAGAGGTTGATTGTGGTTTATTTGCTGTGTGTTTCTGTATGGGGTGAGTGTAGGTCTCATGGTGAATGATAAAGTGTGGCGTGTGTGCGATTGGTTTGGCCAGAAGGTTCAGATCATTAGACTGCTTGACTTAGACAAAGTGCTCTGAATGAAGGGTCACACACGCAACACTGCACATACAGTGACATTAATCATCTGAAAATCTGTGTTTGTCCAGGACAAAGTCCCTTTTAGGGACAGTCCACACGGCGGCCATCTTGGTAGCAGCTATTTTCTATGTCAGTAGAAGGATATGAATACATTTTCTGTCTAATTGAAAGACAGAAAAACTGATATCTTCATTTCAGTAACACATTTCAAATCAGCAATGAGATCTGATACTGATGGTATCAAAATTTAGCTTCTTTAGTGCAAATCATGCTAAAATGGCTGGTTAAGCCTATGCAGAGATGCAAACATACTTTATCAAAAAGGAGATTAGCCTATACGTGTGGTCCATCTCCTCCCCTTTTATACTTTCTCTGGTCTTGGATGTCAAAATATTCTTGAAGGATTTTTGTGTCATACTTGTTTCCTTCCCAGGGTTGCCAGGTTTTCACAACAAAACCCATCCAATTGCTACTCAAAACTAGCCCAAATCTAGCCCAGCCGCGTTTCAAAGGGGTCCCCCAGTAAAAATCACTTTCCGGGGGGGTAAAATCTGCATTTTTGGTGGGGTTCCCTGGTAAAATTTGCATACCAGGGCCTAAATATCATGTTATTTGAGGTCGCTTCAACCCGCGGACATGAAAAACAACCCGCGGCAACAGTATTAAAGTATCCCAATTCCGACTGAAAACCGGGAAAGTAACTTGCCCTCCCTTTTTACAATGAGTTGTGTTCTCTGATGACGTGTTTACTGATGCGAGGGCGGGACATCCCGTCACACGAGATCAGGAGCAAACCATAGCGATGCAAAAATCCAATTAATTCCCGATAGACAAAAAGTCCCACCCTACATTTTTTCTTGTTCAAGAAGCCTCGGATATAAGTTACAATAGGGAAGAAATGACTATCGCAACTTTCGTTTCATGCCGACTTTAAGCTGTGAGTCTTGTTTGTGTTTCAGGATCTGAAAAAATCTCACGTTGTGTGTGTGCATGTTGTATATGGCTTGTATTTGAGATTTTTCAAGTGAGTCACTTCATCCAACATCAGCGGTAAAAGAAGAAATCGAAACAAGAGGAAGTAATTACATTAGAATCACAGATGACTGTGTGCATTTGTGGCGGTACATTCAACTGTGAATGTGTGCGTGCGTTTGTGCGCGAATGTGTTTGTGTAACTGCGTGACAGACAGAAGGCTCGAAGATGACTGTGTATTCAGACGTCAGAGCCGATTTGCTCGGTGTTTATAAAAGGACCAAGGAGAAGTAAAGAGAGGATGCTGAATAGATGGATGAGAAATGAAAAAAAGAAAAGCAGATGGGAGATTTTGAGCGTGTGAGAGAATGCTGATGGAGTTAATGGAGCTCGGAAAGCCTATTAGCTCTGCATGGTGTCCATCATGACCTGGATCAATAACTGCTAATCTAGCCATGAGTCTGTTCGTCATACTCACTGTTCACACGCTCGTATATAACATGAGATCTGATAGTCATGTCACAGACACTGAGGACTTACTTAGGAGGATGGTAACACATCATCAAAAAAAAAAAAAAAACTCAATCACAGGCAGGCAGAGCGAGTGGAGACGGTTGGGAAAAGTGAGAAGAGAGCGGAATTAAAATTCTGACCTTCATGACCGCATATGCATTAAATATAGTTAGCATGCTCAACAAGCCTCTAGTAAAGATCTCTCTCAATTTTGTGTGATATCTGACATGGCATGTTTTAACTTCTAGGCTCACAGTGTTCATTTTTAGGCATTTTGTTGTTGTTGTTGTTGTTGCTGTTGTAGTTTTTAGAAATTTCCTTTACATTTAGAAAATTATTAAAATTATTAGGGATGCACCAAGCTCGTGTACTTGTACTCGTAAAAATACCCCCGATACCAAAGACCGATACCTCACGTGATGTAACTGACAGAATTTTCCGTGCACAGAGACACCGACGGCAGCAGCAGAAACAATGTCAGCTTCAGGGGTGTGGAAATACTTCAAATTAATGACGACAACACACACATTGCGAACTGCATGCTTTCAATAAAAATTCGTTATCGATTAGTGAAAGCGGGATAGGCGGAATCGCGCTGGATGACACAGACCGGAAGCGCTCTCTCTCGTTCTTGCGTGCGATCCCAGTTCTCTCAGACAGCGGGCGATCAGTTCTCCTCAAGCCTGAATGGTCAACTGCACACATAGTTGTCAAAATGTCCATCGTGTGGAGTATCTCACGTAAATACAGTCGGTTATGGCTTAAGTGGACGTAAACATTTGGGTGAAAACAGGATATGTGTCAGTATCCATGGATTCGGTCTTAAAGGGACCGTAGCCTGTATTTGTCATTAATGTTAATAAAACAACAAAAGATGTTAAATAAATGTATACATGGCAAATAAACCTACTGTATCTGAAAAACAAGTTTATTTAATTTGTATCTCTATAGTATTTGTTGTATTGTTTGTAATGTGTTTGTAAATTTCTTTATATATAGCAACAATTATATATATTGGTAATTATGCCCTTTGAAGGTTATTGGACACTGTGAAATTTTTGTTCTTTAAGTTTGTGACAAGCACATAAAAATTATTACTTTTTTCATTAGAGTAATAATAAAAAAGCTGTCCTACATTCATTAGTCTCACTGTGTTGTGCTTGGAAAACTGCAACGTCAACAAAAAAAAAAAAAAGAGAGAGAGAGAGAAATTAATAAACGTATAGTCATCGGTATCGGCGAGTACCAGAAAAAAAGTATTGTACTTAAAAATTATAATATATTATTTAACATAATTAATAAAGGCAAAACTATTTGTTTATTATATTATATTATAATATAATAATATAGAAAAGTATATAGGGTAGCACTTTATTTTACAGTCCTGTTCCCCAAGTACATACTATGTACTTATTATAGTAATTACTATAACTGGGTAATAACTACTAACCCTGAATCTACCCCTAAATCTAACCTTAACCCATGTAGTTACCTTATATTAACCAATACTTTCTTGGGTAAGTACACTGTAAGTACACGTAAGTGTGCGTACTGTAAAATAAAGTGCAACCGAATAGAGTATAATATATTATAATTATCAGTTAGTTTTGCCTTTATTATTTGTTAAAAATATTATAATTTATATTGTGTCATATTATATTATAGGCTATAAATAATTACATTTTAGTCCATTTTACTTAATTTTTATTTTTATTGGCATATAATTTTAGTGGACAAAAACTATAACACCACATTTTTAAACATTTTGAAAAATGTATCAAACATATGGGTCAATGACGTGACGGGTCATTTTTTTTTTGTCCAAAGGCCTTAATAATAATGAAAAACAAAGATATGACATCCAAAGTATGTAAGGTAGTACAACTAGATCTCTTTTACTGAATCCAAAAGTTTTTAATTATATTTTGCACATATAAAGGTATTTTAAAGATTTTGAAGTGTCAAAAGGTTATTCGGTTTAACCATCCAAAGGCCAATACAGCCATTTCAATTGTGATTAAAATATCTTAAAATGTAATAGATGCATATATATATATATATATATTTTTTTTTTTATTCTGGCATGATTTTATAACATCATATATCAACATAGTGCAAAATGGTATTTAAATTATGTGTAAAAGTCGTTACTTTGTTATGAGAAAGAATGTCCGGAAAAATTAATTTCATTGATGTCATTCGGAGTAACCAATATAAAGGGACCATTTTGGATCAAGTCATGTGTTCAATATGTGACAGGATGTGACATCATTCAGACATCTGCAAAGGACCAAATGAAGCAAAGTAACTAACTCTCGCTTAACTATTTGAAAAATTCATGTTTTCACTTGCTCATACGCATGTCCTGAAACATCGTCATTCGGTTCAACTGCTATAAAACATGGAAAATGTTGTAATATTTTAAAAACTTACTAAATATAAAAAGGTTTGATTGTCCTTTTGCTAGCTAGCTAGCAAGCTAACTAGCTAGTTAGCTAGATATCAGCATGTAAGCGTTGTTTGAAAATATTGTCATTCGGTAAAACCAAAAGTGTCATTCGGTAAAACCGAAATTTTAGTTAAACCGAATTACTTTTTTGGAGACAAATTTTGTCCATCTTGTAAAAAATGACAAAAGCAGTGTTAATTGATTATAAAAACCACATAATCTCATTGTTAACACTTCATAAAACTTCAAAATTAATTATATCTCCATTATGTTTTTTACACTTTTAAAAACCTTATTCGTCAATGACCAATAAACACAAAAATGGTCCTTATTGCTCCTGAAATAATAGCATATAATGAGCATACTGAAGAATTAGCTACTTTTTTTATAAGGAATTCTTCATGCACGTGATTTTTTAGAGATTGTTGAGGACACTGCATTGTATGTGTTGTATGTTTTTAGGGCAACAGCTTATTCACAATGTGAGTTATACATTTTGACTGGTGTGTAACTTTAGTACAAGTTTACCTGTGCATATTTGTATGTTTTGGGTGCGTTTAAATGAGTTTGGGTGCGTTTAAAAGAGTTTCCACCCAGACAGTCATAGCTTTAGCCATAATAACCCTAACCAACATCTCCAGAATCCCTGATGTGGTTCCAGGACCAACATTAGGGTTGATGAAGGAACATCTACTCGGATAAATCACGTTGAGCATATAGGGCCAATTTCCGCCTATCAGAGAAAATCATCTTTAGGACTTGTTTGGAAGCCTGACAGAGAAGGAAACACAACAGTTGTTGTATCGATAAGCTGTTAGCTCCTGGATGGGTACAGTGTGTATGTGCTCCAGTTAGGAGCCCTGTGTATTTATATATATGTGTGTGTGGGTGTGTGTCAGTGTGAGAGTGAGAGACTGAAGAACCGTTGGTCCCCCAGACACCACTGTCTGTCTGTCCATGTAGAATAATGCTTCCAGTATGGAGCCTTAAATTAGACCCACGGGTGGCCAATCTAATAATGTGTGTGGTTCAGCTGGACAGCATCGAGGCTCAGGCTGGAAATGATTTAGAACTTTTGCTTTTCAGTCAAGGGAGAGTTTAAGCAAGCTGTGTGTGTTAATTAAACTAAATCTGTGCAGCAGGCAGTAGTATATAGTATATCTAGGTGTCAAGGTGAGATCCCTGCAGAAACACATT
The DNA here is from genome assembly GCF_019924925.1 of Ctenopharyngodon idella. Lineage (NCBI taxonomy): Eukaryota > Metazoa > Chordata > Actinopteri > Cypriniformes > Xenocyprididae > Ctenopharyngodon > Ctenopharyngodon idella. The sequence goes on along the minus strand of NC_067235.1, from coordinate 26,521,033 downwards.
TGAGTAACCATGACATTGTGTGTTTGTGTGTGGTGTGGTGAGATTTGAAGTGCATGTAATCCATAGATTATGAAAAGACACTAAAAATGTCTTGGCAGACTATATGGCACAGATGCACATGGTGTGATTGTGCTGTTCATTTTTTATTTAAAGAGATAGTTGACCTAAAAATGAAAATTCTTTCATCATTTACTCATCCTCATGTCTTTCCAAACCGGTAGGATTATTTGGCTTCCATGGAACACAAAAGGTGAATTTTTGAAAGATATCATATTTTTTTCATTATAATGATAGTGAATGAGGACTGAGGCTGTCAGGCTTCAAAGAGGTTGGAAAAGGCCTGTGGAGGAATCATGAAAGTGGTTCATACATCTCATGAGGTGAAAAGTTTGTGGTTGGTAAGAATTTTTAATGTTTTTGAAAGAAGTGTCTTATGCTTAACAAGGCTGCATCTATTTGATCAAAAACAGTAAAAAGTGTAATATTGTGAAATATTATTACAATTTACATTTCTGTTTTAAATATAATTTATTTCAGCCATGGCAAAGCTGAATTTTCAGCATCATTACTTATTAGTCTTTAGTGTCACAAAAGTCATTCTAATATGCCGATTTGGTGCTCAAGAAACATTTCCGATTATTATCAATGTTGAAAACAGTTGTGCTGCTTAATATTTTTGTTAAAACAGTGATGCTTTTTTTCCAGGATTCTTTGATGAATGGAAAGTTCAAAAGAACAGCATTTATTTGAAATAGAAATCTTTTGTAACATGATAAATGTTTTACTGCATCTTTGATCAATTTAATGCATCCTTGCTTAATAAAAGTATTCCTTTCTTTAAAAAAAAATCTTACTGACCCCAAACCACTGAACAGTAGTGTATATTCCAAATCTTCTGATGAAATATGATAGTTTTGCATGAGAAATGGATTAAAATTCCAGTTGTTATTCATGAGAAAAGTAACATCTGACAGACTCTGATCTGATGTCATTGCAGGGAATTTTATCACATAATTAAAAACTTCCATCTGTTCGTCACACAGATCTATCGTATGACTTCAGAAGATCTGAAATGTAGTGCACGAGTCATTTAAACCACTTTTATGATACTTCTATAGTACTTTTGCATCCTTCTGGAGCTTGAAAAAAAACAGTCTTCATTCATTGAAAAAACAAAAACATTCTTCAGAATTTCTAATTTTGTAGCTCACATTAAATCAGTCACATGAGTTTGTAATGACATGATGCGAGACATTGTGATTTTTTTTTTTCCATATACACAGGGTTAGCACCTGTAAGTGAATATTTCTCTGTGAAATAATAATGGTGTGTGTACTGACACAATTTGCATGTGTTTTACAGAGCTCCATGTATTCTCTGGCGTTGAAGTGTCTTATCAGCCTTTCCACCGTCATCCTTCTTGGACTAATCATCGCTTACCATGCTCGAGAAGTGCAGGTAAACACACAAGTAATGTTCTCACATTAGTATCAATTGTTAGGGTGTGAACACATTCACTATTGTTCTACAAATTTTCGTGGGCAAAATCCAATTATTTCAAGTGGAATCCATGTGATCGGGAATTTTGTGGGAGGGCTTAAGATTTCCCAACGCAGATTTCACAACAGGTTCAAGTTGGTCACACAAATTCGCTGCGTTGACCAACAGAAATCTTTTGGTATGAAAGTGACTTTTGTGTGAGCTGTGCTTCGTACTGTACATCACTACATTATTTTTTGTGTACAAAAATAAGTTTTTGTTTATAGTCAGTATAGTCAGCTATCTATCACCATGAATCTTTTCAAATTATGTTAAAGCACACAAAGAACGATAACTTTAATGATAGTGATAAAGATTTTTAAAAATCATTATAAATGTAAAAGAATAGCAGAGTCCACATCAAAACTTTAACGATGATGGCATTGTTATTCTATGCCATCAGTTATTGTTATAGTTACTTTATAGTTATTGTTCTTGGTGTGAATGTTGCTTTACACTGTGAAGGCATTAAGGAGAAAATTGAGGAAAAATCACATTCAACATTCTTCTGTTTTTTTGTTTGTTTGTTTACAACAAACAACCCCCCCCCCCCCCCCCCCCACACACACACACTTTTAGTGTCGTGTAAAGAACAGATGAGTAATGTTGTTTTAGGCTGTTGCCCTCAGCAAGGGGAGCTGAACTCAACCGCTCATTAGCATTATGCTAATAGGAAGGTTAGCAGTGGAAAGTCGCTCACAACAGCCTCTGTAGCCAAATACACACACACACACACACACCACACAAACAACACTTTCAAATCCTTTTAAACTCTCTGTCTTTCTCTTCTCTTTCTCACAAACTTCTTTTAGACATGTAGCAGATATTTTTGGGTCCATTTCTGTTTGTGAATGAGTCATTTTGTGACTGTTTGACAGTTACTTGATAAAAGAACTTGTCTGCCCTTTTATCAATGAATACATTTCCAACGCATTTCCAATGGTATCATACACACACACGCGCGCACACACACACACACACACACACACACACACACACACACACACACACACACACACACACACATTTGTTTTTGTGAATTGTGGGGACATTCCATAGGCGTAATGGTTCTTATACTGTACAAACCGTATTTTCTATCGCCCTACACTACCCCTACCCCTAAACCTACCCATAACAGGAAACTGTGCACATTTTTACTTTCTCAAAAAAACTCATTCTGTATGATTTATAAGCCTTTTGAAAAATGGAGACATGGGGTAATGTCCTCATAACCCTCTCCTTGTAATATCTATGTCATACCCATGTCATTATACAAAATTGTGTCCTGATATGTCACAAAAACACGCGCACACACACACACACACACAGGTTTGTTTTGCTATCAAAGTGAGGACATTCCATAGGGGTAATGGTTTTTATACTGTACAAACTGTACATTCTCTCCCCCTACACTACCCCTACCCCTAAACCTACCCATCACAGAAAACATTCTGCAGTTTTACATTTTTAATAAAACATTGTTTAGTATGTTTTTAAAGCTATTTTAAATATGAGGACTCATAAAATGTCCTCATATTTCATGTTTACATTGTAATATCAGTGTAATACCCATGTCATTATACAAATGTGTCCTCATAAATCACAAACACACACACACACACACACACACACACACACACACACACACACACAACATGCCTTAGAAAAAAACATTACTGATGTGCATCTTGAGACAAAACAATGGCACTGACATATTTTAAGATATGTCAGTACAAGTTGCTTTCAGTTAGAACAGTTCAAACGTGCATTTTAGTCTGGGACTAGGCTTAAGCCTTGTGTGTGAAGCCGGGGGATATTTGGAATGTATTATGGTTTCCACAAAAAAATATTAAGCAGCACAAGTGTTTTCAACATTGAAAATAATAAAAAAAAATGTTTCTCGAGAACCAGATCAGCATATTAGAATGATTTCTGAAGGATCATGTGACACTGAAGACTGGAGTAATGATGCTGAAAATTCAGCTTTGCCATCACAAGAATAAATTACATTTTAAAATATATTCAAATAGAAAACATTATTACAATTTCTTTTTAAATTATAATAATAATTTGCAAAATTACTGTTTTTACTCTATTTTTATTAATTAAATGCAGCCTTTGTGAGCATAAGAGACTTCTTTCAAAGACATTTAAAAACTCTTACCACCCCCAAACTTTTGAATGGTAGTGTTTGATTTGTATGTTATATGTGCATTATATTTCGATATGTATATCATAAAGTTAATTGATGTATTATAGGTGTAGTTAGGTGTATTTTTGCAGTGTCAAAAATTTTCACTGTCAAAATTATCCCTATTTGCTTGGATCTTGGCAGGGTTAGCTGTACAGGGAGGCCTTGGGGGGCTGTGATTTCTCTTCCAGACCACTGTGCTCTCCCAGCCCAAATGTGATATTTGACCAAACCATTATATCTTTCCATTTGTTTCACTCTGTTTAACAGCCACAATATGCAACTCCATCATAAAATGAGTAGTTAATTAATAATTAAAATATTTGCTTAGAGCAGTGGTGAATCATGGCACGTGGGCATTCGAGGGCAGTAGCGTTCTTGAGGGACGGCACGGGGACGCTGTGCACAGAGATCTCTCTCAGTCCCGCGGACCATGTTAGGGACAGTTTTATGTGATTGCGTCTGCTATCCGTTCCGCTTGCCCCCATCATTGAAAATGAGCAGTGATGTAGCAGGAAACATTTTCCGAGGGATGTTCTGTGCTTTTACTTTTCCTGTCTCACTTTGGCTGCTATCTGTCTGCACCATAGGAATAAGATAAGCTGCCCATGAAAAAAGTCTCCTTATCTGCTAGAGGCCAAAAATGAGGGATGGATGATAATAGCGATGTACAGCTACAGGTTAAGTTAATCAAATCACAAAACATACACTACTGCTCAAAAGTTTTAGGGTTAGTGGAATTTTATAATTTATTTACTAATATTTACAATAATATTTACAAAATATTTAGTTTACTATTTACTATTTTAGTTAAATGCTATTTTCTATTGATCATAAAAATCCATCATAAAATAATTTCTACGAAATGTTAAGCAGTACAATTGTTTTCAACACTGATGATAATAAGAAATGTTTCTTGAGCAGCAAATCAGCATATTAGAATGATTTCTGAAGGATCATGTGACACTGAAAACTGGAGTAATGATACTGAAAATTCAGCTTTGCCATCACAGGAATAAATTACATTTTAAAATATATATTATAATAGAACAGTTATTTTAAATTGTAATAAATAGAGAAAAACATTAAAATATTTTGATCAAAGAAATGTGTCTTTAATGAGCATAAGAGAATTCTTTGAAAAACATTAAAAAATCTTCCCGACCCCAAAATTTTGAACGGTGGTGTACCTTTTGCTTTTTCTTAAAAAATTTAAAATGATAGATTTAAATGTCCATTTATACATATATTTTGCTTCTTATTTTTAAGTTGATTTTGAGCGAGATACAAAGATATATGCACTGTTTATTTGGAACATTTAGTATGTTTTTAGGTTTATGCATGTCTGATAAAGCTGTTTATCATCTGTCATTCCCTCCATTTTAGCAGCATTACATTTAATAAGGTTAAACATGTGCCCCCTCTGAAAAATACAATTGTCCCTTTAAGTAATTCGTCATTGTGAATGATTCAGAATGAATTGAACTTGTAATAATTGCTAAATGTCACAAATATCTTCCATTTTTTTAAACTCCACCTCTCTAACCTTCTCCATTCTGGTATGTAATGCCCACTTTTCACAATTCAATCAATTCCCAATGAATATGATCTAATCCTACCCTTCTTTTTCATTGAATATCCTGTTTCACCTTTAAATACTACACATTATGGAAGAAAAATAGGCTGTGAATGGTCAATGTTGACTTTAAGCTTACAGTTTGTTGATTATTTTGGGACTAGCACACGTGTGTTTCTTTACATGGTGAAATCAGTTCACACATCTATCCAACAGAATATTATTACATGCTCACACATGCAAACAGCATGTTCTCCCTTGTTTTCACTTAATCGCTGTGTATTCCGCCCACTTTGTAATTTCCCTCATCACTCGCCATCTAACACTCTCTTCTCTATCAAATTATGCCTGTTCCTCTCTCTCTCTCTCTCTCTCTCTCTCTCTCTCTCTGCTCAAATCAATTCATTGTGTGCTTTCTCTCACGCCGTGTTATGTTTTCCTCTCCTTCCCTCCATCCCCCTGCTTCCCTCTGGTTTTCCTCTCTCTCTTTCTCGCTCCCACCTTAGTTGCATGTTTAGTTGCTCAGTCTCTCTCTCTGGTTGTATTTTTACCTTCATTCAACCTTCCCTTGCCCCCTCTGTCTGTGAGTCTGTGAATTATTCGTCTGCTTCATGCTCTTTTAAGATGCTGCTGTTGAACACATGCACAGATATACAGCGTCGGCACTCGTTTTGCTCTCCGTTTCAGGCCAATGTGTGTGTGGTTGTGTAAAGGTGCAGACGGTGTTTCATTCATTTCGCTGGATTGAGAAGTTTCTCATGTACGCTCGGCGTTATGCAAGTGTTTTCGTGGTGATGAGACTCTCTTCCTGTGTGTGAGTCAGACTTCAGCAGCTCTTTCCTTGACAGAGACTGTCTGTGTGTGTGTGTGTGTGTGTGTGTGTGTGTGTGTGTGTGTGTGTGTATGAATGTGTGTATTTTTGTGTATCAACGTGGTTTAACGGAGATAAAAACATGATGTGAGTAGGTGTTGATTAAGGATGTTTTTGAGGAGAGGGACAGAAAGGAATAAGACTGGAACGACTGTTTCTTCTTCATCCCTACATTCCCAAATTTACAAAGGTAGCAATACTGATAAATTATCTGCCACATTAAAGGGATAGTTCACCTAAAAAAGAAAACGTTGTTCCAAACCTGTATGGCTTTCTTCTGTGGAACACAAAAAAGATACATTATTTTGAAGAATGCTTTTGCCCCATACAATGAAAGTCAATGGATTCCAAAACAAACAACATTGAACCCCACTGACTTTCACTGTATGGAAGAAAAAAAAAAAACCTGAAACAGTTTTTTAATATCTTCTTTTGTGTTCCACAGAAGATACACTGTAAAAACGAACAGTGAAATTAATCAGTGAAATGAGTTTGTTTCACTCAAATAATAATGAAAGTTCATTGTACTTAATAGAAAAAAGTTTAGTGAACTCAAAATTGAGTATTCTGAACTTACTGAGTTTTACAGTGCAGTCATAATGATTTTGAAATGAGGGTGGTTAAATGATGAATATATTTTTTTTCTTTTTGGGTGAACTATCCTTTTAAGTCCTGCGAATCTCTTAACAGATCCGATTTTTATTTTCAGTTCAGTCAAAATACACTTTACCCCGTATGTTTGAAAGCGCCTCTAAGGTAACGTTTGAACTCAAGTGTACCTGTTAAAGTGAGTGCATCTCTTCCTGAGAGCCAACAGGCTTCATCCTTGGCAAAAGTTTGTAAACTGCTTGGCTCATCTAGAGCCACATTAAAATGATTCATGGCTGTACAGCTTCAGCTAAGATCCATTAAAGAATTTGGTGAATCACCAGTATTACATGAAGCCAATTTTATAATTATCTTTAGTTCAAGGTTGGACTGATTCTAGAAACGTTTTGCTTGAGTGGTTTTTATGATGAGCTTTTGGAAGCTGTTTGGCCCTTAGAGACTTAACATGCAGCGCTTTTTTGTTAATGTATTAGGTCGGCGACACAACATGAGACTCTGTGAAAGACTATGTAAAAGGATAAATCATTGATGTGGAATTTCACAGGTATTTACAGGAATAAAACATTGATTAGCCATTGGAAATTTACTGTGGAAACCATATTGTCAATGGTAAATTTACAGGCGTTTACAGTTATTTGTTGCTACAACAAAACTGTGGTAACTTGGTATTATCATTGCTACATCATGATCAAAATAAAAGAAATTGACAATGACAGAAATGGCATGACTAAAGAGTTCTGAAAAAAAAAAAAATGATAGAAAGAATAACAGTATTTTGGTATATTTTAGCTATATTGTGGCAGAAACTAAAGTATGGTAGTTGACATGTTAAATGTTGTCCTATTGTATAACATGTTCTACACTTTTGCTTAGTTATATAAAGGCTAGTTGCCACGCTATTTATTCAGTTAATAGTACTCAGGGTAAGGGTTATTTTTTTTAAAACATTTACTGTATCTTAGAGTCTATTAAACATTTTCACTGTTACTGACCAGGAAAAAAGATACAGTTCATATAATGTGACAACATGCCCCAATAGCTATATGGAGTAAGTGGTCACAAAACTGCAATTAAACTGCCTGTTAGAAGCTTTCAGCTAAATTTAAACTGTAATATAACATTTACAGGGTTCCCACGGGTCATGGAATTTCTGGAATATCATGGAATTTTAAAAGGTCTATTCCAGACATTGAAAGTCAGGGAATTCTATATTTTTTTTTGTCCAAGTCATGGAATATCAGGGATTTTTATTTGTCGCTTTAAATTTTAGTTTCCATTTATTAAAATGTAATTTTTCGATACCGTATTTTTTATTGCGTTTTTTCATGTATTTTGCATATTGTTATGGTTAGGCTATTTTTCAGCGGCATTTTATTCCCTTCCCGCTCGTCAACTTAAGTCAAATGCAGTCACCTGTACCTGTTAACTAAGGCAAACATGCCAGGAAAATGTAAATTTCAAGAGCTTTGGCTACAAAATGACCACTTCAAAGACTGTCCTTTTGAAAATGGTTTCTATATTTCTGGGATTTTTAACTCCTGAAAGCATGAAAACTATAAATTAATTTCTGTAGAAATAGTACAGAAAAATATCAAAGTGCATTTAACTGGTAAAAGCGCAAAAAAAAATGTGTTTAACTTAGTTTTGTACTAAAAACGTCTGTAAAACAAGTAAATAAAGCTTGCAAATGGATGGATTTAAAATACTGTCTGTGGCTGCTCAGTGCTCAGCACAACAGCAGCCTGTTTTTCCGTTCATTAGGTCATGGAAATTCAGCTTTTTAGTCAGTGAAAGTCAGGGAAAAGTCAGGGAATTTGACATTTGGCTTAGATTGGGAACCCTGCATTTAAATATACAATTAAAAATGTAATATTCAAAAGAAAAAAAAAAAATGTAATCAATAAATTGAAATAAATTAAAAAAAAAAAAAAAAACCATTTAAAACATGTCCTAATTTTACATTTATGACATGTTAAAATTGCCCAGACATGACATTTATGAAACATACCAAGTCTTAAGAACTAACAATTCTTTTTTACCAGCTAACTTATCATAATAACAATTAGTATCACATTACCTTTATTATTGTATGGTCCATCATTATTGTAGGGGCTTTTATTTTGTATTAATTATTTAAAGTTTATTATGGTATTTTATTCTAAAAAATAACATAGCATTGCATGCAATGTAGTTTTTACAGGAGACTTTGTAAATCTTTTCCTCCATTGTCCTGCGTTGTTTCATTCTGTGTGAACCTCACCTGAACTCATGCCAATGCTAAATCTGAACCGCAAGCGCTGCTCCACAGCTGACTTCAGCTCAAGTACTGAAATACTTGGATATATACTTTGTCACAACTTCCCTGTGTGACAGCTAGCCTTGTACTACCATAATAACCTACGATCTTGATGTTGAAAGAAAAAAATCCATTATATTTGTCAGCTATCCAGTTACGATACAAAAATTTTGAAAGGGAGTAGCAAAATATTGTGCTGTATGTTAATAGGCTAGAAAGAAAAGGCATTAGTTAGCAAAGCGTAAGCAGAATGCTAATGTAGAGTAGGTCACCTCAGGGTTCTGGAAAAGGAATGAGGTGTCAGTGACAGTCCTGTACTTAGAGCTGAGAGGTTACTGTAGTATTAACCACGCAGTACAGCTCCCCTGCTCTGACATGAAGGAGCTAATGCACAGGGAAGGCTTTTAACTGACAGCATGGATAGTGCTGACAATGGAACGACAAGGAAACGTTTCCAGAACATTGCAAAAGCACCATGACAGCACATCTCGTCTCTCAGGTTCATTGTGTGAGAGTTGTAGCTTGGTGGTAACTAAAGGGGTTTCCTGCTGTTTTTGCTACTGGCTACACACATGGGAGATTGTGTGTATGTGCGAGAGAGAAAGTGCGCCTATAAATGTATTTATTTTAAAAAGAGAGAATTCCAAGCAGATTCCGCTGCTTTTAAAAACACTGGAGGCAGATTTCCTAACTTATTTAGCCTGTGTGTGTGTGTGCAGTGTTTTGGGCCTGCCTCAGTGGTAATTTGAGTTACCTGCTGTTCTCTTCATTTTTCCTATAGGCTGCCTTAAGCCATTTTTTTTATGTATATATATTTGCCACTATTTTGTTCTGTAACACATTTCAAGGATTATAATAGATTCACCATAAGGCAGAAGGATCATTATGCGTGACATACTTACAGACAGCCGATTAATTGCCTTTACGATTAATTTCTGCCTCTGATGAAGTTGATCAGACTTTTTGGATTGCAGTCTTACAGTGTGATTGCTGCTATGATGCCTGGTGACTTTAACTTGTCTATGGGGCATTTACATTTACACTTTTTTTTCTACCAATTTGGTGCTTACCCAAATCATGTAATTGAGTTAAAGTACATATCCTAATGAAGTTTTCCTCAAGTAAAAGTACAAAAGTACTTATTTTTAAATGTATAATAATCTTCACAGGGGATTTATTATGCCCCTTTTCACAAGATGTAATATAAGTCTCTGGTGTCCCCCAAATGTGTCTGTGAAGTTTCAGCCCACATAATTTATTATAGCTTGTCAAATTTGCCCCTATTTGAGTGTGAGCAAAAACGTATAGTGTCATAATGTGTCCCTTTAAAGGGAACCCCGGGAATTAAGACTTGTATGGCTTAATATAATGTAAATTATGTCTCTTACTGAAATATGTAGTAGAAAACCCATGAAAGATTTATGTTATATAAAAAATCCACAACATATTTTGGACAATGGGGGGCGCCATTTTGTTTAGGTGCACAGTGTGTTCTACGTTGATGACATTAAATGACGTTAAATTTTTACCGCAACACAACTCGGAGTATAATATACGATGCCCATTTTTGCAGCTTTTGGTTGTAATTTCCAGTCACTGAGCCACAAGAGAAGCGATGTAAGTCTTCACTGCTTTACTTAGCAATAAGAGGAGAAAAGAATGGGAAGTTGGAAGAATGTGGACGAATAAAACTTCCTAACTGCGTCTTTGTTCTCTCCACTTTAGCCCTGGTGCCTTTGATACTTTTCATCTGTATGTTTTGGGGCAACGGTAATCTAGTAACGCACACAAGTCTTAATATCCGCGGGGTTCCTTTTAAAACCCGATCAGCCTTTTCAATATGAGCCAGAGCGCAAAATTAATGAGGATGAAAACATTGAAGACGTGCGATGTCTCTGTGGCTATTCGAACTGTTGTATGATTGACATGTAAAAATCGTCTGATATGTCACCTGAATGCATACACACAGTTAAACATGCTGAGAAGATGGTACCGTTTTATGCTATCACAGATATCCCGTGCATCACAGCGCAAGCTTTGAGGCAGTCTGTCTCAATTGAGATGTGTTATAGGCTGCCCTCGTCAGCCTCCACGACAGGCGCGGCATTTGGTTAAAGCATACACTTATATCCATCGGCAACTGTAAGCTCTTTCAGTAGCTGTGGTCTATTAAAAGCCTCAAAGGCATCAGGCTAAAGTGAAGAGAACACAGACGCGGTTCTTTAGGAAGTTTTATTCATCCACATTCTGCACAACTTTTCTCCTCTTATCGCTAGTAAAGGAGTGAAGACTTACATCGCTTCTCTTGTTGCCCATCAACTGAAAATTACAACCAAAAGCTGCACAATGTGGCATTGTTTATTATACTCCGAGTTGTGTTGTGGTAAAAATAGCAATAGGACAGTGTCAGTAGCTCACCGACTGCAACCATTTGACGTCATCGATGTAGAACGCACTGTGCGGCTAAACAAAATGGCGCCCCCCATTGTCCAAATATGTCATGGATTTTTTAAATAACGTAAATCTTTCATGGGTTTTCTACTACATATTTCAGTAAGAGACATAATGTATGTTATATTAAGCCTTACAAGTCTTAATACCAGGGGTTCCCTTTAAATGCAAATGAGCTGCTGCTCCCAGTTCCCTTTCCAGAAGAGGGCAGAGCTTTATCAGCTCATGCTTCAGATACTCAACAACAACAAAACTGGAGAATATCACGCAGCCAAAATGTTGATTGCCAGTAATGGTGTTCAGCCTTACTTTGTTCGAACAGGAGTCGGACACTAATGGAGAGATTTAGGAAGAAGTTACAACTTTTAGAATGCAACTGGACGTTTCTGAATGGTTAGTGGATAGTCAGTAAAGACAAGCGTCTGAGTATAAATGAAGAGTTTGGTTCGAAAACGCGATAAATGCCATTTAAAAAAAAATTGAGTTTCCGCCAAAATCAGTATTGTATCTGGTCGGTATTGAAAAGTCATTTATTAATTTAATCCGTTGTGTTATTCTGTCATGTTTTCTCCCTTTCTTTCCAAAACATGACAAACGCCAGTCTCCCTTCTCTGCAGAATGCGATATATCCGCTCAACTAATCACAGCGCACCATTCCACGAACTGTAAACAGTAATGGCGGTGCTCTGAATACACCCGGCATCCTAGTTTTCCTTATCTACTATGTAATTTGTGATCAACACAAACAGAAAACACCTTTTTACTCAAATTAATCAAAATGGAGTTATAGCGTTTTGGAATCAAACTCTTCAAATATACATAAATGTTGTTAAATAAATTGTTGATAAACGTGTTATTATATATATATATATATATATATATATATATATAATATTATTTATTTTATGACTTATTATTTTGAATTAGATTTTATTTCAATATTTTCAGTTTTCATTTCAATTTAAGTTTAAGTGTTGTAATTTTGTTAAATGATTTTGTCATTTTTTATTAGTTTTTTTTATATTTATTTAGCTTTAATTTTATTTCAGTTTTGGTTTGAATGATTTTAATACTTATTTTATTTCAGTTAGTTTAAGGTAACATTTCCAATTTTCATTTTAGTTTAAGTTTTTTTTAATCTAATATTTATAGTTTATTTTATGTCAGCTTTATTTCAATTGACAAAACAATTTGTAATAATCTAGTTTTAGTTAACAAAAACAACACTGGTTGTCAGTTAGCATTGCCCTCACATTATGACACTATAGTGTTACGATTAAAAATTACCATGAGTTTGCTCAGAAGAATAAGCAGTCTACATTTTTTTTCTTTCCAAGGCAAAATATAGCCAACATTGCGGGTCTGCCAGGGTTTGTGCACTTCAGTTTTTTTGTTTGTGAGTGAGAATGTCAGAACAGACTCAGACTGCCCAGTCAAAGCTGTCAGTTGTGACAAAAGTCTGCAGAACTGTGCATCACACAGTCTGACATAAAGACAGTTGATGTCTGCCTTGACTTCTACTTAAGATCTCACTTGGGTCATATGCAATCTGACAAGCAACAATGATAAAAGACAGAAAGAAAAAAAATTGCACAATATTATCCGGGACTTCCGTGATTGTGAGTAAGGGTGGTGATCTGAATTAAGCATTTGTTTGTGTGCGGTGTGTATGTGTGCAACTTATAATGCTATTATCATAACAAAGGTGTTCATCTCTGACAGGACAAAACAACACAACAGACACTATTATTCTCGCTTGGCTTCACTCTTTCCCTCTCTCTCCTCTTTCAACTTCTGTCTTCCTCCTGGATTTCCCTTTTTTTCTAACCTCTGCATTTTTCTCTTTCTCTCGTCCTTCATTCGTCTGCTCTCCTATTCATCCTTCCTTCCTTTCCTAATTTTTCCTAATTGGCTCTGGCCCTCATTTGTTGGGAGGTTCTGGGTTTCTCTCTCTCTCGTCTTCTCTCTCTTTCTGATGGGTTTAGAGAGGCTGCTCGGTTCAGTCACTCATGTTGACTGATTACCTTAACTAATGGAATTTAATTATTCAGCATATCCTGGTGGCGATTTAGCCCAAAAAAGAACGACAGGATGGGTTGGGGGGCGAGGTAGTGGAAAGATGAATTAGGAGTAACGTGCGGAGGAGGAAAGGGAGAGATGATGATGGAGAAAAAGGAGATTTCAGTGCTTTTAATTAATTTTTTCCCCCCTCAGTTACATGGAACATTCCCACGATTACTCATAAACGCAAAGCTTTACAGAAATAAGAACCATTTTTATGCAGATAAAGATTATGATGATTTTCAGGCAATATCAGAAATATGGAAGGAGCCATATAATGAAAGAGATATATGATATTTGGCTGTTTTGAGCTGATATGTATTTGTAATGAACTGATATATGGACATTTTAAGCCGATATTTGTCTAAATATGTTGAGCGTAACCAGGGTTATTAGTTAACTAACTTAAACTAGAGAAAACACTTTTCATTACTTGTTGAAATAAAACTAGTAAAAATGACAAAACACTCAACAAAATTACTAAAACTTTAACTAAAATCAAATTGAAAACAGAAAATATAAAAAATGAAAACTAATTCAAAATATTTATAAAAAACTAGTGATGCACCAATGTATCAGCCAATAATCGGTATCTCCCGATAAAAGCAATTATTTTCACGATCGGCCATCAGCTGATTATTTAAAAACAACCGATGATCTGCTGATGAATTCAGGGTTGCCAGGTCTGTGATTTTTCCCTATACACCAAACATTATTTGTTGCACGTGTCCCATCTATAATCTCAAAGAGCTTTGTGCTTTGTTACTTGTAATAAGAAACAAAGTCTCTGCTTTCAAATTTTCAAATTTCAAAACAATAAATGGCATTTTGACGCTCTTAAATGTGACGTGACAGATTGCTGTAGTGCCTCAGTTCAAGCGGCAGCTCGAAGCACAAAAGTCTTCTTTCACTTTAATACAAGTTATAGCTCGAAATAACATGCATGAACATCAGAAGGTATGCTGAAAGATACAGTCCATCGTAACGAAATTAATCATGTCTTGTGTAATCACTCAATGACTCAATCACTGTTGTTAATTTTAACCTCTAATATTATATTAATGTACCAAATGAGAAGGTTCCCTGTATAGTTTGCAGCATTTAATTTGGGAAAATCAAATGAGAAAATTGCAGCATTTAATTTGGGAAAATCGGTTTCGGCAGATATCATTCTGAATAATCGGCAGTATTCGCTGAGAAATAAAGTATTGGTGCATATTAATAAAAACTAAAATAGTATCTAAGTGACACTAAAATAACACTGAGTGTAAGATTACTAAACATTGTTTTTTTAATTAATTTTATTGTTTATTATTATGTTATTAAATGTTTAAACATTTTACGTTTTAAAAACACCGTTTTCAAATAAATGTTGATTTGATTAATTTAATGTTCATAAAATGTTTAAACATTTTAACATTTATTAAACGTTAACTTTTTCAAATATTTTTGTTAATTTTGTTTAAATATATGAAATGTGTTTTATTTAATTTAATCAATTTAATGTTTTTAATAATGTCAATTTAAATTTTAATAAACATTCTAACAATAAACAATATTTTCAGATGTTTTTAGAGAATTTTGAATAAATATTGTGTGAATTAAGTTTATCATCAATTTAATGTTTATCATCGCTGTTTATTAAATGTTTAAATACTTAATATGTATAATTTTAAAATATTTTATAGTGAATTTTGCATAAATATATTCTGAACAAGTGTTCATAAAATGTTTAAACATTTAACATATAATAATCAATGTATCATTTTAAAATATTTGCAGTGAATTTTGTGTAATATTATGTTAAATAAATGTTTAATTTAAGTTCATCAGTATTCTATATCTCAATCTCCTGGATTATTTAGAAATAAACCAACAATGAATCAGCCGCAGTTCAGATGTCAATGGCATCAGTCATTAAGACCCATATTGGTCAACCATTATTCATAAGTCATACAGCCATCCATACAAGCCTCTCACAGATTCACATGCACTCTCATACACACACTCACACATTCTCTTTCATTCTCCTTCCACCCACCCACACGCATGTATTTTTCCCGCACATTCATTCTCTTTCTCAGCTTCTTTCCCTGCCTTCCACCTCCTTTCTATCTCGCTCCCTCTCACTTTCCTCACGCTCTCTCTCTTTTGCGATCGTGTACACACACACACACATACAAACACACAGTCATTCTCTCCCTCTCTCACCAGGGGACCCTAATTAAGCTTGGCTGGTCTTTGATGTTGTCGCCTAGGCAACAGTCACCATGACGAGGCTGGCTTTTCCAGAAAAAAAACCATGCGCATTTTACAGCCATACGACATGCACGGTGCCCTTCGCACACACAGAGTCAGATATGCCACACATGCACGAGCAATTAGACAAACAAAGCAATTTCGTCGGATGCCAGAAAGACCTGTTGCACCGCGACACAACCTCGCGATGAATATAGGCGAGCGCGATATATCGCGGAAGAGATATACGACTTCATTCATGAGTTCTCAGGATTCCCGTATAATCATTTGCAGCCCTCCTGTGGGTGTGTGTGTGTGGATGTGTGTATGTCTCAGTGGGGAAAACCCTGCTTGCCTTCTGCTTATCAATTAAACAAACCTCGCCAATCTAACACTTACAATTAACATTAAACACATCTAACACCGCCAGCCAGCACAATTAGCTTCCCGTTCCGTCGTTAGGCTCTGCTGATATACCGCCTGACATGAAGTTGCATTGGGAGAGAGAACGAGAGAAAGAGAGAGAGTCATATAACTGTCAGTGCACATTATGCCAGCGGAATTCTGTTTGCTTATTGCTCTGTCTGTTTGGCGTTCCTGGCAGGATAAAATGACTATCTGAGCGTGTTCTCATTGTGGGGCTCATCAATCTGTTTCCCTCTCATTTTGCCTCCTGCGCTGCATTTGAGAACACACTTTACTCATTCAGTTAGTCGAACAGCAGCTCTATTTATTAGTTGTTCTAATGAGCTAATCTGAATTATTAATTTGAAATTGAAGTTTTTGATTAAATAGATGATGAATGGTTGGTCTTGAGTGGTTACGCAACTAGACTTTATTTTTTTCGTTCCGTTTGCTATGATGGTCTCGCACGTACTAAGAGGTGCAACGTGACAAGCAATTTGTCTTTCAACGCTAAAAGCAAAAATGCTTTGCAACGTAAAACAATTTTACCCAATCAGAGCATTTTTTTTATTTATTTAATAGAGCTGTTTGGTCCTAAAATCAGGAAGAGAATTTTACATATTTTGGTGCCTCTGGAAATTCTAATGAGTTTTTAGATTAGCACTTTTTGATTTATGAATACATTTGTGATTTGAATTGATTGTTTATGAGTACTTTCTTGTTTTGTTGACTATAAATTTTCACACAGACATGTCTCACATAAAAAAACTCATTATAAATTTCTGAGGGAACACATGGCAATGTGAATTCTCTTATGGGTTTTAGAGGTAATATGTGGAGCAGGATTTTTGACCAATGAGATTTTACTGTGGACAGGGCTGTGCTGCAGAAGTGGAAACCAAGGACAGACAAAATGTTCTGTCCCTACGTTATGTCTAGATATTAAAGGGTTCGTTCACCCTGTCATTAAGTACTCACCCTCATGTCGTAAGACCTTCGTTTGTCTTCGGAACACAAATTAAGATATTTTCGATGAAATCCGAGGTAGGGGTGCACGATTAATCAGACGATTAAGTTCAAGTTCAAGTTATGAACAAAATCAAGTTATTAGAAAAAAAAACATTGAAATCGCGCTTAAATGATTTGGCTTAGTGTGATTATGTAATCGCAAAGCTGCGATTATTTTTTTTTTTTATGTACGGCTTGTCAATGAACTATGACTCCAAATGCTAATCCATCTGAAAGCACTGCGAGTTTGAATCGCTTATAATGTGCATTTGAAAAAGCAACATGCGTCAAACATCTTTCCAGACACGAGAAGCATATATTAACATCTTTTCCAACAAAAGACAACATTTAATAACATGTTTTTACTCCAAACTCATAACGACAGTTGAGCGTCCTTCTGTGAGATGATGTGGCTTCTTACACAGAATAAAGCAGTTGTGTGTTTATTAGTCATGTTTAATCAATCAAAACGTTTCAGTCTTCTGTTTATTCAGCTACAGCGATAGTATGGGATTTCGGCAGCAGGGCATATTTGCAGTTTCTGCACGAGAGCACCCTCTGGCTTTCAGATAGAGAAGCATTTACTACTGATCACAGAGCCATACAGGTCTGACAAGCTGCGCATAAAATAATCGCAGTCTTTGCCAAATTGTGTGCGATAAAATTGCGATAAATCGTGCAGCCCTAATCTGAGGGCATCTGATCCACACAGATGGCATTGCACCTTTTGAGGTCCAGAAAGGTACTAAAGACATTGTTAAAACTGTTGACGTGACTACAGTGGTTCAACCTTAATGTTATGAAGTGAGGAAAATACTTTTGTGCGCAAAAACAAAACAAAAATAATGACTTTATTCAACAAATTCGTCTGTCCCCTTTCATATTGCTACTCTATTTTCATTGCAGAGCTTCAGTGTTTACATCCGAATGGCGGCTCAGTATTGGTCGTTCAGACCTACATAAACACTGAAGCTCTGCAACGAAAATAGCGTAGCAGTATGACGGGACAGATGAATTTGTTGAATAAAGTCGTTATTTTTGTTTTGTTTTTTCGCACAAAATGTATTTTTGTCACTTCATAATATTAAGGTTGAACCACTGTAGTCACGTTGACTGTTTTAATCGATGTCTTTAGTACCTTTCTGGACGTCAAAAGGTGCAATGATGTTGCTGCCTAGAGTATGTGTGGATCAGATACCCTTGGATTTCATCAAAAATATCCTAATTTGTGTTCCGAAGACAAAGGAAGGTCTTACAGGTTTGGAACGACATGAGGGTGAGTAATTAATCACAGAAATTTCATTTTTGGGTGAACTAACACTTTAAGCCAAGTTGTGAGTTGTATAATTATAAATAATTAAATAATACATTTAAGTATTTTTTAGAAACTTTTAGATACTATTTTATTTTGTTTTGCCCAGAAGAGTATTTGCCTTTTTGAGACATAGTTTTCCTCTGGAATTTTGAAAGATGTTTTTTTTTTTAGCAACTTTAAATTATGATTTATGAGGGTTAAGTTAAGTTGCAATAAATTAAAAAAAAAAAAGAAACATGACTCCCCGCCCAGTTGTCAGACCAAGAAAAAAGAAAATAAATTCACATAAACAAAAAAGTTTTATTCAGAGTAACAAAAGAAAGACCAGTGGGTGCATAAACTTTCAGGGTGACCCACGGCCCAAAACAACAAGCAAAAAAAAAGACAAAATAACTTCCCTCGAAAAATCCAATTAATTAACCTTACGTATAACAATCATGTAACAGTAACATTGTTGGTCTGGCGGCTGGTGGGGAGACAGGAGAAGTGCGATCGGCCTGAAGTCGCAGCAGCTCCTTGAAGAGCGGAAGAGATGGTTTTAAACCTGCCGTAATCAGTGCTATCCAATCCAATGAAGACAGGCAGAGCCATCAATTAGCTGCTTAATGTGTCCTACTCGAGACAAACAGCGAAAACAGCATAGACACACACACTCAATTCAAGAATAAATGCATAATATAAAAGAACGCAAAAAACATACATCCGTAACAGTACTTTACTTCAACACATATTACACATAGTCATACCTTGATACATTTATTAGAAGTTCCTGAGGTCATTTTTGGATTTTAGCAGGATTCTGGATTTTATTTTATTTTTCTATCTGTATTTTTTTTCACTCTCGTGTAAAATTAATAAAAAAGAAATGTTGGGGCAAAACTCAAATGTGCATGTTTAATTATTTAATGACGTGAGATTAAAAGAACAGTTTTTATGGGGGCTGAGTTTTATTTTGTGTTATGATGTCACTGTTACAGACGGTGACTGCTGTGTTCCCTTGAGCACTTCTTTACATTTCAATACAAATTTGATATCCATTATGCAAATTGAAACTTTGCTGGCCCTGGGAAACTGCTCAATTTGCATTGTTTAACATTCCCATTCTGACTTTTTCCCTTCAGCTCTTCGTTATTGACAATGGTGCGGACGACTGGCGGATCGCCATGACCATGGAGCGAGTGCTGCTTATCGCTCTGGAGCTGATCGTTTCGGCGGTTCACCCGGTGCCGGGGGACTTCAAGTTTATGTGGCGGGCGCGGCTGGCCTTCTCCTATGCTCCCTCGCAGGCGGAGGCAGATCTAGACATGGTGCTGTCCGTACCCATGTTCCTTAGACTCTACCTCATCGCCCGAGTCATGCTGCTACATAGCAAGCTCTTCACTGACGCCTCCTCTCGCAGCATAGGGGCACTCAACAAGGTCAGAGGTCAACACAACAATTCAAAACAGAGAATTTGGGGTGTTAATTATATATGTGTAGCATTTATTCCTGAGTGTGGTTTTCATTTTCTTGCCTTTTACATTAGCTAGTTAACATAGTCCCATTAGCCACTGCTGGTTGATAGCAGTGTATTCTGACTAAATAATATTTTTGCAAGTAACACACTTCGCCTGATTCCTGTTCAAAGGTCTTTTAAAAGTGTGAAATCACATACTTCTGGAGGGTTCTGTGCTAGCCAAGCAACTGCCATTGAGATGAATGGGAATGCTAACCGCTAGTTTTCTTCAGGTATTATAGACCAACTAGTCCAAACCTCATCAACTGACCAGCTTTTCCCTTTCTGTCTGGCTTCAATGGCCCACTTGCGCCCAGATTCAATAAACACATCCTCTCTACAAAATGTGGCTTATGGCAGTAAAGTTCACTTTTATGTGGACGGTCATGAGCATTGAGGCCTGTGGTTTTCTGCGCTGGAGGAAGAGGTTTTGTGTGGATTTATGTGTGTTTATTCTCTTGAGAAAGATGAACCTTTCAGCTTTACTGACAGTTTAAAGATTCTACATTTATAGGCTGGTTCACACTGAACCACCAAACAGCAACAGGTTTCACACACTGATCCAG
This sequence comes from Ctenopharyngodon idella, assembly GCF_019924925.1. Taxonomy (NCBI): domain Eukaryota; kingdom Metazoa; phylum Chordata; class Actinopteri; order Cypriniformes; family Xenocyprididae; genus Ctenopharyngodon; species Ctenopharyngodon idella. The sequence goes on along the minus strand of NC_067235.1, from coordinate 26,500,412 downwards.
CCAGTGTTGGGGAAGATATTTTAAAATGGCTACAAGCTACTAAAAATGAAAACTAGTTAAACTGCAGTCTAGTCTAATAGTCAGCTAAACTGTTAGCTGTATAAACGTGAAGAGAAACAAAACTAGGGCTGTTTATAGAATAAAATATTTGTGATTATTCTTATGATTTATGACTAGTCTTTAGAAATCATTATAAAACCGTAATAATGTCAAATTGTGTACATTTTTGCTTATTTTAACATATTTTGTTTGTTTGTTTGTTTGTACATTTTTTTTTTATGCAATTTTTCTTTAAACATTTTGGTGGACTCCCAAGCACCATTTTGTAAACCTTAGTTTCAAGACTCATAAGCAAAACTATTAATATGAAGTAACTGACAACATCGAAAATGTTTAAAGAGATAGTTCACTCAAACATGAAAATTCTGTCATCATTTACTCACCCTGAAGTTGTTCCTGTATGAGTTTCTTCATTCTGTGTAACACAAAAGAAGATATTTTGAAAAATATGGGTAACCAAACAGTTGCTTGTCCCCATTGACATCCATTGTATGAAAAAAACATATACTATGGAAGTCGATGGGGACCAGAAACTGTTTGGTTACCCAATATCTTCTTTTGTGTTCAACAGAACAAAGAAACTCATACAGGTTTAGAACAATTTGAGGGTGAGTAAATAATCACCCCTTTAAAGGGGTGGTTCATTGCGAATTCACTTTTTTAACTTTAGTTAGTGTGTAATGTTGCTGCCTGAGCATAAACAGTATCTGCAAAGTTACAGCGCTGAAAGTTCAATGCAAACAGAGATATTTTCTTTTAAAGGGGACCGATTATGCCCCCTTTTACAAAATGTAAAATTAGTCTCTGATGTCCCCAGAGTGTGTATGTGAAGTTTTAGCTCAAAATACCCCACAGATAATTTTTTATACCATGTTAAAATTGCCACTTTTTGGGGTTGAGCAAAAACGCGCCGTTTCAGTGTGGGCCCTTTAAATGCAAATGAGCTGCTGTGCTTGGCATAAGAGGGCGGAGCTTCAAGAGCTCGTTCTCCCCTGTCGGGATTCAGTCAGGACGCACTATAATGTCAGTAACTGCGAATATATGCTGCATGGAGATAGAACAGGTATAGTTTAGTTCAATTACGGTTATAATTTATATTGTCGTTTTTATCCACTATATGAAGCGCCTGTTTTCACTCTAGAAAATCACTGTAAGAGCTTAAAACACAGTGCAAGTGTGCATTAAAATATTATCCATAAACTCTCTCTCTCTCTCCCTTGCATTATCATCAACATACATAGCGAAATACACAGAAACACTCGTTACAACTAACAGTAAACAAATATATAAAGACCTTATGCCTTTTTGGGTGGTGCTTAATAAACTGGTAAACTTTATATCCGTAAATCAACTCCGATGAACTGTAATAAAGTGCTCTCACCTTCATTACTGCTGTATCCAGTATCACTCTGGAGACTGTAATTACAGCTTAAGCTGGATCACGAACAGTTACTGATCTATCCTTGAGGAACAACTTTTTAGCACAACCTCTGTTTTGTATTGTCCCTTTGTATTGACATTCGTTCACAAAGCAGTCCGATGTGAAATGATTTGCGCAGACATAAACGAATTTCGGTAGAGTTGAGGGAGTATTTTCTTCGAAAGCAAAATTAATCCACCTTGTCTTCAGCGGCTCAGATTTCAGGAGTAAATGGAGAGAGCTATGTGGATTAATCCATCCAGCTACAGAACACCTAAAACGCTTGGGAGACGTTCTAATCAGTGGAGCAACGGCGGACTGTACAACTGGCTGTGAACTCGCTCAGGGCCGTTCTATGTCTGTCAACATTCGTGGGCGGGGCCTGTGGCTAATGTGACGTCACATTGCCAGGGATCTGGAAACGGCTTGTTCTGAGACACTGCTTATGATTTATGGGGATTAAAAAAAAGGAGTGGTTGTGTACACACACTGCCAACACAAATTTATGTCCAAACACCATGCAAAAGTGAATTTTGCATAATAGGTCCCCTTTAAAGAATTCTCTGTTTAAGGACTACAACAAACAGCTGGTAGGGACTAACAAGCTTCTTCCCGGGTTGGTGACATCACTAACCCTAGAATTTACATAAACCCTGCCCCTGAGAACACGTAACAAAGGGGTGAGGCCATGTTACTGCATTACAGTATGTAACACATATACAATAGCATGTCATAAAAGCAAGATGACAAAATGACAAATTATAACCGTAATTAAACTAAACTATACCTGTTCTATCTTCATGCAGCATATATTTTCTGGCTCTGTAAGCTTCTTACAACAGTTCCCACAGGAGCGATTTATAGATTATCATGACAGAATATGCTAATCAATGACTTTAAGATAGTTAACTCCACATCAGCTACATAAATTCATTAACTAACCTTCAGAAACATCCTGTTGCATTCAAAATGTTGTCACTTCTTCTTGAGTGTCTCCATCATTGTCCGACTCTGTTTTGAACATAAAAGGCTGAACATTTTCTGACATTTTCAGTGAGTCTGCGTGAGGTAACGTGAGATGATGCTAAGTGCTAACATGAGCTCCTGAAACTCCTCCCCATTTTGAGAGCAGCAGCTCATTTGCATTTAAAGGGACACGCACAAAAACAGAGCGTTTTTGCTCACCCTCAAAAAGTGACATTTTTAACATGCTATAAAAAATTATCTGTAGGGTATTTTGAGCTAAAACTTCAAATAAACACTCTGGGGACATCAGAGACTTATTTTACATCTTGTAAAAGTGGCATTATACCACCCCTTTAAGGTGACAGAATCTTTTAAAATATAATATAATTTTTCGATCATTCTTAATTTTATCAGACAAAATTTCTCAAAAACAATGAGTGGTTTTAACTGAATCTTGATTACAAGGTAAATTAACAGGTAAATTTGCCATAAATAAACAACAATATAAATGAGTTGAAAACAGCAGCAGATTTCATTATAAAAAAGACACAAAGGCTGGAATTGCCCTTTGGCACAAGAGAGACTTGAATCTGTGAATAGTTTCTTTTGGAACCGATTGATTTACATGCACCTTATGACTAAACTGTACAACACAATGTGACATAAAATGTGACAATATGACTGCTACTTATTGGAAAAAGTGGCTTGTTACTGGAAAACTACATTATTATGTAAACAGCCAAGCTACTGTCATGCTACTAAAAATAATGTTAGTAATGTTGCTACTTTTACTTAGTTACTCCCCTGGATCCAACAAAACCCATTTGCTGTTTGGTGTGTATGTTGGCATTTGTTGGGTCAGAGTGAACTAGCGGTAAGACGTAGCTTCATTTGAAGGTCAGTGTTGGACAGGAGCTTAATCTAATTGTTTTTGCATTGTTAGGATGCAGCATCACAGCTCGGTGTCAGTTGATGTGACTGATGAATATTCTGCTGTAATGGATTTTATGATCGATGGCTGTTCGTTTTTCAAGCAGGTTTATCTCTGCTCCCCTTTAGATGGCTGATTGATGTCTCTGAATATTGTGTATCTCTTAAGAGAGGCTGAAGAATGACTGCCGTGGCTGTCAAGTGTTTGATAATAGTTCAAAGTTTGAGTTTTGTCCTTTAGTGCCATTGAAATAACCCAAAACAGGTGAAAAGAGTCCTGATGTACTTTAATTTGAATGGCTGATTGGAGAGGGTAATCACTTTGTCCTTTGAGAGAAGCTCTTGTTTCAAAGAGATGTAAATGCAAATTCTCTTTCCTCTCATGTGCTGTTTTATCATTAATGATCGTGTGGCCCATCTTAGCTCAGAGATCTCCGCCTTCCCTCTGGAGAGCTGCCCTTTATGTGACTTTTCAGTAACACAAATCAATAGTAATGATGATGATGATGAACATTGTTGTTTTCAATGAAGTATAGATAAAATTGTGTACAAACCGACAATGGCAACACATCTATTCTTCAGACGCTTCAGAAAAGAGCTGCATTAGATTCAAACTGAGCTGAAAATGAAAATAAAATAAAATAAAAAAAAACTGTTGATACTAATACTAAATGAAATTTGGGCTTCTTGTAAATTTCAGTCAGGATAGCCAGTATTTCACATGGATTTCAGATCAGGTCACAGTCTTTACTTTTGCACAAAGACACTGAACAACCTTTGATCTCAAACAGCTGTTTTAATTTCCAAGTGCAACCGGTGGGATAAATATAAGGTCAGACATGATCTTTTGATGGTCTTAATTTGAATACGACCACCATAGGGACCTATTTCACCACCACAGCAGCTTTACTGTCTGTTTTTGAGAGAAAATGCATATAAAAACATTCACTACAATGCAAGAATAAATCTATTTGAAAAAAAGCAGGGCTATATATATATGTATACACAGTGCTCAGCGTAAATGAGTACACCCCCTTTGAAAAGTAACATTTTAAACAATATCTCAATGAACACAAAAACTATTTCCAAAATGTTGACAAGACTAAGTTTAATATAACATCTGTTTAACTTATAACATGAAAGTAAGGTTAATAATATAGTTTCAGTTTTACTCAAATTAGGGTGATGCAAAAATGAGTACACCCCACAACAAAAACTACTACATCTAGTACTTTGTATGGCCTCCATGATTTTTAATGACAGCACTTCTAAGCATGGAATGAACAAGTTGGCAACATTTTGCAACATCTATCTTTTTCCATTCTTCAAGAATGACCTCTTTTAGAGACTGGATGCTGGATGGAGAGTGATGCTCAACTTGTCTCTTCAGAATTCCCCATAGGTGTTCGATTGGGTTCAGATCAGGAGCCAATGAATCACTTTCACCCTGTTCTTCTTCAGAAATCCAACAGTGGCCTTAGATGTGTGTTTAGGATCATTGTCATGTTGGAAAAGTGCACGACGACCAAGGGCATGGAGTGATGGTAGCATCTTCTCTTTCAGTATAGAGCAGTACATCTGTGAATTCATGATGCCATCAATGAAATGCAGCTCCCCGACACCAGCAGCACTCATGCAGCTCCACATAAGGACACTGCCACCACCATGTTTCACTGTAGGCACCATGCATTTTTCTTTGTACTCCTCACGTTTGTCACACCATACAGTTTTGAAGCCATCAGTTCCAAAAACATTTATCTTGGTCTCATCACTCCAGAGTATAGAGTCCCAGTAGTCTTCATCTTTGTCAGCATGGGCCCTGGCAAACTCTAGGCAGGCTTTTTTGTGCCTGGGCTTTAGGAGAGGCTTCTTTCGTGGACGGCACCCATGCATGCCATTCCTCTGCAGTGTACGCCGTATTGAGTCACAGGAAATAGTCGCCCCAGTTTGGCTTTCTACTTCTTTAGATAGCAGCAGTGAACCTGCATGCCGATTTTCTTCAACCCTTCTCATCAGAAGACGCTCCTGTCGAGGTGTTAACTTCCGTGGACGACCTGGACGTCTCTGTGAGATGATTTCAGTTCCATCTTTTTTAAATTTTTGTACCACTTTTGCTACAGTATTCTGACTGATAAGTAAAGCTTTGCTGATCTTCTTGTAGCCTTCACCTTTCTGGTGTAAAGAAATTATTTTCTGTCTCAGGTCTTGTGACATTTCTCTTTCATGTGGTGCCATTGCTGACAGTATGAATTGGGAAGGGGTTTTAACACCCTTTTATATTCAACTGTCTGCTGGACACCTGTGTAATGAAGAATTAAACTCACCTGTGGTTGAATTCTTGTTAAATTAGACATTTGTAGTCTAAAATTTAGCTTTGCTCCAGAGACTTTGAGGTGAATTGTACTCATTTTTGCATCATGCCAATTTGAGTAAAACGGAAAATTTTGTTCTCTAAGTTATATTATTAACCTTACTTTCATGTTATAAGTTAAACAAATGTTATATAAAACTTAGTCTTGTCAACATTTTGGAAATTATTTTTGTGTTCATTGAGATATTGTTTAAAATGTTACTTTTCAAAGGGGGTGTACTCATTTATGCTGAGCACTGTATATGTATGTATGTATATTTAATTATATATAATTAAAATTTAAATGAAGTCATTTTAAAATTAAAACAATCAAAAAAAGATTAAATGTTTTATTTGTTTTACTTCATGTCATGTGACCAATAAGCGACATCAGAAAACTGTGAACAAACAAGTTTGGGAATCCCTGCTATAAACCATAGCTATACTTTTTAACATTCATGGTATAATGCTTAAAGGGTTAGTTCACCCAAAATTGAAATTTCTGTGATTAATTACTCACCCTCATGTCATTCCACACCCGTAAGACCTTCGTTCATCTTCGGAAAACAAATTAAGATATTTTTGATGAAATCTAAGGGCATCTGATCCACACATAGGCAGCAATGTCATTGCATCTTTTGACATCCAGAAAGGTAGTTAAAAACATGGTTAAAATAGTCAACGTGACTACAGTGGTTCAACCTTAATGTTATGAAGTGACGAGAATACTTTTTGTGCGCAAAAACAAAACAAAAATAACAACTTTATTCAACAATTTGAACCGTTGTCATAAGTAGTGAACTCAGTACGGGCTTCCTTGTGTACGTCTGAACGGCAACTCAGTATTGGCCTAAGCTGAACACGTGAGCAGCATGACGCATGCATGTGATGCTAACACAGGATCTGGCCAATAAGGAGCCGGCATTCGAACGTAAACAAGGAAGCCTGCACTGAGTTCACTAGGTATGACAACAGTTCAAATTGTTGAATAAAGTTGTTATTTTTGTTTTGTTTTTTGCTCACAAAAAGTATTCTCGTCACTTCATAACATTTCTGGACGTCAAAAGGTGCAACAATGTTGCTGACTATGTATGGATCAGATACCCTCGGATTTAATCAAAAATATCTTTATTTGTGTTCCGAAGATGAACGAAGGTCTTACGGATGTGGAACAACATGAGGGTGAGCAATTAATGACAGAAATTTCATTTTTGGGTGAACTATCCCTTTAACTGATCATTAGAAGCTGCTCATATCCATCAGTAAAAGCATCTTGCAGCTTGCTGTTTGTTTAACTTCATCTACTGTGACAGTGAAATCCAGACTGAAAGTAATCACACAACTGCTTGTTTTTCTCTTATCAGGTGCACTTTAACACACGGTTTGTGATGAAGACCCTGATGACCATATGCCCAGGCACAGTGCTGCTAGTCTTCAGCATCTCCCTGTGGATCATCGCTGCCTGGACCGTAAGAGTGTGTGAGAGGTGAGAGAGAGAACGAGCATGAGGAAGAATGAACAAATGAATCATTGTGTTTCGAACTGCACCATTCTGTCTAGACGCTGTCAAGTTTCTTATGCTTAATGAGGACTCACCTGAATTCCCACCAATAAGTGGCACTGCCTGGATGACAACACACCACATGAGGTGTGCAAACACTCACTCTACACATCCGCTGTTCTGTGAGCAGGAAAAGAGACCAGAGAGAGAGACAGAAAAAGAGCACTTTCATTCACACCCTTGTTTCCAAAACCCCAGACCTGTCTATCTAAACAGCGTTCCCCTTTTTCCAGACACATAGGCACTCCGGGTAGCAGCCAATCACGAGGTGCATCAACAGATTTCCCATGTTGCATCTTAAAAGGGTCGCGGGATAAACTAGGCCCTCAGGCCAGTGAGTGGGTGTTACCGAATCTACCAGGCGTGTTGTCATGGTTACAAACTCTGGATGTGTGTTAGTCTCGGGGTATACGCTTTAAAATATTGAGGGTTCCCCAGATTGGGGACCTGAGGTTTGATGATTGTTTTGATTGCGGCAGGCTCGAGCAGTGTGATATGAGTGACGGTTTGCGCGTTTGAATTGCCACATGTGATCAGGGCAGCATCGTTGTGAGAGGAGCCTACAGGGATCTGCTCTATTTTTATGCACTGCACTCAAAGTCATCATGTTAAAGGCCCTTTCCAGAGGAGGAGTCTCCCTGCAGGCTGTATGCTGCTCTTACTCAGTCCAGCACGCACACAGTGGGATTTAGACCTCCCCCTGACTGGATGAACTTGTTTTGTAAACTACATTCTTGGGAAGTTGCTATGATGCCTTAAGAGGACTTCACAGAAACTGACTGATGCTGCTGTACAAATAACAAAGAAGGCTTTGATTTTCTTCTGTTGTTGTCAACATGAAATTGGCCCTATTTATGTTCTTAATACACATCCTTGGTCTTATTATGGCCATTTCATTACTTCAAGTTAATCACAAAAAAAAAAATCACATTATTTACAATTTTATTTTTTAGTTTTTGGGTTTTCTGGGAATCAAACCTACGACCTTGATGTTGCTAGTGTCATATTGAGCTTCAGGGAGTCCTTAATGTATGCCTGCTCTCTTGCTCTCAAAATGCTCTGTAGAGAATTTGTGAAAGCATTTCTTTCCAAATGGAAAAAATATGTGTCTTATCAAAATAGTCTGAAATGTCATACCTTTTTTTAAAGGTACTGCATGTAATTTTTTGACTGTACTAAAGCATAAAATACCATAATATGTTTGCAGAGATTTAGGAAACATGCTAAGTTCAAATACTTGTTTCTCTAAAAAAAACAATGATACAGACAGTTATTCTACTTTGAAATGTGTGTTCCGTGTCGGAATGTCGTTTTTTTTTTTTTTTTTTTTTGGTCTATGTGATCCCGCTCACTGCCAATTTACCTAATAGTATTTTGACACCCCAGGTTGCCAGTTGGCGGAAAACACAGCATATTGTTTGCAGCCATTGAAGCCAGCAAATGAACTGGGTCAGAGATCGCAGATTTTACCTGACCTAAAAAGCCTTGGCAAAAAAAAAAAAAAAATGAAAAAAAAAGTATACATTAGCTGATTAACTTACACTGTAAGGCTCGCCACTTTTCATTGCCAATTGTGCTTGTTCATATTGTGTGTTATTAATCTGGCAACCCACGTGAGCGTTAAGTCTGAGGAGGATGTGTAGGGGAAACAACTCTCCAATATTTCGAATTTGGACTGCAGTACCTATTTCAACCACTAGCTGTCAATATTACATACTGCACCTTTAAAGGGTTAGTTCGCCCAAAAATGAAAATTCTGTCATTAATTACTCACTCTCATGTCGTTCCACACCCGTAAGACCTTTCTTCTTCTTCGGAACACAAATTAAGATACTTTATTCAACAATATCTAGTGATGGGCGATTTCAAAACACTGCTTCATGAAGCTTCGAAGCTTTCCGAATCTTTTGTTTTGAATCAGTGGTTCGGAGCACGTATCAAACTTCCAAAGTCATGTGATTTCAGTAAACGAGGCTTCGTTACATCATAAGTGTTTCGAAATTTCAGTGGTTCACCACTGGGGGGTGTGACTTTGGCAGTTTGATACAAGCTCCGAACCACTGATTCGAAACAAAATATTCGTAAAGCTTCGAAGCTTCATGAAGCAGTGTTTTAAAATCACTCATCACTAGATATTGTTGAATAAAGTCGTTATTTTGTTTTTTTGGCGCACAAAAAGTATTCTCGAAGCTTCATAACATTATAGTTGAACCACTGTAGTCACATGAACTGTTTTAAATACGTCTTTAGTAGCTTTCTGGGCATCTGAAAGTGTTAATTATCTTGCTGGCAATAGAGGCCTCACTGAGCCATTGAATTTTATCAAAAATATCTTAATTTGTGTTCCGAAGATGAACAAAGGTCTTACGGGGACATGAGGGTGAGTAATTAGAATTTTCATTTTTGGGTGAACTAACCCTTTGATGTTACCTTGACTGAACACTTGGATATGAGCGGGATCGTTTGCAAACATAATGTTTTTTTTTTTATTTAAGTTTGTTTTATTTTATTTAGTTAAATCTTATTTTATTAAGTTTTATTTTATTTAGTTTTATTTTTTATTTTTATTTTTTGGTTTTGTTTTTGTATTGTTTTGCCTTTAGGCTATATTAAGATGTTCTCAAGGATGATAAGTAAAGTTTTTTTTTTTTTTTTTTTTTTTTTGCATCAAAGGTATAACAAACATTTAAGAACCTTCTCAAAGTTTCTCGACAAGCCTCTGGGCAAACACTTGACGTATGAAAGAATTTGATGTGAAAACGATGTGATATTTGTGCCTATTTCACATCCAGTTATTGCTTCTCCATACCTTTCACAGCCAGAACCTGTTCAAAGTTGCCTTCAAAAATCAAATCTTTCCAGACTTAACTTGGCTTCTTTATTTCTCTCTCAGGTACCATGATGCTCAGGATGTGACCAGTAATTTTTTGGGTGCCATGTGGCTCATCTCCATCACCTTCCTCTCCATTGGATATGGAGACATGGTGCCTCACACCTACTGTGGCAAGGGAGTGTGTTTGCTCACAGGAATTATGGTACAAACACACACACAAACATAGTTTCACACCCACAGTGACAGGGGACAGTCTAAAGATGTTTCTACTCGTTATCTTATCTAAAGATATGTTTTTCTACTTGTTATCATATTTCTAGGAACCCAAACATGCACATCAACCACATTCCCAACAACCATGTCTGTTAGCAAACACCAGGACACACCAGCTCGCAAACATTCAGTGTTTTTAGGACGAATCCCCTTGTGTATTCTGGGACGGCACATTTGTTCAGCTTTGAGGCTGTTGAGGGCTGCCATTGTTTTGCCTGATTACCTTATGATGGTGATAGCTTAATGTAAACCCCAGGTATTTCTTGTTGTAATCTCGCTCTCATCAAGCCTTTATGTCTCTGCTTGAGGAATGCTTGACAGGTGGTGCAGAGCAATGGTTTAGCAGTGTGTTTATTTTGATATTGTGAGTTTGCAGATGTAAATATCTGTTAGTAAAGGTCACTTTCTCTTGTTTCTCTCCTCTATCTGTTGTTCTTTTTGGAGCATTTGTTCTTCCTGTTCACATGCTGTCAGTTTCTGTGTCTCTAAATATCCTACCAGAGAAACTACAGAGAAGAAGCGTGGTTAACTTGACGTGACAGTTCTTTTTCTGTTTATTTTAGTTTTAGGAGTTTTTTTGAGATCTTCATCTCTCTCTCGATTGTACACAAACAAACACATACAATAACATAACAGGTGTGTCAATGACAAATAAGTGTGTCAATGATAAAGAAAAGGAAACATCTTTTAAAGTTCCCCTATTATGCTTTTTCAAATATTACCTTTCATGCAGTGTGTAATATAGCTGTCTGTGAATTTAAACGGTCTGCAAAGTTGTAAAGTCGAAAGTGCACTATAAATAAAGTTATTGTCTCCCAAAGGAATATATGTACAGTATCTCACAGAAGTGAGTACACCCCTCACATTTTTGTAAATATTTTATTATATCTTTTCATGTGACAACACTGAAGAAATGACAATTTGCTACAATGTAAAGTAGTGAGTGTACAGCTTGTATAACAGTGTAAATTTGCTGTCCCCTCAAAATAACTCAACACACAGCCATTAATGTCTAAACCGCTGGCCACAAAAGTGAGTACACCCCTAAGTGAAAATGTCCAAATTGGGCCCAAAGTGTCAATATTTTGTGTGGCCACCATTATTTTCCAGCACTGCCTTAACCCTCTTGGGCATGGAGTTCACCAGAGCTTCACAGGTTGCCACTGGAGTCCTCTTCCACTCCTCCATGACGACATCACGGAGCTAGTGGATGTTAGAGACCTTGCGCTTCTCCACCTTCCGTTTGAGGATGCCCCACAGATGCTCAATAGGGTTTAGGTCTGGAGACATTCTTTAGCAAGGCAGTGGTCGTCTTGGAGGTGTGTTATGGTCGTTATCATGTTGGAATACTGCCCTGCGGCCCAGTCTCCGAAGGGAGGGGTTCATGCTCTGCTTCAGTATGTCACAGTACATGTTGGCATTCATGGTTGGCATTCGGTACGGATTCGGTACAGCAGGAGGGAGAAAACTAAACATAAAATTGCTTTTTTTCTAAACTGGTTTAGTGAACAAATTGTGTCTCTGTCTTTAGTTTAAATAAATTCAATTATAATTACAGTTTTCTTAAGGAAAAAAAATATATCTCTGCTAATGCTGTAAACTATATATAGGGAGCACTTTCTAGCACATTACTATATATTCGATGTTAAAATGTGTTCTATTACACAGTGGCCGTCATAACTTATTTTCATGACAGATTTATTTAAACATTAAACATATACATGAAATAATCAAGACACGTTAAGTAAAATATAGCCTAATGAATATAGCTAGATAATATAGTGCATATATGTAGCGAAAGAGTGAATTTCTCTAGCGAACTAACAAGCTGTAGAAACTGAATGGCATTTCTAAAATAAATGCTACTGTAGCTACGTGACATATTGTTTACAAGCTGTTTCACTGATGTCTTTCCGTGGTTGAAACACTGATTGAGTGATTACACAAGATACATTTCAGTAAGTTGTACTGTATCTTTCAACATACCTTCAGATGTTCATTTAAGTTTATTTTGTAACTAGTATTAAAGAGGAAGAGATGATCGCGTTCACTCGTGCTCCGCCTCTGCGCTGCCGCTTGAAATGAGGCGCCTGTACAGTGATCTGTAATACCACATCAAAGAGTGTCAAAATGGCATTTATTGTTTGAATTTCATGATAATGAATGAATGCCAACATTTGGCATAATGGACAGAATTTGAGGGATGACACTTTGTTTCTTATCGAAAGTAACAAAACACAGAGCTTATTTCGATTATTGGTGGTTAATGGTGATTAAAAGTGGGTAATGGGCTATTCACATCTGTTTTCGTCGTTAGACGCGTACCGAAAATTTTCAGTACAAATACGTGTACCGTTACACCCCTAATATATATATATATATATACGCAAAGCTGCTCAGTAATGATTTCTTTATTTTAATGAGGCTTTTTTCTTCATTATGATATCAGTAGACTTGTATCATCTTGACATTTTTGGCTCTATGCTCCCCAAAATGAATTTTAATTAAAACCTGCTTATCATAGAACAGGTGTATTCAAGTCATTGTATGTTTGAACTGCATTTTTTAATATGTTTTGAATATTTATGAGATTCGACCAAAAAATAAAGAATAATAATAATAACAATATGTCATTGACCCAGATAACACTGATATTTTGTCACATTCTTAACTGTTTGAAAGGGCAGCTAATGCTTGTGTTCCTTCTGTTTTTGAGCTGCTGAAGAGATAAAAATTCTACAGAATAGGAATTCTAGAAGGAGAGAGAGAGAGAAAGAGTGTTGGATGTGATTTCTTTTACTATTGAGAGTGATTGTAATGACTTTCTATAGGCAGAATTATGGGACTTGTTGCTATGACAACATCGAAGGCCAACTCTGTTAGACTGTACCACTGCCCTGCGGGAGCAGGAGTGTTTGGGCAGGGCTTTAGTTTGCCAGTCGCTTGGTGCAGCTCGAGGATTTGGGGATGCAGCAAGCACCTGTCTATCCTGTCTGCAAATGTAGATGTGGAATGGACAACATTATCTATGGTCATAGTGTCTTAAAAAACTTGCTTTTTCATTTAAACACCAGCTTAAGTATTACAACAGCTGAGTATTAGCCTTTCTCTCACATCATAACAGTGAAGATTCTGCGTTTTAAACTGGAGCTCTGACACTATGGCCTGGTTTCACAGACAGGGCTTAGATTAAGCCAGGATTAGGCCTTAGTTCAATTAGGGTGTTTAAGTAAAAAAAAGAAAAAAAAAAACATTACTGGTGTCCATCTTGAGACAAAACTTAATTTTAAGATTTGTATGTGCAAGTTGCTTTCAGTTAAAACAGCTCAAACATGCATTTTAGTCTGGGACTAGGTTTAAGCCTTGTCTGTGAAACCGGGGGAATATATTTTGGTCTGAGGCCAGGTGGTTTTTCTTATTTTCTCATGATATCAATAACCGTCAGATCTGGAAAAAGGGCAAAATATAAACTGCAATGGAGGACGTTTGCAGATAAATAGATCATTGTGACACTCTTCTGTCACTTTAAGAGATTAATGTTTTGTTTTTTTGTCTGGGAATAGTTTTATACAAGTTGCCATATGGAAACACACATGCACATTTTGTCAATGTCCTAGAGGGGTTTTCCGTGGATGCTCGTCATGTTTTATTAAGTGGTGAATATGGGCAACAAAAGTGCTTCTAGAAAATGGGCTTTTTTGTTTTATTTTTATGTCTTGTGAAATGGCTCTAGAGTATTTTTGGGCTGTATGTTTCTCTTCTGTAAGTCCTACAAGTGGGTTTAAAAACATTCCATTAGCGTCTCTCTCACACACACATACACTATACACATATACTCCACATACACAGTCATAGGAAGCACACACACACTTTCATTAGTCACTTTTTAATTCCAATTCATTTCTTATTAGTAGTTCTCTGACCTCATTAACACTTCCCCTCCTCTTCTCGTCACTTTACACTCCATTCTTTTTTTCCAGACCTCTTCTCTTTCTGCATTCAAGCTATTGTGTTTCTCTCCCCTTGATCTGAAATTGTATTCCTCTCTCCCTGTTTTCCTCACTCTACCTCTTCACCTCTAAATGGGCTTATTTCTTCATTTTCCCTCAACCTGCATCAGTCTCTTTTCTCTGTGTACCTCTACCACTTCAGTGTAGTCACTGGTGATATCTTCAGTTTACACGTCTGTGATGTGTAAATGGGAGTAAACCTTTGTGTGTGTGTGTGTGTGTGTGTGTGTGTGTGTTTTTGTTTGTTTTTTTGTATCATACTAGTCTCTCCAGTGATGTCTACACTGTTAATGATTCCTAGTCTAATTCAGTACATGGATGAATCTCAGGAATCTCAGGTCAGGGTCATATTTCTTCCCAGTATCAAAATTTTTTTTAAATGTAAATTATTTAAAATTATATTTGGTTACTCTGATTAAATTCACATTACTTTTATACAGTAATGGCAATCATACTCATTATCATACTGATTTTTCATCTATATAAATTAGGAAAAGGCAGTACAACAATATGAATACTTATTTTATTTGCATATCATGAATGAGAGAACCACATTATGGTTCATTCAAATGTTTGTGGTCAGTAAGATTTGTTTTTTAAGAAATACTTTTATTTAGCAAGAAATCAATTAAAGTGACAGTAAAGATATTTATAATATATTTATATATATATATATTTATATTTATATTTGAGCATCAAATCAGCATATTAGAATGATTTCTGAAGGATCATGTGACACTGAAGATGAGTAATGATGCTGAAAATTCAGCTTGGTCATGACAGGAAAAAAATTACATTTCAAAATAAATTAAAATAGAAAACAGTTATTTTAAATTGTAATATTTCATAATATTGGTGTTTTTTTTATATTTAAAATCAATGCAGCCTGGGTGAGCATAGGGACTTTTCAAAATCTTCCCCTCGACCCCAAACTTTTGAACAGTATCTCAAAAGGAGATATTATTAAAACATAATGTTCATTTCATCAGCTATTTTTTAATTTAGTCTTAATCTCAGTCCTGTATCAAATGTACTTTTTTGTTTTTATCATATTTAGTATATTTTATCATATTTAAAAGCTACTTAAATGTCCTAATTGAACTAAGGTATAATCCTGGCTTAATCTAAGCCTTGTCTTGTCCTTGTCCCTAATTTATTATAAGCTATTTATCATATGAATTAACACACTCTCTACATTATGAAAACTGGTAAAACAAGAAACTTCTCTCAAAAATTAAAGCAGTGAAATTCTTATAATTCCAAATTACGTTTATGTTTTTCTATTAAAACAACAACAAAAAAGACTTTGTATCGTCACACAGAGGTTAAGTGTGTTTATTCAGCATGGATAGTCGAGATCCATGTTTGGATTTATTATAGTTCATCACTGTGGCCCTGTTTACACCTGGTATTAAAGGGCTAGTTCACCCAAAACTGAAAATTCTGTCATTAATTACTCACCCTCATGTTGTTCCAAACCCATAAGACTTTCATTCATCTTCGAAACTCTGAAATCTGAGAGCTTTCTGTCCCTCCATAGACAGCCTAGGCAACTAAAAATTTGACGCTTCAAAAAGTTCGTAAAAGGACTTTTCACACTGCGCTTAACCCTGGTTATTGTCGTTCTAAACACCGTTTATGAATACCCACACTGCAAAAAAATGCTTTTCTTACGTTTCTTAGAGTTTTTGTCTTGTTTCTAGTCCAAATATCTAAAAATTCTTAAATCAAGAAGCATTTTCTAGACAAGTAAAAATTATTGTCTTGTTTTCAGAAAAAGTCAAAATTAAGTGAGTGTTTCCTTAAAACAATCAAAATAACCTGCCAATGGGGTAAGCAAAACAATCTTTTTTCAAGCTAAAAACAATGCACTAGTATGCACTGTAAAAAATAAAAAAATAAGTTGAGAAAACTTAAAAGTTTAAGGCAACCAGCTACAGGAAATTTTTGAGTTTTCTCAACTTTTTGTTGTATAAAAAGTTCAATTTACATCAAGTTGAGAAAACTCAAAAATCTCCTGCAGCTGGTTGCCTTAAACTTTAAAGTTTTCTCAACTTTTGATTTTTTACAGTGTGGGCTGCTGCTGGTGCTTGAGACTTTTTTTGGTCATTTTGTGTTCATGTAAAAAAAAATAATAATAAAAAAAATAACAATAATGTGGTCCAGAATTAAGAATATACTAAAAGTTACCTAAGCTAAATTCAATTTTCATTTTTCTGTAATTAATCACGATTAATCACACATTAAAGTTTTATATTTTTGTTATAATATATATAAATATATATGTAAGCAGTCAAGTCTAATACTTAAGGCAGCTGAGGGATGCTAGACGGTGCTTGTTAATGGACGCGCACGCCCTGCTGATATTTACTGCAATGTCCACACAGAAGTTAATATGCTCAGTCGTAGATTTATTTTACTGTAACTGGTCTTCTTTTCATGTAAGCAAGAATCCAAAACAAACAATAAATCCACAGTTCCAATACTTCAATACAGATTTCTTAGTTGTATAGCGTGGTATAGTATAGTGTTAGCTTAGCGTAGCGGTCAAAAAACTGTGTGCACCTTCCCTCCAGCAACACCTGTTCCCACCTATATTCTGTACCCCATTACCTAAGAGTGAACAGACAGAAACCTACATAACAAACCTTCATAACCTACATAACTACTGGACCGAAACCTACATAACAAAGCTTAAACTAGACAATATGGCTCTAACAATATAATATAAATAATGTAGAAACAATGTAAAGATTGTATATTTTAAATATTTGTTTAATGGCATCTTTTTACTAAGCACAGTGAATGAATGCCAAAAAGTGGCAATTTTAACATGCTATAAAAAATTATCTGTGGGGTATTTTGAGCTAAAACTTCACATACACACTGGGTACATCAGAGACTTATTTTAAATCTTGTAAAAAGGGACATAATAGGTGCCCTTTAGGAGAACTTAAAATAATCTTCACATGAACCCATTGCAATAAATGTCACATTTAGTTCTGATTTTTACTTGCCCTGCTAAAATGCACAAAAAACACTTTTTAACTCATTTAAGACTGTGCTTACAAGGACACTCGACAAAATGGGAATTTTGACATAATTTTGTGTGTTTGTGTCCGTTCAAGCGCAAAAGAGAACTCTGCGGCGCTGGCGTGCTGTCTGAAGTGGCTTTCTGTGCGCGCGTTTCGGGTGTTTGTTCACAGAGAGCCGCTTCACAGACAGCGTGCAAGTACAGATTTGAGTTCTTTTTTTGCATCTTATTATGCTTGAATGGTTTAATAGCACTTGAATGACCACTTTAAAATTTTAACATACACACAGAGATATATATATACTTTCACACTGAATAAAAAAACTGTACCTCTAGAGACAGTTTTTTTTCTTTTGGTCGTGCCTTGACTCCCCTAGGGCACCAAGTAAACAGAAATGCCACTGGTTCCTCTTGAAAGAAATAGCTGCATGACGCCACAGAATGTAACACTGCAAGAATCCTAATAGTGCTAAAACTGTTTTCATTTTCCTGAAGCAACATATACATTTTTATAATTCCATTTTTTTCTCTTGATTTTGCGTGAAATATTAGTAAATTATGTCTTTTTGCTCAAAATACTTCACATCCGCCGTCTTTGTGTTTGTTTTGTTTCTTTCTCTTTCTAATGCTCTCATGTACTGGGGTTAATGTTTACCTGATCCATCCATGGATCTCCCTTTATCAATCATCATTTATTATCAGTCATGCTCCCCTGTTGCTCTGCTAATGATACCTGACCTCTGCTAATGATACAAGTATGAAGTATTTTTATGCTTCTGTGTGTTTTCACACCTTGACCTCGTTTCTTGTCTCTCGCAGGGAGCAGGTTGCACTGCATTGGTTGTTGCCGTGGTAGCCAGAAAGCTTGAGCTGACAAAGGCGGAGAAGCATGTGCACAACTTTATGATGGACACACAGCTCACCAAACGGGTAAACACACTTACACACACGCTTCAATAAATGGGCACGTAGGCACAGCTTTATATTTAGAGAACCATATACATATGCCAGTTTTCTTTCTCCGTAGTTCCTTTTTAATTTTTCATGCACTTGAAGGACTCAGAAATAGCTCTCTGTATCAAATATGTAGGCAGCATCATGGCTGACATTAGTGACTAGAAGGCTGGTGATCAATAATTGCAACACAGATTAAAAAAAAGTCACTTTAGCTGTGGAGTGCTTCTTCAGATGAGCAGCTATAGTAAATGCCTTCCTCGAGTGAGGGAGCAAGACAGAGGATGGAAAACGAGCCTCTTTTTGTTAAGTTTATTACCTCAAGCTTACTCAATTGCCTCAGCTTAACAGGCTGTTGGGGGACAAGAGAAAGAGAGATTGATAAACGCTGTAGCGTTAGCGTGCCGGTCATCCTCATACATTGAATTTGCCGCTACTATGGTTACAAACCTCTACAAAAAGCAGAAAAATGTTCTCGCAACTTTGACCTCACAAACCTGTTGCCGTGGAGACACGGTGACAAAAGGTTTACCTTCAACTGGATGGAAGGGTGCAGGTTGTTCCTCCGTCTTCTCATCAGGAGGAACTGACAGTGCAGTGAAGATGGACAGGTTTCTCAGGCCAGAATTGTTTATCACAAACTGTCCTTGAATAGAAATGCTAATGTGCTCTTTCTAAAGTATTCCAGTTTTCTAATCACGTCGGTACCATTTTCACAATTTTTCATAAGTGGTAAATAAATTCTTCTGAACTGATTACACTTGTAACAGCCAGTCTTCAAGAATTAATGTACATTCATGAGGGTTGTAAATGTTTTCTTTCATGCAATTATTGTTTTTAAAGGTTACTGTGTAATGAACACAAAACAGAATGATCTGCTTTCAATTTAGTCATCTATTCAGTAGACTCTTAAAACAAATGTCCTTTATTGGCATCCTGTTCCATGTTGATCCTTTAACATCCATGGAACTATTGCGTTGCACAAAAGATTCTTTATAGTGGAAATTTGGTTCTTCAGATTAATACAATTTTCTTCACACTAAGAAATAAAAATGGTTCTTTTAGGAAATGTTCACTGAAAGGTTCTTTCGGGAACCCAAAATGGATCTTCTATAGCGTCACTGTGACCCCCCCTCCTTTTAAAACCTTTATTTTTAAGACTGTAGCAAATAATGCAAGATACAAGTTTCAAATCATCCATACACATTTAAAAATAAAGGCTTTTATTGGCATTTATGATTCCATAAATAACCTTTAACACCCATTGAACCTTTCTATTGTGCCGGTGTTTTGTATGGCATGGTGTTTTCGTTCGGCCAATCAACGTACACTTACATCACTGGTAGTCCTTATTGTGCTGGGCCTACTCTGACCCTACTCTAAAGTCTGAAGTAGGAGCTAATTTAGTTCCCCCAAAAGGCGTTCCTATTACTAAAATAGGAGTATAGAGTAGGCCCAGAGCAGAGTCCTGCACGGGTCCTGTTTGATAAACCCGCACCTGCCCTGTACCCGCAGTTATTAACAGCACACCCGATCCGATGTCCGACAGAAACACTAATTTTAGCCCGTACCCGACCCGTTTGACATAAAAACCACGACCTGTACCCGCATTAAATCTCCTACGTGAGGTAGACAAAAATAATTTTCTCATGTAGCCTATAGCCTAACACAAGCAACCAACATTAGGCATTCTATGTTGCTGCATTAAACAACACAAGTAAAATGATAAAACAAAGAATGTTTTAGTAGGCCCTAACTGTAAGTTTAAAGCTAGTAAATATTTTAGCAGATTCACTCGGCATTGAAACATGGTTGTCTCTTCTGAAACTCAGCAGTGGCCGCTGGTCCTCTTTGTAGCAGAGCGAAAAATATTCTAAAACATTTATTCAAATTGTGAATAGCCTATATTAAATACATAACGCGAGCAAAGCGTGCTCCCTTTAATGTAATCGCTATAGCTTTCAATCAGATGCAGCGATTGGCTACAATGCTCAGCGCTGCAAATCCTGCTGTAAGTAGAAGAGCACGGGACCATTTGAAAGCATCTGTCAAATGCACCGAATTGAGTTGTTATAGTCTTGGCTATTGGACCCGCAGTCCGCCCGTACCTACCGCGCGTCCGACCCGCACCCGCACCGCACATGTAAATATTATTCTACCCGTTACATAAAATTTGGCGGGACTCTGGCCGAGGGTAGGCCCAGCCTGTTAAGCTGAGGCAATTGAGTAGGCCCAGCACAATAAGAACTACCAGTGATGTGAGTATACGTTGATTGGCCAAATGCATGCCATGCGAAACACCGGCGCCCACCCTTTTTAAAAAGCCCGGCATATGTTAGTGGATAAAGGTTCTTTAAATTTTTAATATGTTGTTCACACTAAGAAAACATTTTTATTTTAAGAAATGTTTACAGAAAGTTTCTTTGGGGAACCAAAAAGTGTTCTTCTATGGATGCTGGAACTGAGAACAATTTTAGTAATAGGAACGCCTTTTGGGAGGGACTAAATCAGCTCCTACTTCAGACTTCAGAGTAGGGTCAGAGTAGGTCCAGCACAATAAGAACTACCAGTGATGTAAGTGTACGTTGATATGCATGCCATACTAAACACCGGCTCTCGCCATTTTTAAAAAGCCATTTAAACAGTTTACATATGCCTACTCCACGAACATGAAAAACAATGATAAGACATAAACATACAGAAAACCACAACACACAGCAAAACACACACTGTCCTCCAGTTGACACTGTCGAATGCCGCGCTTAAATGACGTCTCTGTCAGCCAGCTTATGTCACTTCAGAGTCTCTACTGGTGGTGCGAATGCAACCAGGAAAATGGCCCTAGGGGAACATTTAGTCCTCTGGGGACCGCCCTGGTGGCTAGTTCTTATAATTGAGTTCCTATAACTACCTGGTTCGAAAGCTCCTATAGTGCATATCCCATACGCCTTTTTGAACGAAATGTTCTATGATTGAATTGACAGTTGTAGATTGAGGTGAGCTAGTCTGGCAGCTGTTATAATGGTAAGGCTTCAGTTTACCACATAATCAACAATGATGGCCCAGACTTCATTACAGTTCCCTGCCCTCTGCCTTCTCCTTTCTGACGTCCACTTGCAACTGCTTCGACCTCTCTGACAGTCTCTTTCTCTCGGCCTCTTGTCTTTGATTGATTGTACAGTACCTAGTAGTGACTGCCATGTGAAAAAATGCTGTATGGCAATACTGTAAGAAAGAGGGCATTTTCGATTAAATCAGTGGTTCTCAATCAGGGGCCTCAGCAAACTTCAAGAATAATGTTATTTAAAATAAGACAAAACAAACAATAAAATAAGCTAAAACAACTAAAAAAAAAAAAAAATTTAAAAAAAAATCTTAGGAAACCTGTATATATAAGGTACTTTCAGGACCTGGAAAAGTCATGTATATTCATAAAAACTTAAAAATCCACGTGGATTTTGCGTTTTATATAATGAATATACAATTTTCTAGTTATGCCAAGCTCTAAAATATTTTATAAGGTAGAAAGGGAGTACAAAAATATTTTTTTAAAAACCCTTATCCTCAATCCAGTAAGTCACAAACAACTGGAAAAGTCATTGGGCCTTTGAATATTGTTGTAGACTTTGGGGGGCCTAAAGTCATAAAGGTTCAGAACCACTGGATTAAATGATGATGGTCATATGTTTTAAAATATACAATGCTAATTAAGAAGCTAATTAAATGGGCAATTTCTTAAATTAAATACTGCATACAGAAATGCTGGATGTGATTTTTCAATTTAAAATATGCTTAAATAATCAGTTCAGAAATTAGTACTTAGAGTTTTGAAAATTAACCACTTTTGAAAATGGTACAAAAGTGATTAAAAGACTATACATTGAGACACTGTACACAATGATTGCATTTTTATCATTTAATGCATTTTAAATAAGTTTTATTAGTTCTTTAATTATTTAGGATTTTATCACTTGTTTTATTTTTATGTGGGGAACAACAACAACAACAACAAAAAGCTTTGCTGTGGTATTAAAAAATACTGTCCTTAAAAAATGGTACAAAAAATATATAATAAAGTGTTCTGTTCACATTTGGAAAAACAATCAAAAGGCTCTAATATTTGGAAAAAACATAAAATTTTCATCACTCAAAATCTGCAAAACTTTCATCTCTAAAAAATCTCAGATATGCTGAACCATGACAACCAGTGTACCAAGGGACTGCATGCTGAAAAGAAAACCTACTTACACAAGTACACAAGTTGGGGAATAATTTCAGTAATTGAAAAACTTTTGAATATAATTTGAAAACTATCACATCAGTGCTTAAAAAAGTGGACAATGAGGATCTTGCCATGGGCGCCAAAATAGTCAGAAATGGCCCTGTCTATGTGAATAAGTCTACTTTGTATATTTAGGAGATATACTGGAGCTGTTCTGAACCCAGTATTTATAATCACTTTAATACTCTTTCATTGTCATTTGGATTCCAGATTCCAGAAAACTCCACTTGTAGTCTGCTATGAGCATCCCTGCCCAAATTATATCTGGTATTATCGTTCTCCCTCTCTCATTCTCTAATTTGCCCCATCTCTGGCTCTTCTCATAAGTGAGACCTGCATTGAGGTTGGGCCAGAGCTCCTACTCTTGTATTATTAAATACACTGACCACTGTTAATTAATCAGAGCTGTGCAGTGCTAAATCCAGACACAGCACTTAAAAAAAGAGCCTGGTGCTGCCCTATGGGTGGAGGAATACTGTCAAATCAGGAGCTTATTAAAAGCGGGAAGGTTCTATCATCCCTCCGTTGCCCACAGAGGATGTAATTGTTCTTTCCACCGAAGCGGTGCCCCTTTGAAGTCTCCTCATTCATTTTTCTTCAGCAGATTTTCTTATTCAATTTTGTCCTTTATTTGCTCTCCCTCTCCCTTTTCTGGTGCCATATGTGAGATTTACAGAGTATTCGTTGTTTCAAGACCTCACAAATGAATTTTTCGATGCACAAGGAGGTCTTCAAGAGTCAAGAGTTAAAAATACTAAAAATATTTGAAACTCAAAACATTCTGTTGTGCCCCTCTCAGTGCAAAAACTTGCATCTTAATTGCTAACCACCTGCAACCCTCTTTAACCAGGTGCTAAATGCGCTAGCATAGCCCTGCGCTGTATTTAAATAGGAAAATATAGTGAATCAAGTGCTAAAAAATGCAACACTAACTAAATGCATTATCATTTAATAAAATATACAGTCAAACCAAAAATTATTCAGACATTTTTGATATTTTTGATATATTTTTACTAGTGGGTGCAGGACACTATAGTTCATTTATGTAAGTGAGGATAGCAAAATAAAGTAAACTGTGACACATTATACCCAAAAATTCTTCATACAGTGGACTACCAGTAAAATTGATAAAAATTTGGAACCAAAAATTTTTTGGACACTTTGACCTGACCATGTTTTGCTTAAGTGTTAACTGACATAATTAAGATTATTTTTTTCTGACACAGTTTAACTCTGAGATCTTGTCATATTTTATTACCATTTTTTTAAACTATAGTGAATAAACTGTATTAATGAATGAAATGTTCAAGGTGTCTGAATAAATTTTGGTTTGTACATTTGACAAAAGTGGTCCTGACTGAAATATTGGTAACTCTCAACTTACACTGATTGTTTTAATTAGAATACATCACATCCATTCGAGTGGTCACATATGATCTTGCCGTTTGAAATATTTTTAGCACATTCGAAGCTCAAATCAGATCCAAAAAAATCCATATTCACAGATGATTGCAACTCCACGCAGCTGCAGTACTACTCCCCAACTTCCGGTCTGTTGTTTTTTGGGGATATTTAAAAGGTGGCTGTATTTCAACTAATATTGCCCTTCAAAACTTTACCACAAAGACATAAAGATGTCTTGTAACAGCTTTAAAGTTGACTCTCTCTTATTGGACATCACTTGTCTGGAGCCAGATGACAGAATTATGGGCTACAATGTCCGTTGTCAGGTCACTCTGGAATATTTCCCAAAAAGACCTTTAATTTGGCAACCATTTGGGGTTGTGTGCGTGTATTGGCAAAGCAGAGCTTATACTTGTCATTACTTTCTTCTGAGGTGTTTTTCCTGTTGCTAACATTGTTGTTATGGCGACATGTCCCCTCAGATAAAGAACGCAGCAGCGAATGTTCTACGAGAGACTTGGCTGATATACAAGCACACCAAGCTGATGAAGAAAATTGACCACTCCCGTGTACGCAAGCATCAGAGGAAGTTCCTTCAAGCCATTCACCAGTAAGAAAAACAGCCTCCCTTCACAGATGCACAGCTTTACACCACAATTTCACTTAAGCCCTCATCGATGCACTTTTTACTTTAAACACACACATAGACCAATAAACAACAAGAGTACTTAGTGAGCTTTAGTGATGTAAGCTAAAACTGCACAAAAAGCATTTGGAGTGCTTCACATTTGGGCTGAGTGGCCAGTTGTGCGATGAGTGTGATTGTGGCAGTTAGCATGTCTGACCTGCCCATGGACATGATACCTGAGAGAAAACATGACAAATACATACATGAACTGATAATGGTTACCTGTAAGTGCTAATTTATCAATCTTCACGTTTTTTTTAAATCTGTGTACAAGTGTAGTGATGGTTTTCTGTACCATTCATCTCTCCAGAGTCAGACCTGTTTAGAAACCTAGAAACGTGGAAATTGAACTTAAGCTTTTTGTTTTAATTCAGTATTTTGTATCATCCAAATACTAATTTCTTGACATTTTAGTATTTCCATGCCTTATCAATGATCTTGATCCTACTGACCATAAATGCAACCATTGTACAACCCAAATTCCGGAAATGTTGGGGCGTTTTTTAAATTTGAATAAAATGTAAACTAAAAGACTTTCAAATCACATGAGCCAATATTTTATTCACAATAGAACATCGATAACATAACAAATGTTTAAACAGAGAAATTTTACACTTTTATCCACTAAATGAGCTCATTTCAAATTTGATGCCTGCTACAGGTCTCAAAAAAGTTGGCACGGGGGCAACAATTGGCTGAAAAAGCAAGACATTTTGAAAAGATTCAGCTGGGAGAACATCTAGCAACTAATTAAGTTAATTGATATCAGGTCTGTAACATGATTAGCTATAAAAGGGATGTCTTAGAGAGGCAGAGTCTCTCAGAAGTAAAGATGGGCAGAGCTGTGAAAGAGTGCATAAAAAGATTGTTGAATACTTTAATAACAATGTTCCTCAACGTCAAATTGCAAAGGCTTTGCAAATCTCATCATCTACAGTGCATAACATCATCAAAAGATTCAAGGGACCTTTATTGGATGCCCATCGTCTTCGGGCCCTCAGACGACACTGCATCACTCATCGGCATGATTGTGTCAATGACATTACTAAATGGGCCCAGGAATACTTCCAGAAACCACTGTCAGTAAACACAATCCGCCATGCCATCTGCAGATGCCAACTAAAGCTCTATCATGCAAAAAGGAAGGCATATGTGAACATGGTCCAGAAGCGCCGCCGTGTCCTGTGGGCCAAAATGGACTGTTTCAAAGTGGAAAAGTGTTCTATGGTCAGACGAGTCCAAATTTGACATTCTTGTTGGAAATCACGGACGCCGTGTCCTCCGGGCTAAAGAGGAGGGAGACCTTCCAGCATGTTATCAGCGTTCAGTTCAAAAGCCAGTATCTCTGATGGTATGGGGGTGCATAAGTGCATACGGTATAGGCAGCTTGCATGTTTTGCAAGGCGCTATGAATGCTGAAAGGGTTTTAGAGCAACATATGCTCCCCTCCAGACGACGTCTATTTGAGGGAAGGCCTTGTGTATTTCAGCAGGACAATGCAAAACCACATACTGCAGCTATTACAACAGCATAGCTTCGTCGTAGAAGGGTCCGGGTGCTGAATTGGCCTGCCTGCAGTCCAGATCTTTCACCTATAGAAAAAAATACGTCAAAGACGACCACAAACTCTTTAGCAGATGGAAACCTATATCAGGCAAGAATGGGACCAAATTCCAACACCAAAACTCCAGAAACTCGTAACCTCGATGCCCAGACATCTTCAAACTGTTTTGAAAAGAAGAGGAGATGCTACACCATGGTAAACAAGCCTACGTCCAAACTATTTTGAGACCTGTAGCAAGCATCAAATTTGAAATTTCTCCGTTTAAACATTTGTTATGTTATCTATGTTCTATTGTGAATAAAATATTGGCTCATGTGATTTGAAAGTCTTTTAGTTTTCATTTTATTCAAATTTAAAAAACGTACCAATATTTCCGGAATTCGGGTTGTAAAGGGCCATTCACATGAACGATGTTATCTATAACAAAACGGTCTTAATAATCGTTCTATTTTTATTTTTTTTTAAATACTGACATCCAATCAGAATCCACCTGGCTTTAAAGTGCTTGAGCACTTAAAGAGGCAGACTTATTATAAACAGAACGTTATTGTCTATTGGTGTATAGTAATCTTTATATATATCGATCTTTAACAGGCCTTAACTTACACTTTTAGAAATTTCAAACTTTGCCCTCCAGTGCTTATTGCATTTTTAGTGGTGCAAATTAAATTTGTGAATATAATTATTAAAACAGCTTTAAAGGGATAGTTCACCCAAAAATTAAAATTCTGTCATCATTTACTCATCCTAATGTCCTAAACTTGTATGACTGTTCATTTTTTAGTTAACTATCCCTTCAAGACCAATCAGAAGCCTCTGCCAAACAGTTGTTTTGCCAGTGGACTGGACAAATACGCAAGCACTAATGCTAATATGGCTAGAGCCCTCTTGCCTTTTAGCAAATTAGTTTAAACTACTGAGCAAATGTTACGTCACCTAATTCAAATTCATAAGCCAGCCCAATTTGGTTATGTCACTCTAACTTTTCAGATCGTCGTCATGCAACTGAAGTGACCAGGTTCATTCGTTTGGCCAAACTGTGACTGCTGTATCAGCTTCTTTGACTGTTAGCTCGCTAGGGCTAATGCTATCCTCTGTCTCTGTGTGGGTGCCCACCACACACATACTCATCATTTTAAGAACTCTAATCCTCCTGTCACTGTTTTGTCGTGGCCCTGGCCGCCAATTTTAAGGCCTCCATTCAAACCGAAGCCTTTCTTTTAAAGAAATCCCACACTTATGGAATCCTTTTAAGTCTGAAGCTTTTAGGAATCACGCCATAATTGCTTATTCATCTTGGGGGATTCTCATCAACAACAAACAAATAAAGAAAACAAGCTGATTAAGTTAATTAGCTAGTTGAGGTTTACAATTGAGGGCCGTTGGTGCTAGTGAGATCAGGAGGAGGTCTAATGGGCTGTGTGTGCATTTGTCCCTGTTTTTGTAGATTGCGAAGTGTTAAAATGGAGCAGAGAAAACTCAGTGATCAAGCCAATACTCTGGTGGACTTATCAAAGGTAAGACTACTGTCCATGCACACACATCAACACAAATCACAGACATGGTCGCACATCAGAGCCCACGCATATGCACGTTACATCTGTTAGGAAACAGTAGACACCCACACACACTTTCATTGACATTGTGTTCCCTTTCCTGCAATTTTGCCATGCCCACATACACACAAACACTTTATAATGCCCAAGGCTGCAAGTACGTCGATGGCAACACATAATACCCGGTGACACACACATACCTTTGCTTTCCCAAATATATCTCAGCATTCAACTGTTTCCATGCTGACCCGTTTGTTTCTGTGGCTTTGTGTCTCCTAGCAACCTGAACAAGTGTTAAAGCAGGGATGACAGTGGGAGCGAGGAGATGGGGAGAGGGAGAGGGTGGGAGGGGAGAGAGACAGGAAGCTAAAGAATGACAGAAAATGTGTGCAATTCAAGATATTTTTCGTGATGGCGGTGTGTGCCTGTTTGGGCTTTTTTTTCTGAATGTAACTAGTGTTTTTATTTATTTTGTGCTTTTTTTGTGAAAGAGAGTTGTGTGTTCCTGGACTGTGCACCATTTTCTTTAGAAATGTGAAGATGTAGTACAGTGTACATGTCATGTGGCGGTATCTAGTTGCATAAGATATTAACACTTGTTTTCGGTAAACTTGTCTGGTAGGTTTTTTTCTTACTCTATTGGCAAATTGTTTTTTCTTATTATTCCTCACTAAATTTTACTAGACTCATGCCTAAAGACAGAAAAAAAATTCCAATGGAGCAAGAAAAATAAACTTCACTCAAGACATGTTCTCTGAAAACAAGTCTTAAAGGGTTAGTTCAACCAAAATTGAAAATTCTGTCATTAATGCTGTCATGTCGTTCCACACCCGTAAGACCTTCGTTCATTTTCGGAACACAAATTAAGATATTTTTGATAAAAACCGATGGCTCAGTAAGGCCTGCATCACCAGCAATAACATTCCCTTTTTCAATGTGCAGAAAGCTACTAAAAACATATTTAAAATATGTTGCGTTCATGTGACTACAGTGGTTCAAACTTAATATTATAAAGTGAAGAGAATACTTTTTGTGCGCCAAAAATAACAAAAAATCGCCCATCACTAGATATTGTTGAATAAAGTCGTTATTTTGTTATTTTTGGCGCACAAAAAGTATTCTCGTCGCTTTATAAAATTAAGGTTGAACCACTGTAGTCACATGAACTGTTTTAAATATGTTTTTAGTAGCTTTCTGGGCATTGAAAAAGGGAGTGTTATCGCTGGCGATGCAGGCCTCACTGAGCCATCGGATTTCATCAAAAATATCTTAATTTGTGTTCCGAAAATGAACGAAGGTCCTACAGGTGTGGAATGACATGAGGGTGAGTAATTAATGACATAATTTTCATTTTTGGGTGAACTAACCCTTTAATATTTTCTTAAAATTTTGGTTCTGAAGTAACAATATTTAATGTATTAAGGTTCTAAAGATTTTAACTCATGTTTAGACTTTTTTTTTTTTTTGTAAATACAATCCAAAAATAGTGAAATAGTTTTTATTATTTATTTTTACCTATTATAGTATTTCAAGTATAATTTCTCTAGACTACTGTAAGTTCTCTCCTTCCCCAGAGGATATTTTTTTTTTGTCAGATGGTGCCCTTTCAAAGCTTGGGAGACCTCTTGGAGATCTCAGTTACATTTTATTCAGGAATCAACTTTGTCTCAGATGTTTTTCTTAAAATTCCAGAGAATAAACAGAAAATGGCACACAAATGAGACAGTTGTTGATACACAGTATGACGTTAGAGCTATGAAATGAATAAGAATTTCATAGTTTAGATGATTTGGTCTTGGAAAAATATTTGATTGCAGACTTTGTGCACAGTTTGATCTTGTTGAGAATCTCAAAAGGAGAAACAGGGAGATTACTGGAGTCTTTTTCTCGTAAGAAAAATTGGAGAAGCTGGAGACTCAAGCAAAACTCTCCATTTAATCTCCATTTAGTTTTATTGCAGTCTAGCCAAAGAAACCAAGACATTACAGATGAGATCAAAATTGACCCCATTTACTTAATGCACTTGATGCACATTCCTGGTTCTATTATACAAAATTGTTTGTCATCGTAATCTTTCATCAAAATGTAATAACTCGCTCTTCTTCTGCTTTCCTTTTCCATTAATGACACTATTTAATAATGCTAGCCAATAACCAAATAGCTACTTTTTTTTTTTAGCAAACTCCATTCTGGAGTGTAACACCCACTGTTCACAATCCGATCAATTTCTGATGGATAAAAGCCCATTCACACCAAGAACGATAACTATGAAGATTACCATACCAACATACGATAACATTCTGTTTGTTATCTACCTCCTTAAATGCTCGAGCTCTTTAAAGTCAGATGGATACTGATTGGCTGTCAGTAAAGTTTTTGGTGTTCATCAGCTGGAAAAAATCATTCTGAAAGTGTTTCCAATGATATATTTCTTTTGTGTCGTTACAGTTACTGTTATAATTGTGGTGTGAACTTCCATGTTTTCATAGATTTTATGCTCGTTCACACCAAGAACGATAACTATAAAGATAACAATAACGATAAATATATTTGCATCCACACCAACGCACGATAACGGTCTGTTTATATTGTTTCTCTATATCATTAACGTTATAGCTGTGGTGTGGACAATGCTATTCTTTTATATCTAGAATGATTTTTAGAACTATATCTTTATCGTTATCTTTATGGTTATCATTCTTGGTGGTCTTTAAATGATTATTAAAACTTTATAGTTATCATTATAAGTGTGAACAAGGGACCTTGATTCCCATCAAAGTCCCATCCAACATTTTTTTAATCACTGAAGATCCTGTTTCCCTCGAAAACATATGACATTAAGAAGTAAAATGGATTATGTACACCATGTTGACTTTAAAGAGATCTCATTTGGGATTTTTATTTCTTAAGGGTATTTATTGCTCCATTTGTTATCTCTACTCTTTCTATTTAATGATTCTTATGGTCTTGTTTAGTATTTGTATTCCTTTTCCATTCGTTTGACCGTTTTGCATCCCTCCCTTTATTTTACAACAGTATTTTTGTCTAACTACGCTGTCATTCTCTCTCCACATAGATGCAGAGCGTCATGTATGAACTGATGTCTGAGCTGAACGACCGCAGTGAGGATCTGGAGAGGCAGATGTTAAGTCTGGAGCAGCGGGTGGAGCAGCTGACGGCCGGCTTTAACGCTCTGCCCGCTCATTTGTCGGCCACGCTCAGCGCCCAGCATACCGCACTCATTCAACTGCTGCGTGAGCGTGATGCCAAGGTCCTGAGCCCCACTGTGCCCTCTGTGCTCTCACCCACCGCTGCCAGCCTGCCTCTAGCCAACCCCCCCTCCGGCTCCGTCCCGGCTCAGCCCACCGAGGACAGTCCCAACACCAGCAGCTCCAGCTGCTGAGAGCACTGGTGCGGGAAGTTCCCTCCAGGGCGGAGAGTTGGATGATTAGTCATAA
The DNA here is from genome assembly GCF_019924925.1 of Ctenopharyngodon idella. Taxonomy (NCBI): domain Eukaryota; kingdom Metazoa; phylum Chordata; class Actinopteri; order Cypriniformes; family Xenocyprididae; genus Ctenopharyngodon; species Ctenopharyngodon idella. The sequence continues at coordinate 26,469,069 of NC_067235.1, read as the reverse complement.
CGAAGAGAAGAGATGACATAACCATATACACGCATATACATACGATGCACTGTAACTACGAGCATTACGCAGCTTAACGCCACAGAATATATCACAATGGAGGAGACGCTAACATTTGCACAAAAACCCTATGAAGAAACTGCCATATTTCATGTAGTCCAAACAAAGGACGTACTTTACTGTTACCATGAATGTATACATTTTAGAAGACACTGACTCAGACATGTTAACATGCATGGACACTCATAAACACACTTTCTCTAATTCCCTCTTTGCTACCAAAGTGCTTTGTCTATAGTTGACTGAAAAGGACTAAGGTGTGTGTTGCAAAACAAGTGATCGGGGTGGCTGGGATTAGAGAGAGTATAAATAATCAGCGCCCGAGAATGTTATGATGGCGAATCATCATAGAGATCTGGACAGCACTTTTTTACAGAGACTAACAGCCATTTGAGCAAAGTATTATTTCGAAGAGCGACGCTGACGCCAGTCGATACATTATAAAAACCACCCGATCAAGGTGGAACAGCTGCTCACACAGAAATAACTGTAGAATGAGTGATTATAGTCATTTTCTTAGTGGAATTGCTTCTATTATAATGGTGTTGGAATAAGAGACTATTTTACTTCTGACCCCATTTCAATGGAGAGACCATTTTGAAAACTGACTAATAGTGACATCCTGTGGCCGGAATACTGAATTACATCCGCTTGGAATATTGTACAGTATGCTATTACTGAAACTTAGCTTTGTATCGCTCAGTTTTTTACCATTAATTATTACTAACGCAGTTATAGCTCATATTTATTATAATTATACGATAGCATTCTTCTCATTCGTCATGGAAATTATGATTGCTGTATAAATAACGATTTTATTAATATTAATTATAGATAAGGGAGGTGCCGTTTGAGGTTGAAATTATTTTGTAATTTTATTTTACCAGAGAGAATTAATAAAGTATATATCTATACTTGACTGTGTCTGTGTGTGAGTGTCATTGTGTGACTGACAAAACCAAATGGTGTTTGTTTTTGTGTAACTGGTGCAGCATTCGCGCGCAGCCTTGAACGTTCTTGTTGTAGGGTATAGATTTCATAATGTATAGTTTATTTTTTTTTAATTATTATTATAATTTTATCTTCTTATATTCCTAATAAAGAATTAACACCATAAAGGAAGTCAAAGGTTGGGGTCTTAGTACAAGTTTTTTTCTCTCTCTATCCATACAAGTGTATGGGTATATATTGAAAAGGGCTTCAAATGTTTTAGTAGGCTAATTATAAATCTTAAATGCGCGGTAGACTAACGAACAGACGTTGCGGTCGGTAGAAAAGGAACGGTACAGTATATGCTACTCCTTCGCTATCTATTAGCTATTTCGGGCGGTATACAAGCCTATGTCGATTAAAGCACCTCCATTATAGATTTATTGTAACTTCAGGCCTATATATTACAAGCGTATCACCAAAGAAAAAGTATTTGGATATAAATCCACAGTGCGTTGTCGTAGACATGTAAATACGTAACGTGGTCCTCTGGTACAAAATCGCTGGGGTTATTTTCGTAGCGACTGCTAATTTTATGAGTAGGCTATCGGTCGCGCGAGACGAACTTCGAGTGCGCCACGAAAATTACTTGTTTACTTTTACATTTAATAACTTAGCGGACGTTTAAATGATTAAAAAAAAAAAAAAACTATATAATTGCCCCCCCCCCCCTGTCGACTTTAATAATCCTCACAGCTCCATTATTTTTTTATTAGGCCTATACTTTTTTTTGAAAACAGATGACAATCAAATATATCCTGCCTATATTGTTTCAAAAATCAACATCGACAGGCGTCGTTGTAACGACTAGTGCTGTTTACCAGTGCCTAGCAAAACTCTTAATTTAGTTCTTACAAATGAGATTAACTGATTTGTCTTGGCTTCGATGTCAAAATAATTACTTAGCCACCAGCAGTATTCAGTTGTGTATTGTAGTTGATTTTAGAGCTGCAGTTTCAGCATGCCTATGATGGAGAGAGCATTTTGGGTGATTTTGCTAATGGGCTCATTGATTACACTCAGTAAGTCGACTAAACTGAGCGTTCCCAAACTGCTGTTACCTCTCAGCATTCATGTCCCTGTGAACATCACACTGACAGCACAGAGAGGATGCTACAAATGGTGAGTGACAGGGGCTGTGGAGCATACTCAGCTTAACATGCCATTCTGTCTTATTAGGAGCTGCCATGTCTGAAACGTAATTAATTCAATCAGTTCGTTTCTCCTTGCTGAATAACAAAATTCAAACAATCTTGTTATGAAATCATCTCCAGGGTGAAGTCTGTTTTGCCTAGCCATATAGACAGTAACTAGCCTCGCTGCCCTGCAAATCAGACTAGTAGTAGTATGATGCATTTACTGAACGATACAGTGTTTACATATTTGCACAAGAAGAATGTTAAAGCTGGTTAAAGTAGTGTGCTGTTTTGGTGTGGTAATGATAGTGTGAAAAGCTGAATATAGATTGAGGGAGAAAAGGGAAAGTGAATGATTGACTGAGGGACCCCAATAATGGTTCACTGGCCTTTCCCTTTATAAATGGAAAAATAAGGAAAAATGTAGTCTGATAATGACAATTCAGAGTGCAATTTACAATTAGTAAATATTACAATCTGTATACACATATCAAAATAACTTAAGTTAGATTGGATTTTGAATTCCTCTTAATAGACATGAGATGAAACGTCCCACAAATGTACCTGTTTATTCATTAATTAATTAATTTATTTTTAAATGTGAAATGATACGCTTTACTTTGGAAATGAGGAATGATCACTATAATGTCCTTAAAGGGATAGTTGACCCAAAAATGAAAATTCTATCATCATTTACTCACCCTCAGGTTGTTCCAAACCTGTATGAATTTCTTTGTTCTGCTAAACACAAAGGAAGATATTTTGAAGAAAGTTTGTAACCAGGCCGCTTTGGGGCACCATTGACTTCCATAGTAGGAAAAAAAATACTATGGAAGTCAATGGTGCCCCAGAATTGTTCAGTTTCCCACATTCTTCAAAATATCTTCCTTTATGTTTAAAAGAACAAAAAAATGTTTGGAACAACCTGAGGGTGAGTAAATGATGACAGAAGTTCCATTTTTGGGTGAACTATCCCTTTAAATGTCCTTAATGTAATGTCATCCTTAAAAATGAAGACATTACATTATGGACACATTCAAAAGTTTGCGATCGGTTTGATTTTTAAATGTTTTTCAAAGAAGTCTCTTATGCTCACCAAGGCTGCATATATTTGATAAAAAATACACTGAAAATAGTAATATTGTGAAATATTATTGCAATTTAGTATAACTGTTTTCTCTTGTACTATATTTATGGCAAAGCTGAATTTTCAGCATCATTACTTCAGTCTTCAGTGTCACATGATCCTTCAGAATCATTCTAATATGCTGATTGGTACTCAAGAAACATTATCATCAATGTTGAAAATAGTTGTTCTGCTTTATATTTTTGTAGGAACTTTAATACATTTATTTTAACACATTTATTTGAAATAAAAATATGTTGTTACAATATAAATTTTTACTGTCACTTTTATTTAGTCACTAGCCTCATTTTGTCCTAAAAGTGTTTCATATTCTAATCATATTCTTCACATTTAAAGTATTTGTTTTAAAAGAAACGCATGCCTGAATTATTTCCATAAAAGTATAAAAAGAATAATATAGGCAATAGAGTGCTTTACTTGCAGTCATATGTCTAACTCTATTGCTGCCTGTCTGACTTTAGGGTGTCCTCTAAGCCTGAGACTGTCAGGGTGTATCCTCTCTCTGCACTCAGCCCTCCGGCTCTGCTGCCCCTCTCCTCCTGCAGTCAGCAGTGCTTGGTGTCAGCTCTGTCCTCCCCCCAGGCTGTCCCTATCCGTACTGCCGTTCAGGCACAAGACCCTGGTGAGCGAGAGGAGGGGACAGTAATAAATAGACATGCATTTTCTTTCTACAGAAGGACATACAGAGCCATTACAGCAGTATAGGTTATTTTTCCGCAAGCAGTTCAAATGAAATATATAAATCATGAAATCATTTTCCATATTTTAATTAACAAATAAATGCTGAATGCAGTCAGCCTGCTCAGTCTTTGCCTCACTGACTGCTTGAATTAAAATGCAGTGCACACTATTTAAAACTCATTATTGTTCTTAATCTATTAAAGGGATAGTCCACCCAAAAATGAAAATTCTGTCATCATTTACTCACCCTCATGTCGTTCCAGACCTGTAAGACTTGTGAAACATAAAATAATTATTTTTGAAGGATGTTGGTAAACCAGAATGTTTTGGTTCCCATTGACTTCCATTGGATTTCTGTCATGACAACTTTCAGAGTGTTTGACATGTTAAAATGACAATGTTGATATGTTTGGTCTTGGCCGAATAGATCTGCTATGCTGCTGCTTCTGAGCAAGTACAGGACTTGCTACTGCCAATAAATACACAACATACAAAAAAGTAAGACATGCTGCTGCTGTACAATATATCGTACATTAATTACCCGTAGCAGATCTATACAGGTGGAGCTGGGGAAGGTGGAGGGATTCTGAAAGCACGCTGTAACTGCTATAGAAAATTCTGACCAGTATTTGAAGGCTGAGTAGCGAGCTCATTGGTTACTGATACAGCAGGAACCAATCAGCTGTGCCCTATAGAGAATGATGCGATTGCAAGCCCATCAGCCTGCACCATCTAGAGTTTCATGACAGAACTTTGTATGGACAAAAAATACCATAGAAGTCCATGGGAACTAAAATTGTTTGGTTACCAACATCAAATAATCAACTATCTTCTTCTATGTTCCACAGAAGAAAGAAATTCATACAGGTTTTGGACAACATGAGGTTAATTTTAGATGAAAATGATACTGTTTTTATGTTTGGGATCCTAAATAACACATGAAGGGTTCCAAAGCGTGACTTCACCCATTCCCATTTTAGTGACAGGACACATTTTGCGCTGTGACGTCATCATTGATCGGATTGAAAGAATTAAGATCATCACAACTGCTCGCCAAATTTTTACTGACGACCCCCCACTGCAGTTATCTGTCCAGGCATTTGACTCTGAAGGTACTTTTCATTTCACAAATTTCACTGGGACACTAAAGATGCATTTCATTGAGAATGAGAAGGTTATGACTGTGCTCTGTTCTTGGCTTGATCCACAGGAAATACTTTTAGCAGTCTGGCTGGCTTGAAATTTAATTGGCGGCTGGCAAAGGAGTCTGATGCAGTACAGGCAGTGAGGTGAACAAGGGTCTTTAAGTGAAGAGACCGGGAGAGAGATCGGGTAAACACATCAACATAAAGCATGTCTTGTTTTCTGTAATTATCATAGGTTTGTGCGTCACCATGATGCCGGGTACGTTCCCCCACCTCATATTCAGTCTCTAGAGGATGTTGGTCAGAGGGGTGAGAGTGTCCTACTGTATGGGATTCACAGTGGTTTAGGACTTATAAAAGCGTCTTTTCTACACCCTGAACATAAGGTATGAAAGCACATAAAACACTAGGCAGAATTATTAAATATTACAATAAATAAAATTATGGCAGATGCAGATAAGCCAATAATAGTGGCTGGTAACCATTTAATGGCTGATATTAAAATTTTATACTATATTGTCTAAAAGGCTGTTTACACAACACCGTTTTCATCTAAAAACGGAAAACTTTTTATTTCATTTTGGCCGTTCATTTACATAACAACAACGTTTTTGTGGCCTGAAAACGCAAACTTTTGAAAACGGGTTTCAAAGAGCAAGTTTTTGAAAATAGTCTCCGTGTAAACAACAAAAACGCGAATGTGTGAAAACGATGACATCATGCACATGCGTATTACATGTTCAGTCTATAGTGTTTCATCTAATGGCCTGCCAGCAGAATACAGCGTTTTAGTCGTTTTCACGGATTCGTATGAATGGGGATCGTTTTGACAAAGGCGTCGTCTGTACGCGGAAAACTCAAAGGAAAAACTTCTCTGTTTTAAGCATATCATTGTCGTGTAAACGTACCCTAGGAAAAAATGAAATAAAGTATACTAGAGATAAAACTAATAGTTTAAATACAATGTTTAAAAAGCGAATTTAGGCATCACAACATAATATTAGGTACTGATGCCGCACAGGTCATCTTAATGTAAAAATGGAAAAGAATGTGCAAAATTACATATCAGATATCAAAAGTGAGAGTAAAGACATTTATAATATAGCAAAAGATGTCTATTTCAAATAAATGCTGTTCTTTTGAACTTTCTATTCATCAAATAATCCTGAAAAAAATGTATCACTGTTTCCACAAAAATATTAAGCAGCACAACTGTTTTCAGTACTAATAATAATAAGATATGTTTCTCAAGCAGCATATTAAAATTATTTCTGAAGGATCGTATGACACTGAAAACTGGAGCAATGATGCTGAAAATTCAGCTTTGCCATCACAGGAATAAATTACATTATACAATATATTAAAATAGTAAACAGTTATTTTATATTGTAATACAGTACTTACACTATATACTGTTTAACTGTATTTTTAATAAAATAAATGCAACCTTGGTGAGCATAAGAGATTTATTTTAAAGACATTAAAAAATCTCAATGACCCTAGACTTTTGAGCAAAATATTAATATGTATACAGATAAAATAAATAAATAAAACGATATGGTACTGACATATTTTGCATCCCTAGAGACACGTTGTCCATAGACAACAAAACATGTAGAAATTGTTTTGTTATGTATGGGCTGATCAATCAAATATCATGATGGTAATGATAATAAATTCTAATTTGTGTATTTTGTGTGTATGTGTGTGTGTGAATGGGTGGGTGTTCAGCATGTAGAAGCAGCCAGTGTGACTTTGTTTGTGATAGACAGACTACATTTGAGTCCAGCGGGAGATACATATCTGCTACAGGGATCCACTATCAGATACAGTCTGTGGAAAACAGAGCAAGAAGGAGAGACTGGTACAAATCAAATCTGGTTCAAGCTGTTTTAGTGCTGGTTTATCATAGCCATGTTGTTCACTAGCAAAAATGCTGATGAAACTGGTGAAACTGATTGACCAAGGGCAACTTGCTCATCATAAAAAAGCAACCCATCTCTCTCTAATAAGGACACAAGCATACCAGCATCCAAAACCAGCAATGCTGGTCTTTTTTTATCATGACATACTGATTCAGATACAATATTGTGCTTTGTAAGACTTGATATTAAAGTTCAGGACTCAACTCTTTGTCATTGACAGAGAAATGTTAAAAATGTATGCATGATGTTTATTATTCAAGTGCTGTGTGATTGTTGTTAAGGTCATGGAAAGGTTAAGCTCTGGACTGTGTTGAACTTTCCTTTAAAGCCAACTGAATGCAAGAATCTCAAATGTCTTCAACACCTCTTCACATAAACACACACCCGAGATTACCAATATGCCAGTAGCTTTTATATGCTTATACCAATATGGCTTTTAAATGGCATGTTAACACTTTAACACCCTAACCAAATGGCTTCACACTTCTAGACTGATTATATACCATCGCATGAACACATTATTGCATATGTCAAGAGAGATATGTTAAATTTTTTACACCTGCATCTAATGACTCACTCTCCTGTCTGTTTGTAGAGGTCACTTTCTCTGAGGAGGGATACCGTCTGGTTGTGGATGGATACAGGGGCAGAATGTACCATCATGACATCATCTGTGTTGAGCAGGAAACAGCTACTGTCACCGCCCTCAAGCCGGGTCATGCGACACTAACAGTTGCACACAACAGTATCCGACGCAACTGTGTTTTTCATTGAAACATTGTGTTGTAGGGCATATGAGTATATTGTTATGGCTCCAAGCTCAAATGTGACTCAGATCTGCCCCCTGAAATAATGTCCCAACTCCCTTGCACTTCTGTGTATGTGGTGAAGCCCAGCTATATGAGTGAGTTACACATATTAAATATCTTAAACCGCTCACATGTATGAGAGTTTATGTTTATTTGCATTTGTCTGTGTGTTTCAGCAGTGAGTGTTGAGGAGGAAGAGGACAGATGGGTGTTGGAGACAGGGCGGCAGTATTATTTGACTGTTCGTATCCATGACAGCAAGGGCCATGTGGTTCACCTGTCACAGGTTGTGCTTCATAGTTTCTGCACTGTTTGCTCCACTGCATCTCTTGACAGGAGCATAACGTCTGAACTTTAACCCTGCGCAGAATGTGGTGATTGTTGTGGAGGAGACTGAGGGGTTAGTGACACTCGAGTCTTCATCTGATCCATCCTGCCATCTCTTGCAGACCATCATGAAAGGAAAGACTTTAATACAGGCCTCACTTTATAGCATCTTCTCCAAGGTAACATACTTACGCACATAAACACACTAAAATTTGACAATCGATCGGTGTACAGCGTTATTCCAAGGAAAAAATGTGTTTGTTTTTGTAATCTTCAAAATGTAATAGCTTGTTCGTCCTTCCTTCCTTTTGCAATGGTGTCCGTTCTGGAAAATGTAAAAGTGCCCCTAATATGCTATTTTAAATGGTTAGTTCACCCAAAAATGAAAATTCAGTCATTAATTAATCACCCTCATGTCGTCCCACACCCGTAAGACCTTCGTTCATCTTCAGAACACAAATTAAGATATTTTTGATAAAATCCAATGGCTCAGTGAGGCCTGCATTGCCAGCAAGATCATTTCCTTTTTCAATGCCCAGAAAGGTACTAAAAACATATAGTATTTAAAACAGTTCATGTGACTACAGTGGTTCAACCTTAATGTTATGAAGTGATGAGAATACTTTTTGTGCGCCAAAAATAAACAAAATAGCGACTTTATTCAACAATATCCAGTGATGGGCGATTTCAAAACACTGCTTCATGAAGCTTCGAAGCTTTACGAATCTTTTATTTCGAATCATTGGCTCAGAGCGCCAAAATCACATGATTTCAGTAAACGAGGCTTCGTTACGTAAGTATTTCGATATTTCAATAGTTCACGTGACTTTGGCAGTTTGATACGTGCTCCGATCCACTGATTCGAAACAAAAGATTCGTAAAGCTTCGAAGCTTCATGAAGCAGTGTTTTGAAATCGCCCATTACTAGATATTGTTGAATATCTAGTATCGAATATCATTTTTTTTATTTTTTTGGCGCACAAAAAGTATTCTCGTCGCTTCATAACATTAAGGTTGAACCACTATAGTCACATGAACTGTTTTAAATATGTTTTTAGCACCTTTCTGGGTATTGAAAAAGGAAATGATCTTGCTGGCAATGCAGGCCTTACTGAGCCATCGGATTTTATCAAAAATATCTTCATTTGTGTTCAGAAGATGAACGAAGGTCTTACGGGTGTGGAACGACATGAGGGTGATTAATAAATGACATAATTTTCATTTTTGGGTGAACTAACCCTTTAAATGTTCCCAATTTTTTTCTTTGGACGTCTCCTACAATAGGTTTACATGCATCCAAGGTCAAAAAACATGTATTTTTTTTTTTACAGTTTGTTGTGATTGGTCTGGAAAAGGTTTGTAGACCTTTTATATTCACAAACACCTATATTACACACTGCATGAAAGGTAATACTCGAAAAGCATCATAGGGGCACTTTAATCAACAGTCAAATAGCTGATTGGGCATTATGTAACAGCCACTTTTCAACTTCATGATGGATAAAATTACATTTTCTCTTGTTGAATATCAACTCCTACCTTAGCAACTTTTGCCATCTGTAATTATCTTTAACTAATGTAGTTAACTAATGAACCTTATTGTAAAGTGTTACCAAAATAACTTATCTCTGAAGCAGACGACTTTGTTATTAGAAAAATAATGCACATGCAAAATAATGCGGTCACGACACGAAGCCTTCGTTGCTAGTTTTAAAATGTAATTGTAGAGCTAGTGACTGAGGATTAAGCCATCGATATGCAGTTAGAGTTAGAGAGAATTTAAGTGTTTGTAAATGAGTCTGTGCATCACTCAACAGTGTTTGGCAACAGCGTCTCTACTAAATAGCGAAGTTTACCTTCTTCAACGATGTTACCATCTCACTATAGAGAAACGTCATGTAGCTTTTGAGTTCTGAAACTATTGTATCGATAAAATCACGGGCCAGCGCTGACTCCAGTTCACTCCTGTGGGATGTTCTGCAAACCTTTTCTGAGCAAGCAATTGTAACTCTGAAGGATAAATCTTAGCAAGTTGTCTATTTGTCATGGTGACCTGAATGTGTACAAGGATGGTTATATACTTTCACATAGACATCAATATCAATGTTTACTACATTACCAGTACCTTAAAAAAATGGTTTACTGAAACCATTATTTTTGTGCTGGTCTTTGTTCCCTGTTGGCCCATGGGTTTAATTACACAATACCACTGTCATCAGCAACATAACATGTCAAATATCCTACTTCTGGGATTTTGTTCAGTTCATTGCTCAGTTTGAGGGGTTCAGTAGGGGTTATTTCACAAAAGTGCAGTTCAGTCTTATTTGAGTAAATGGCACAAGCTGTTTGCAGATCTAGAGGGGAGCCCCACCTGAGGGGGCATGATAGGACAGAGAGCAGGAAATGAGGACACACACAGTGTGAAGTGTGAAGAGAGGCATGGGGTTTGTTGGGAAACCCATTGTTTAAAAAGGAAAAGACAGCATGTTCCATCTGTGGGAGGCACTGTGGTGGCAGAAGATGAAACACGTCTAAGAGGGGGGCAGTTTTATCCGATCGTCATGCAGCCGTTATGGGTTTGTAAGATGAGCTACGGGGGAAACGTTGCTCATTAGTTTCAGTCTGCAACTTCCTGTCGATCCCTGCTCACTTATAAGGATCATCCATTAGATTAATGGGACAAAAAAGGAGGGAAAACCTTCCAAACTGCCTCCAAGGGAAATCATCCTTTAGGCAGGCGTAAATTTTCCTGTCAGACCTTCACTGCGTACGCTGTGGTGCTGCTTTGTGGTTTGGCTGACTATTGAGCTGATTAGTATCAGCTACATCAAGTTGGGATTTCCCAGCCTTCTTAATATGATATTTACCTAGAGTTTGTGTCTGTGACATGTTCTGTTATATTATTGTAAAAGTACATTTACATGATAGTCAAGGAAAAGGTCAGTGAGAGTGATTTTGTGCCTCTTTGGGATGGCACCACAAGGCGCCGTTCACTCGCAGAACACAAGCTTCTGGAGGGTGCATAAGTCTGAAGTAGTGAGTTTAGGTATAGGAGCCAGTGGTTGTCTTGTAGGCAAACATCAGAACCTTGAATTTAATATGAGTGGCTATTGGCAGCGAGTGCAAACCGACGAAGACAATTGTGACGTGCACTCTCTTCGGCTTGTTAAAGACCACTCTTGCTGCTGCATTCTGGATCAGTTGCATGCTGGAAGGCCTGCCAAGAGAGCATTAAAATAGTCCAGTCTGGACAGAACAAGAGCTTGGACAAGGAGTTTTGTATCATGCTCGGAGAGGAAGAGTCTTATCTTCCTAATGTTGTATAAGGCAAATCTGCAGGACCGGGCCATTGTAGCAATACGAAACAGTAGCATGTGTATATAAGGTCCAATTGGTTATCTGATTTGTGAGTAGCCGCAGTGGACACTTGCTTGAGTTCATACGAGGCAAGCAGAGTGTGGAAGTCAGCAGCCTGAGGTTTTCTAGATGGATGTTGAAGGCTCCAAGTACTACCAGAGTAGTACCATCCTCTGATAGTAGTTACTTAAAGTCTTTCTTTCTTCAGTCGAAAAGAAATTAAGGTTTTTGAGGAAAACATTCCAGGATTTTTCTCCATATAATGGACTTCAGTGGGGTACAACAGGGTTGAAGGTCCAAATTGTAGTTTAAATGCAGCTTCAAAGGGCTCTACACGATCCCAGACGAGGAATAAAGGTCTTGTCTAGCGAAACAATCGTCCATTTTCTAAAAAAAATAAAAATTTATATACTTTTTAACCACAAATGCTTGTCTTGCACTGCTTTGTGATCCGCCACGCATTACGTAATCATGTTGGAAAGGTCACGCGTGATTTAAGCAGAAGTACTGTGGTAGGGCGAAAAACTGCAACTGACGCGAATCTGTACTTTCACCTACGTCACGCGTGACCTTTTCTAACATGATTACGTCAAGCGTGGCGTATCGCAGAGCTGTGCAAGACGAGCATTTGTGGTTATAAAGTATATACATTTTTTATTTTTTTTAGAATTTTTTTTTAGATAAGACCCTTATTCCTCGTCTGGGATCATGTAGAGCCCTTTGAAGCTGCATTGAAACTGCAATTTGGACTTTCCACCCGTTGTACCCCAGTGAAGTCCACTTTATGGAGAAAAATCCTGTAATATTTTCCTCAAAAACCTTAATTTCTTTTCGACTGAAAAAAAAAAGACATGAACATCTTGGATGACATGGGGGTGAGTATATTATCAGGAAATTTTAATTCAGAAGTGAACTAATAGTTTAAAATAACTTTCATGTGTTAGATTTTTTATTTTATTTTATTTTAACAACAGTCTTATGTAACAGGGTGGTGAAGAGTGGCCTGTCATCCCACCAATCAGAGTGCGACAGGAAGTCAAAATCTACAACCCCCTTACCCTGCAGCCCTCTGTGATTGTGTTTCCATGGCAACCCCACAATAAGCTGTATCAACACAATATTCAGGTGGCGTTAAAATCAATATTGTTATCTATATATGTTGGAGCATAATGACTGTTTGCTATTATTGACTGTGTGTTTCCAGGTGGAGGGAGGAAGTGGCTCTGTGAAATGGGAAGTGTCTGATAGTGAAATTGCCACAGTTACAGTAAAAGGGGTGGTCCTAGCAGGAAAGAGGAGGGGCCAGGCTGAAATTCTGGTTTCAGATTCCAAAAACATCCTACATAAAGTAGTCGGGAAGGTAAAATTTGTGCAGACTATCACACAAACATATATATATATATATATATATATACTCATGTGTCAGTGTTTCTTGTTATGTGTGTGTAGGTGATGGTTGTGAGGCCTGGCCGGTTGCAGCTGATTCCTCAGAGGGGCGATTGTCATGTGGGGGACAGGATAGACATTCCCTTGGCTCTTTGGGGCATTCAGGACCCACCAAACATTTGCTCTCAGACACATTATGTCTTTGATGCACATTCATACACTCACAGAACACCAGTACAAATTCTCAGGCAAACTTCTTCTCCAATACACACAATCCTCAGTGTGGAGAGCCCTTACTGGAGGACACAAATCTTGTAGCAGTCACAGACTGCTCTCAGCTCTCTCTACACGTCCACACTGAACCTTCCGGCATCTTTACACGCATATCAGGTGCAGCATCTTCGCCCCCTCTCCATCTCTACAATTGCACATAGTTCATCCATTCACACTCTACTGATTCCTTCAATATTATCTTGCTCTGATGGCCCTTTCATTCACCCTCCTGCTCTAATTGTTTACCTAGGGGCATATCGAACATGAGGAATAAGTGATATACTCCCAGTCACACACAGAGACCCCCTCCCAGCTTACTTTTTCTTTTTGTCTCCCATCCCCCCCTCCCTATTTAGGACTTCCTCTCCACTGCACGCACAAATTAAAATAGGATTAATTAGTTCATTTCTCTTGGTTTAATTTAAAGCACTAGGAAAATCAATACGTGCTCTCTCCGTGTAATCCGGTTAGTACATTAGCCCGTAAACATCAAGTTGATGGAGTGTATGCATCTTTGTGTTTGACACAGGATTTATGTACAGATAACTTGCACAGCTGTCCAGCACGTGAAGCCAATACTTGGATTGTGGAAATGTGAATCAAGGCAAACATTCTTAGAGTAAAACTTTAGCGTATATTCACAACAGAGACTGCGTTTGTTCCACTAGAATAACAACTACCAGTAACATCACAGTTTAGATTTGTTCTGAATAGCTTTTTTCTTTTTCTTTTTTATTAGTCGTTTGCTTTCAGTCATTAGCATAGTTGGAGCAACTAATTCCACTACACTGTATAAATAAATAAAATAATTAATTTGTGAGATGTCTACAAAAATATATGTAAAACAGTGTTACTTTTTTACTTTATTTATATACTATTATAGTATTTATTAATATTTTAAGCTAGCTTTTGTTTTTATGTTCACTTTTCATTTTAATTTTAGCAATTTCTTTTTTTTTTTTTTTTTAATATTTCTATTTATTTAGATTTAATTTATTTTTATTTCAGTTTTAGTTTTTGTAATTTTAATACTTCAACCTAAACTTATTTTAGTTTCCAAGGCAACATTTCTAATTTTCGATTAGGTTTAAAAGTTGAAGTTTAAGTCTAAAATTTTTATTTTTTATTTTATTTTATTTTTCTTCATTTTATTTTATTTTATTTTATCTTATTTCAGCTTTATTTCAATTAACAAAAAGAAAAAAAAGTATTATTCTTACCCCATTTTCAATAAAAAATTATGATATAACAAAAACAATTTGTCAACTGGGATATTTAAGGCTATATTTAGATATACTTGAATACTAGAAACAAGATCAAAATTTAGATTTAGCTCCCTGAGATGTTACATTCCATCTCAAAAGCAAACCAAAATTATTTTGATTTATTTTAAATTATTTTAATTCTTTCCTGTTTTCACTGTAAAATTTGTTGGATTTAATGAACTCAATATTTCATGAAATGAAATCAAATATGCTAAAGCAAAATGTACTCATACAGTATGGATATGCCATATTAGTTATGGTGGTTTTCCCGAACCTACTAATGTATCTACCTTATTTAAACCAGCAAGAACATCACATAAATATTCCTTATCTGTTTCTACATTTCTCTCTCTCTCTCTCTCTCTCTCTCTCTCTCTCTCTCTCTCTCTCTCTCTCTCTCTCTCTCTGTCTCACAGGATCTTTGTCTCCAGGTGCTGAATTCTGTGGAGGGGTCCGTATGGAGGCTCTTTCACAGGGACACACTGTTGTTACAATCACAGTTGTAACGGAGGCATGCAACATCAGTGAGACGACAACACTGGTGGCCTACAGCCCTCTTAAAGTATGCTGTATGTGTGTGTATGTGTACAATTGTGTGTGCTCGTATGATTTGTGGTAAGTGTCATGTCTGTATAAAGGGTGATTTATCAGCCTTATGGTGGCTATTTATTAAGATAATGAACTGTTTGGATGTAGCAGAAGATTAATGTGAAACTGAGCGCTCCTGATCACTGATGTATGACTCTGTAGCATGTCAGGGACATAGAGAGCAGTGGAGCTCTCTGGTCCAGGGCAAATGCTGCCAAGTACACTCATGAGAGTTTAACAGGACATTGTGATGGATCAGTGCTTTGCATTTGTCAGTCAAACACTAATGAAAGACAACAATACCTTTAACAAGGACATTATCGTCAGCTTTGGATTCCACTTAGCCTCTCAGTGACATTGTTCTCTCCTTCTTTCCCTCAGTCGCTTGCTTCTGAGGTTCTTCTCTCAGTGGGCTCATCTCGTGTGGTTATATTCGAGGGGGGGCCTCAGCCCTGGCCCTCGGCCCCCTTCCATTTCTATAGTGACATTGAGGTGCATCCAATAGGGAGTGTTACCGTGGAGGCACTGAGTCCGACCGAATCAAGGACACCTCGACATGCGTATCGGGTCGTGTGCACCGCCGTGGGAAAACAGGTTAGGAAATGTCCTCAACTGCAAAGTATCACTCATATGTACTGCATATGTACACTAAATACTAGGGATGCTACCAGTATCGGTATCGGGCCCGATACCAAGCTCATGTACTTGTACTCGTGCTCATAAAAATACCCCCGATACCAAAGACCGATACCTCACTATTGTGCTTGGAAAACTGACACATCACCAAAAAAAGCTAAATAAATAAATAAAAAATAATAGAAATTAATAAATGTATAGGCATCGGTATCAGTATCGGCGACTACCAGAAAAACTATTGGTACTCGGCCCCTAAAAATTTTTATCGGTGCATCCCTACTAAATACTGTTTTTTTTCCCCCCTTTATATTTATTAAATACACTTTGTTTTTTTTTTTTTTGTTTTTTTATGAAATCAGTACTTTAATTTAGCAAAGATGCATTAAGTTGATCAAAACTGACAGTAAAGACTTTTACAATGTTAAAAAAAAAAAACTGTAAAAAAAAAATGCTTTCCACAAAAAATATTAAGCAGCACAACCATTTTTACATTGATAATAATAAGAAATGATTCTTGAGCACCAAATCAGCATAGTAGAATGATTTCTGAAGGATCATGTGACACTGATGACAGAATGATGCTGAAAATTCAGCTTTGCCATCACAGGAATAAATTACATTTTAAAATATATTGTACAAGACGGTTATTTTAAATTGTAATAATGTTTTTAAATATTACTATTTTTACAGTATTTTTTTATCAAATAAATGCAGTATTGGTGAGCATAAAGCCCAGAACACACCAAGCTTTTTGTTCGTCGGCCGACTAAGTTTTCTCAGTGTGTTCCACACCGTCGGCGGAAGTTGGTCCTCGTCTGCTTTTTTTCGGCCGATTCGACATGTTGAATCGCCGTCGGAGCTCGTCGGTCAGTCAGGCCATCTGATCGTTGATTGGCTGTTCAGCTACTGCCACCTGCTGGTATGGAAAGGCATTTCTTCTTACACAGGCTCAGAACGGACGTGCTACTTGGCCGTCGGGTGTCGAGCGTTGGTTTGGTGTGTCAGGACAACTTTGGACTCAGTCACAGCCAACGTGAGCCAACCCCGCAGTCTGCTTTCGTCGCCACTAGTTCGTCGGCGTCAGCTTGGTGTGTTCCGGGCTTAAGGGACTTCTTTCAAAAACATTAAAAATCTCTCTCACTCTCTCTCCTCTCTCTAAATATATATATATATATATATATATATATATATATATAGTGCTCAGCGTAAATGAGTACACCCCCT
Source organism: Ctenopharyngodon idella (assembly GCF_019924925.1). Taxonomy (NCBI): domain Eukaryota; kingdom Metazoa; phylum Chordata; class Actinopteri; order Cypriniformes; family Xenocyprididae; genus Ctenopharyngodon; species Ctenopharyngodon idella. The sequence continues at coordinate 26,452,120 of NC_067235.1, read as the reverse complement.
TTGAGAAGTAACATTTTAAACAATATCTCAATGAACAAAAAAACAATTTCCAAGAGATAGATGTTGCAAAATGTAGCCAACTTGTTCATTCCATGCCTAGAAGACTTGGTGCTGTCATTAAAAATCATGGAGGCCATACAAAGTACTAGATGTAGTAGTTTTTGTTGTGGGGTGTACTCATTTTTGCATCACCGTAATTTGAGTAAAACTGAAAATTTTGTTCTCTAAATTATATTATTAACCTTACTTTCATGTTATAAGTTAAACAGATGTTATATAAAACTTAGTCTTGTCAACATTTTGAAAATTGTTTTTGGATATTGTTTAAAATGTTACTTTTCAATGGGGGTGTACTCATTTACGCTGAGCACTGTATATATATTGATGTCAGTATTTATTTTTCTAATGTTGTCTGAAAACAACTTGGTGGATATTTTGTGAGTTTGTATGCCAAAAATAAAACCAATTGAGATGTATTCTTCATATGAAAGAATAATGAAATAATTCTAAATTTGAAATTTCTTTGCTGCACAACTTCTTTATGCTTTGAGTGGTGAAGTGCTGTAGCCTTGCAGTCATGTAGTCATGTTTTTTTTCACGTGTGTGTTTATGTGTGCAGTGGTTGGTCTTCAGGTGTGGTAATACTCCAGGTCCGTTCAACAAGATTCCCGCAGTCGAGGAGAGCAGAGTTCAGGTGGCATGTGGCATTCCCGCTAGTCTCTCTCTCTCTCTTCTCTCGTCGACCACTTCCTCCCCATCCTCACCTTCATCCATCCCTCTGTACTCCCATCACTATTCCTGCACTCAGCCTCAGTACCCCTGTGGACTGGTGAGTAATGCCCACTTTATCCTCTCTCTTTCTCTTCTTGCCCCTTCCTGGTGTTATGTCCTCTCACAAACTCTTTTATGATTCACTCATTTTCCTCTTTTCCCTTCACCTGCCCAGACCTCTCTTTTTTCGTTTCATCTTTTCATTTTCTCGCCCTCCAGGTGTTTCTCTTTCTTTCTGTTTCACCCCTACACCCACACTAGACCTCCGTCTCTCTCCTTCCCTCTTTTCGCTGCTCTCATTTGCCATGCAATTATGTGAGATATGCAGGGTGAAGTGTTATGGCAGTTTCCATAGTAACCACATGCATGGGCCCTCAGTGTGTGTGTGTGTGTGTGTTAAGGTTGTGTGAGGGCTTTTCCTCTCCTGACATAGATGCTCTAGAAACCAAGTCTTTGATCAATGTCAAACCCTTGCAATCAATATACCTTCAGTAATATACTAAAACCTTTTCTGAGAATGAAACATCACATCATATCTCTAATTGAAACTGAAGAGCACCCATGAGTGATGAGGAAAACTTGAATTTGTGGTCATAAATATTTCTTTTTTGGTCACAGCACACTGAGAGAGGCAGAAATTGCATTAGATTTACCAATTTAATGAAGCATATCATTAGTCAAAGTGAAACACACACACAAAATGGAAAGAATAATTACAGGCAGGCAGAATGCCAATAATTGCATGCTCACTTATTTACACACATTTCTACAAACCATGATGAGTTTAAAGGGTTAGTTCACCCAAAAATGAAAATTCTGTCATTAATTACTCACCCTCATGTTGTTTCACACTCGTAAGACCTTCGTTCATCTTCGGAACACAAATTAAGATATTTTTGATAAAATCCGATGGCTCAGTGAGGCCTGCATTGACAGCAAGATAATTAACACTTTCAATGCGCAGAAAGCTACGAAAGACATATTTAAAACAGTCCATGTGACTACAGTGGTTCAACCTTAATGTTATGAAGCGACGAGAATACTTTTTGTGCACCAAAAAAAGCAAAATAACTACTTTATTCAACAATATCTAGCGATGGGCGATTTCAAAACACTGCTTCATGAAGCTTCAAAGCTTTACGAATCTTTTGTTTCAAATCAGTGGTTCGGAGCGTGTATCAAACTGCCAAAGTCACGCCCACCAGTGGTAAACCATTGAAATTTTAATACACTTATGACGTAACGAAGCCTCGTTTGCTGAAATCACGTGACTTTGGCAGTTTGATACACGCTCCGAACCACTGATTAGAAACAAAAGATTCATAAAGCTTCAAAGCTTTCTTTTCATTTGAAAGTGTTAATGATCTTGCTGTCAATGGAGACCTCACTAAGCCATCGGATTTTATAAAAAATATCTTAATTTGTGTTCCAAAGATGAATGAAGATGAAACGACATGAGGGTGAGTAATTAATGACAACATTTTCATTTTTGGGTGAACTGAACCTTTAAGTGTGTGCAGACACCAAAATGGTTATATGTTAAGGACTAACTGACAAGTTGGCAAAGAAAAGAGTACATGTGTGTATACTTTTTTTTTTTTTTTTTTGAAACCATGAAACATTTTTTCAGGATTCTTTGATGTATAGAATGTTTGATGAAAAGAACAGCATTTGTTTGAAATAAAAATCTTTTGTAACATTATGAATGTCTTTACTGTCACTTTGAATCAAATTACTGCATTCTTGTTGAATAGAAGTTTTATTTTTATTCCAAAAAACAAAAAAACATAACATCTTCATATAAACATCTTACATAAATCTTACATAAATAAATAATGTGACTGATATGGTCATGAACTGACGTATGGCAAAGAAGGACTATTACTGCACATTCCTGTGACTGATATCTCTGCTACCTTTTGTTCAAAGATTCATTCACGCATTAAGTTCCCAGTTTCATTTTTGTGATTATAGAGCACCAAATCAATAATTTATTGCTTTTCTGCTCTATTTGAAGAATTTTTTCTTGCGTGCCTTCTATAGTGAGATAGGTTAAGCATGATTTTATCATTATTTATTTAACGAGGTCACGCTTTATCTCTTTCAGTGTTTGGACTTCCTTTATTCTCTTAGAATTACTCTGATGTAATTGAATATCACATTACCATATTCTTTCATGTCATTTTTCTCTTTCTCTCTCACAGTTATCTGTGTCCAGCACTAGGGATGCTACATTGCAGTTGTCTGTGTTTGACCAAAAGGGGGTGCAGTTTGATAATTTCACTTCCTGTTCAGTGAGGTGGACCTCCTCTGACCCTGGTCTCCTCTCACTGGGGCCCCAGTCCACAATGACAGCGGCTGACAGACCAACTCAGACAGGCTACAAACTACATGGTGTTTTTGCTTTGCACTGTATAATTTTGGCATTTTTTAGTTCTCACAATATTGTGCAAATTGGTCAATTGTTTGTCCAAATCTATTAAGTTATTTAAAAATAGATTAATACAATTCATGCATCAAATGAATACACCATTCCTATTATGAGTATGTTTTAAATTCAGATACATATGTCATATCTTTGTTTTTTATTATTATTAAAGCCTTTGGACAAAAAAAGTGGGTCATTTTTTTTGTCCAAAGGCTTTAATAATAATAAAAAACAAAGATATGACATATGTGTGGTATGTAAGTATGTAAGGTAGTACAACTAGATCTCTTTTATTGAATCCAAAAGGTTTTAATTATATTTTACTACATATAAAGGTATTTTAAAAATTTTGAAGTGTCAAAAGGTCATTCAGTTTAACCGTCCAAAGGCCAATACAGCCATTTCATTTGTGATTAAAATATCTTAAAATGTAATAAATGTATATATTTTTTTTATTCTGGCATGATTTTATAACATCATATGTCAACATAGTGCAAAATGGTATTAAAATTATGTGTAGAAGTCGTTGCTTTGTTATGAGAAAGAATGTCCGGAAAAATGAATTTCATTGATGTAATTTGGAGTAACCAATATAAAGGGACCATTTTGGATTAAGTCATGCAGTCAATATCATGTAACAGGATGTGACATCACTCAGACACCAAAGGGCCACATGGTCATGAAGCAAAGTAACTAACTCTCTCTTAACTATTTAAAAAAAAAAAAAAAAAAAAAATTCACTTGCTCATACGCATGTCCCGAAACATCAGGTCATTCGGTACAACCGCTATAAAACATGGAAAATGTTGTAATATTTTAAAAACTTGTACTAAATATAAAATTATTGATTATCCTTTTGCTAGCTAGCTAGCAAGCTAACTAACTAGCTAGCTAGATATCAGCCTAGTAGCATTGTTTGAAAATATCGTCATTCGGTAAAACCGAAATTTTGGTTAAACCACATGACTTTTTTGGTGACAAATTTGGTCCATCTTGTAAAAAAGTGACAAAAGCAGTGTTAATTGATTATAAAAACCACATAATCTCATTGTTAACACTTAATAACACTTCAGAATTAATTATATCTCCATTAGTTTTTTTTTATTTTTTTTTAACATTTTTAAAAACCTTATTCGTCAATGACCCATATACAGTACTGTGCAAAAGTCTTAGGCCACCACCAGCTTTGTTGTTTTAGCAATGTTCTTATGACCATCCATATTTATTATTTTGTGGTCTTTAATATGATACAAACAATATACAGGTAATATGTACACAAAATGTAAAAAAAAAAAAAAAATTCAGAACAAAATGGCTTCTTTAAGCAAAAATCAGTATTTAGTGTTGACCTCCTGGAAAACTGTATAAATGTTTTATACCATATGGAACCAACATATAAGTACATTTATACTTTATTTATTCTTTATTGTGGACACTCTTATTTGCCATTGACCGTAATCTAATCAATTAGTCTGTTCTACAGCCTGGCAGGTTCTCCAATCCCACAGACAGACAGGAACCGTGACTGTCAATGTCACTGTTACATGTCCAGAGGTGTGTTTTTATGTGTTTATTTTTTATCTATGCTGTAATGTGTCTATATTTATGTGTGTATGCCTGAGTAACATATGAACTATGTTGCACTGTATAAGATGGTGACAGCTCCAGCATCTCAGTGTGTGAATCTGCGTTTGGTAGATGACGTACAGTGGGCCAGACACTCTGTCACTTTATTCAACCATCCAAAAGTCACAGTGAGCAAATTCATCCCTCTCCATCATATTTCATCTGGCCTGTTTTTTATTGTATTTTAATGACTTCTTGGTCAATCCATTCATCTCTGTAGGAAAATCTGACCTTGATCAATGGTTCAGGTTACTTTCATGTCCATCTACAAGACAACCAATTGGCCAGCATTAACCACATGACGAAAACAAATATATTACAGGTGGGAGTATAGTCTTACTGCAGGATCAAATATTTCACCACAAAGTGAGAGTACAGCACTAACCTGTAGATATTTTGCAATACAAATAACTAGTTCACTTATAATCTTTCTATCCCAGGTGTCCCCACTTCAGTCTGGTTCTTCAACTCTTTTGGCTCAAGACCTCTGTCTGACTTCTGATCCTGCTGTGGCCTCCATTCTTGTCTCTGACATCACAGATTTCCAAATTGACTTCATTAATATTGTATGACAAATGCTCCTCATCTCTTGCGTTATTTTTTGTAATTTTACTACACTATATTACTTTTTATCGTCTCATGTTCTCTGAATCTTTGTTGATGGCTTTTAGATTGAGGTCAGACATTCTGCTGTAGTGCGAGTGCGTGTTCTGGACTCAAAGAATCAACCATTTCTTCATAATTTCCTGTTGCTCATGAACCTCATACTTATCCCTTCTTCATTCATCATTTCTGTGGAGTGAGTCCAAACCATGTGTTTTGTATCGGTCTTATTTCACTAGTTTACATTTTCATATAAACCTTGCATGTGATAAAGGTTTGCTGTCCATAGTGGAAGGGTTCAAGCTCTAAACTCTGCCCTATGACTACTGATTTAATAAATATTATGTAATATTTAATACATAATAGAAATTAATAAATATGATGGAGTTGAGGTGCTAGAAAAATTGTCAGGATTAAGACAAGCGGCTAATGCATAGCTGAAACTGAATTTAAGCAGCAAACAGGATGTAGAATTATAATTCTGTTTGAAATGATGGAAATATAGTTAAAATGGAATTAAAATTGAAAGAAAAGCATATAACTACTGTAGGAGTAATTTTTATTGTAAAGTTTCACTATGAATTACAAATAAACCTTATACATATGGGATATTTTATTTTCAAATTATTTGAATATATAATTTTTTTCACATAAAAAATTTGTGTTAAAAGCAGAAGGCTTTTGAATTGTATTTTACTGTATGCTTACAGGGAGGCGGGGCCAGTGGACGAGTACAGTGTGGGATTCCATGTGACAGGCCTGGCAGTGGGTGTGGTCAGTCTCCACCTCTCTGCAGTGGACGGTCATGGCCGTGTTATAAGCTCCTCCTACAAGAATATGCAAGTTTACCCTCCATTCAGACTGCATCCCCGTAAACTTGCTCTGGCAGTTGGGAGTGTGCGACAGGTGGGTGTGACAGGATGCACCAAACCATGTTAGTTTCCACAGAAATGCATTTTTGAGTATAAAGATGTATTTGATGTTCAGGTGAAATGGGAGGGAGGGCCTCATCCTCAGTCCAGCGTCAGGTTCTCTGTGAGTGACAGCTCTATCGCCGTGGTAACAGAGTCAGGACTCGTCAGAGGCATGGCAGTGGGTCTGGTAAAACTCAGAGGAGCTCTCCAGACACAAGATACAGAAGCACCGCTTACCTTTGTACAGGTAGTATACAGATTACATTTGATAAACCAGGATTTGTTATAGATTTACTGCCATCTGAAGCCATACATAAAAAGTTCATTCACTTGGGTTGTCTTTTGTTTTTAAACACAAAACAAGTGTTCTGTTTGAAATGCCCTTTAAATCACAAATTGATCATTATAAAGGGGACTCAAGAGCAAACATATATGCATGATTTCATTTTCCATTGCCATGGCACCCAGCATGAATAATTAATAGGCCTAACTATTGCAGCTAATCCAACCTTTCATCCCATTCTGCCTTAATTATATGCTGTAACCTCTACAATCACTAACGTCATTCTCAGACACACACATCATGTGCTTACATGGTCTCATTTTTATACAACAATCTTTTTTTTTTAAATTGTATTAAAATAATATTACTATAATAAATGTACACATTTCTAAGGGTGTGTACACACTTGGTTCTTTTTGTCCGGAGCAAATACCGGGGGGTATGATATGTACTTTGCGTCAGAACAGAAACGGAAACAGAGAACATCCACTTGAACATAGATGAGATCTGACAAAGACCGAAACAAACACAGGGTTATATATAGTCAGGGAACATTAGGGACTGAATGAGATAATTAAAAAGACACAGATGTTACACATCAGGCCAAATCAAACACTATGGCAACAGATGAAAGACATGTAACTGAACAAAACCAACTCAAAGTCCAACTGAAACACAGGCAAAACATCACAGTATGTGCATACATATGATGGTATTTTTACCACCTGAGAACTCACAGAGCGCATAAATTGCGTAAAGGAGTCAAAACAGCACCAGGAATTCCTCTGTTACACACAAAGATCTGCTGCAGGGAGACGCTGTTCTGACGCCTGTACTGAGCTGTAATGGGCAATGTAGCTCCTATGACAAGAGGAACCAGGGCTGTATCCAAAAGCACATACTTCCCTACTATATAGTAGGCGAAAAAAAAAGTCATGTGTCAGAAGTAGTATGTCTGAATTCAGAGTTTTCATAAAAGAGAAGGTAAAAAGTACCCGGATGACCTACTACTGCTACACGATGAAGATGATAGACTGAATCAAAATATATGATAGACAGGATCACAATATCATCATAGTTTAAACAAAAGGGTAGACAAGCATAACAGTACGTAACACACACAAGCCTGGGTGATGCCGCGGCGACGAGTGTCTGAGGAGAAGCCAGATTACCTGAGGACTGAGGCGATGCCGGTGTGATGGAGGATCGAGGCATAGCCGAAGGGAAGGAGGAGCCCGCTGCAGCCGTAGGGGTGGAGGAACGGAGTATAGCGGAAGTTCCGCAAGTCCGTGGCGGAGGTAGTGTGACGACTGACCAAGGGGGAGTCGGTGGGACGAGGGAACCCGGTAGAGTCGAAAGGCAGAGGGTGTCTGGTGGAGCCGAAGGTGGGAGGAGCCAAGGTGAAGCCGACAGGTCGACCTGCTGTGACGGAGCGAGGTGATCAGGGGCTGGAGGCGGAGCCACAAGATTCACTCGCTCAGGCACTGATGGTGGTTGCTTGACCTGCGGCTCGACATCACAGCATGGTATTGCAGGAGATGGCAAAGGGCTGCAAACTTCCAGCAGAGGCGGGGTTGGAGGACTGGCTAAGAAGGGTGGTGACGGAGGCAGATGGAGACTTGACAGGGTTAAAGGTAATGGTACATAGTCCAAGCATGTCTCTGTGCTGTTTAGAAACTGTGATGACGATTCAGGGGAAAGAGGAAGAGAGTTCATACAGTCTACGGTGCTGTCTAGGAACAGCGATGAAGAATGAGAGATGGGGTGGGATGGGGTGGGAGACGATACCTCTGTATTGAAGTCCATCAGCCAGTCCTCAGTCTCCATTTCCACCAGTATACCCTCGGCCACAGATGTCGTGCGTTCACACCCCTGGTCAGACTCACAGGGGGGCTCCTCTTCCGGGCGAGGGTCAGCGTTGTCCACTTGTCCTCGGGCCCTGGCTGACGCGTCACAGCGGGTGGTAGCTCTCCATCTGCGGGGGGCTCACACGATTTCTCCGTGATCATAGGTGGTGAAACAGGCTCTGGGTCCGGCTGTGTTCTGGACCGGGGGTAGACACTCTGGAGACACCGCATCCCTCCATCCCGCTGTGTTCTGGACCGGGGGTAGACACTCTGGAGACACCGCATCCCTTCAGTTTAATCCAGAGGTGTCTGGGAGGTCTGTAGGATGGTGGCAGTTCACCCCGATCCAGAATAATGACTTCAGGGTCTCGTCATCAAAGGGGCAGGTGACGGCAAGAAGACAGAAGTCTTTAGTGAAAATAAAAAAATCGTGGCTCTCCTGAGCCACAGCAGCAAACCTGGCTGCATATTCCATTTTTGGTTGGTCGATCTGTTACAAGATGAAGATGAAAGACTGAAAACAGGATCAAAATATCAACATATTTTAATTAAACAAAAGGGTAGACAAGCATGTAGCACACACAAACATTAACCGATGAACTGAATGATGAGCAGCTGTGATGAGGATTAGTGTCCACGGTTACTGATGAGTGGCAGGAAAATCAAACAAAGGAACACGTGATGAATGAAAACAAACTGAAAGTCCATGAAAACAACACTAGGGAAAAACACAACTGAATATTTGTGACAGATACTAGATTCTGAAGTGTGCATACAATGGACACTTTACTATCCCATTGGGAAAGGATTTGTGAATGACAGTGAAGTGACGCAACTGACGCCGGTAGGTCACATGATCAATCTAGTACGTTCGGATTACATTCATACTACACACACTCATACTATAAAGAAAACATACTTTTTTAATGGTCATGAAGTAATTACTTATTCAAAATAAGTGTATTTAAGAGAGTATGGGATTTCAAGGGCAGTTGTCGATTTTTCTGTGTGCTTGAGTATTCGGACATTTTTAGGGTTGCATCTTGTGACATCATGTCCTTTTTGTTTATTTAGATCCCTTTGATCCGTGGTGCATTCATATTTCAGTCAAAACGCACAAGAGTTCATTTAAAAATGGACTGAGACCCCCTGAAAAGCTGCGCCTCGTGCACTCAAGTTCATTTTAATCAAACCAAACCTACCAAGCGTGAACACACCTTTAAAGATATAATGCTTTCACATAAACCTAATTACTGCGTTTTAACTGTATGTGACCTGTGATTAGGATGAAGTGGAGGTGGAGGTGTTTAATCTGACAGCAGTGAGGATACAGGCTCCTTTAGTTACTCTCTCTGTAGGAACAGAGGTTTGTCCTTCCTGCTCATTATTATTGTGTGCAGCCATGTTTTTTGCTGCCTGTACAAAGAGGGATGAATCTTTCATTTTAGATGCCGGTTTACGTGATGGGGAGGGACAGCGGTCAGAACCCTCTGTCTCTGGGTGGTGTTGAGTCTGGCCTTAGGTTCCACTGGAGTCTGCACAAACCGTGTGTGCTGGAGATCAAACCCAGGCATGCACAGGTGAGATGCACACACACAGTATAAACTGACTTGTATGAGCACTTGTTTGTTCATTATGCTGTCTGTTTTAGGTGGGCGTTAGTGTGTCTCCCTCTCACAGTTTCTCTGTGCTGGTGAGGGCTGAAGCTCCAGGCAGGACCAGCCTCAAAGTGTGTGTGCAGCTCGAACAGATACACGCCAGCAATACTTCACTCTCTGATCATCTCACTGATGAGATACAGATACTGGTAAATACATCCTCCACAAAAGAAACAACAATGACAAGCTATTTACAGGAGTCACATCGTGAGGAAGCAGATTTTCCTTGATCATCTGAGATAAAAGTGTTCTGTACTGTACTATAAAATCATACTGTAGAGGCTTGTTTTTATTATTAGATTTAATTAAATAAATAATACTAATGTACTATAACCCACACATTCTCAGAATACATAATTCATCACAGATTATTTTTGTAAAACAGATTCAACAAGGCCAGTCAGCAAAACAGAATATCTAGATGTTTAAAATACTCAAGATTGAGTTAATGGAAGAATAATATTTAAAGTCACCATGAAGTCAAAATTGAAAATGGATTGTTGCAACCCTCTCCCTCTTCCAACGACATCACTTCTCTGATGTCATTTACTGGCATGAACAACCTGTCACTCACATGAGATCACAGCAATAACAAACCACAACCATCCAATCAATTTCTGATGGACAAAATCAAGCTCCACCCTACATTTTTTCTTTTAGAAGCCATTTTACTTGGATAGATGTCACAATAGGGAAGAAAACACTATCATAACTTATGTTTCATGCTGACTTTAATTTTTTTTTACAATTTTGAGTTTGCCCTAAATGTATATATTTTCTTTTGTTCTCCCTCTTTTCTCAGGTGTTTGAAGAGATGCAGTTAACAACAGGAACTCCAGGTTCCATCCTCATGTCTCCCCTTTCTCAGTACACCCTGCAGAGCAATAAGTGAGTTTGTATGTTTCATGTCAGAAAACGTTATTTAATTTTTTTTGCCCAGCTTGAAAAAATAAGTCAGCATCCACTCCATTAAGTCTGTTCCGCATCATTGCAGTTCTCATAATGACTTGGATGAATAATGTGCCTGATCAAAATTATTTTTACATATTTTTTCCCCTATATTTTACTGGAGAATTGGCTAAAGATCCTGGCTGGTTTCTTATAATCTCAAAAACAACCACAGATATTTTGCTGTTTAATCAAAGGTCTGGTTACTAGATAACATCATACAGGTTTTAAAATGTTTGTTTTCAGAGACTCAGTCTGTCCAGTCCGTTACACCCTTAGCCGGTGTATCTCAGGGGCAGGGCTTGTAACTGTTGACGATCAAGGGGTGTTGAGGACAGGGTCTGATACAGGCGTGGCTCTTTTGGAGGTTTTTGCAATGGACATTTGTGGTATCAACCAAACACTGTTGATCAGTGTGAAGGTGAGTGTTTATCATGATAATTACCGTAGGTAACCCTAATTTTAGATCCTCATGTCAAACTTTTTCCTGCCTTAGGTGTCAACAGTGTGGTTTGTACGTGTTTTGACTGTGTCCTCCGTGAACAGTGATGGTGAGAGAGCCTTTCCTGCCTTCCCTCTGGGCTGGAGCATCCATATCAAAGTGCTATATTATGACAGCATGGGACAACAATTTCACTCCCATAATATGCAAACACTGGCCACCACTAACAGGTAATTACACAGATAGACATATATGACTCCAAGAACTTGCAGTAGTGGTCTAACCTCTTTTTTTCTTTATCCCAGAGATGACCTGGTGCAACTGATAGTTGACAAAGACAATCATTCGTTTCTGGTTCAGACAGTGTCACCCGGTCTAACTGTTTTGAGGGTGCAGGGAGACCCTATAAACCCATTTCTGAGCGATTACACCCCTCTGTTTGTGGTGCCTGCCATGTCAGAGCCCCCAGGATTATTGCGCCCTGGGGATATCATCTGTTTCAGCTCTCCCATTACAGACCAGCAGGGTAAATCAGTAGGTTATGTGCAAGTAGAGCACTAGTTCTTATCTAATGTCTTATCTCTTATCTAGTTAAGTATACTCCATGTTTGATGTGAACACTTCATGTGTGCATACAGCCGAGTGCGTAACCTTTCAAAGTATACTCCATTTCATAGCTTGTGCAAAAACAGGCGCTTAAACGTGCACTACAAAGTTTCATTTTTGTCCAGTGTCTGCGCTATTTATCTCCAGAAGTTACAACTGATAGAATACTTTTGTACTAGTTTAAAATAAGTTGTTCTTTCTCATGGAACATGAACAATGGCCCAGCCCAGTTTTGCCACATTGTGGGCAAACTAATAAGTGCAAAACAATTAAGGTGCATATGCGAGCTGAACGTACAGAGTACGCATGGTTAGAAAAGTCTGGCTGTGTTCCCATGTACACACTGTATGCATATACCCTTGTGTACACATAAAAACCAATGTATACTTTGAGCATTAGAGTATAGATCATTTTTGCATTTATTTTTTCTTCTTTAAAGGTAAGCGAGGGAGATGGGATGTGTCATCAAGTCAGATCCTTCAAATGAATTCTGAGACTGGAGTAGCATTTGCAAAGAATTCTGGGACAGTAGTGGTTTACTACAGGCTAGAGGGAGGGCAGCAAACCTTCAGAGAGGTAATCAGTCTAATGCAAAATTGTATTAGACAGTGGAAGGCTCACTAAGTTTTGGAACATTCACAGCTGGTCTGTTTTGATTTAAAAGACTCTTGTGGTGTCATGCAGGTAACAGTGGAGTCTGCGTCCATTCCTGTGATCATTCTTCCTGCTGATAGGCTCCTCACTAACTGGCCTGAAGCTTCAGAATTCACAGTCAGAGTGGATCTTAACACCTCTGCTGCCAACATAGGTGACTCCTTTCACCTCCACATGAGATTCAGGAAGGCCACTGTTCATAGTCATGAAAAACATCTGACATGTCATTAATCCAAACTGTATAAAGATTATTAAAGTACAATGAGGAATATTTAGACCATTATGAAGTAAAGAGATTAAAGAAGTTAAGAGATTATAATCCAAATATTCATTTCCATCTGGAGGATCCACAAATCCCCCTTTAATCGCTTAAACACTTAATCCTTAGACTAGAAATGATCCTCTATCTGTTTATCTCTAATGATCTCTAATGAAATGATTATCTCTAACTGTTTAATATGTACAATTAAAACAAGTAGTGGGTGGGAAGTTTTACTTGCGTATCTTCATTATCTCAACTTTATTTGATCTTCCTAGATCTTGGATCTGAGCAGGATTTTCACTTTCAGAGACATGGATAAATGTCTGTGCAGATGGAATATGAGGTTGTGACTGACTCTTTCTCTCCCTTTCTGCATTGTAGCTCAATGCAGTATAGACCAGTGGGAAGCCATAGACAAGAAACTACATCCTGAGGCAGAGCTATTGTGCTCGTTATACTTTGGCGCCCCCTACCTAGAGATAAGAATACTGCAGGATATCTTTCGCACAACACCCTTCTACAATACAGAAACGGGTAAAACAAATACTTAATCTAGATGCTGTCTTTTTTTAAAGCCTCATGTTATCTTTGGCATCTGAGAGACCCCAAGGGTGTTTTAATAATTCAAAAAACATAATTGAAATAGCTTGATAATTCATGGTTTTTCCCTAATCTTCTAAGAATGGATTATAAACAAATTTTCAAACTTGGTAACATGTTTAAAGCATCCTTCAATAAATTTTAATATTATTTTGACCATGATGCAACCTTTATGACTGACTTTTAACCTGTCTGTCATGTCCTGTTTCAGCTCAGTACAGCTGCAAGATCTCTGTTCAGCCCCAGCCAGACTCCATCCTCCATCTTCTGTCCACTCTGCCTCTCTCCATCTATCTGTCTGCCTGTCTGCAGACTCAATCACCCCCAGCTGCCCTACTGTCGCTTCCTAACTCACCCCCTTCTTTTCAACCCTCCGTTCGGCTCCAGTATGTGCCGGCGTTCCATTGTCCTGTCACCAAGATCAAACTGTCCTCCCAGCAGCCTGTGGCTGAAATCACAGTGTTTGGCACCACAGATATGTTCAGTACATTGAGGGTGAGAATAAGATGGATCATGGGAGAGATCGTTATACTGCTTGACTAAATTAATTGTATTTAAAATGCATTTGAAATGAAATCACTTTTTTATTTATTCACTCTTATCTAATTAGGTTCAGTCAGACACCCCAGACATTGTGTTATCTGATCCAGTCCGGTCAGAGAAAGACCCCACCCTCCTCCTTGTTAGAGTCTATTCAGCCTCACATTTCCTGGATCAGGTACCGTCTACTGCAAAAATTACCCTGTATACAGACCTTTCTCTACAGACGCACGTCGTAATGGTGACTAGAGTGATGGACAGCCAGGAGTCAGGTTAGAGAGCAACAGAACCTTCTCACAATATTCTACATATACACTACCACTCAAAAGTTTGTGGTAAGATTTTTTTCTCTGTAAGCAGCAGCACAACTATTTTAAACACTGATGATAATAAGACATGTTTCTTTAGCACTAAATCAGCATATTAGTATGATTTCTGAAGGATCATGTGACACTGAAGACTGGAGTAATGATGCTGAAAATTCAGCTTTGCCATCACAGGAATAAATTACATTTTTAAAAATATTTTAAAATAGAAAACAGTTATTTTAATTTGCAATATTTCACAATATTATTTATTTACTGTATTTTTAAACAAATAAATGCAACGTTGGTGAGCAAGAAACCCCAAACTTTTGAGCTGTAGTGTAACAGGCATCTTTGTTTCTGTAATGACTACAAGGCTCTTTATTTGTATGTTCAGGTGACCTTGGAACAAATTTTGGGCTTTTGTTCATTTCGATATTTGCTCTTTTTGCTGTACTGGCCACCACCGCTGCACTTTTCATAGGTAGAGTCACACACAAGAGGTTTAATTTCTGATTCTGTGCAACACTGAATATGTTTGCTGATTCAGTGCTGTCCGACATGTGATTCAGACGCTTTGGCCCTGCAGATCTTCTTATATTCTCTTAAACATGTTAAATTTCCACAGCGTACAATACCATGCTGTCTCTCAGACAAACTGTACCTGCAGTCCTCACACCCTCTACTAATACAGGTGTGTTTGACCCTTTAAATAGGTGCAGGACACCCCCTCTCACATTTGGTTTGATAGACCTGCTTTACCTTAAAGGTGCACTCTATATTTTATGTTAAAGTCAGCATGAAATGGAAATTTACCCTATCTGTTTTCTAAATGTCAATGACTTATTGTCAATGCAATATAATGCAAAATATGTAATGCATTTTTTTTTTTTAAATGACCTAATTTTTAAATTGTCTGGCACCTCATTTTAAACATGATTGCTTTTCACTTCTGTGTTAAACCTTTTTAATGAGGAAAATATTGAGTGCACCTTCATTTGCATATTATGGTTTAAAAGTGCTTCCAGACTGATATGCGTTTTTTTTTTTTAAATCAATGTTGTTTTCTAACTTTCTTTCAGAAGAGGATACAAAACATTTCTATCTGTGGATCACACCTTCACTGCCAACACAAAAAGTCGTGCAGAGAAAACAGTTGCTCTGGAATACTAACTAACTTATTGCACCTTCCCCCATGAAGAACCACTTACTTGAAAGTTTTGTTACAACAGATGCTAGTCGTGGTTCAATCGATACAGTTCAGCAGTTAACACGTGCAAACTACTTCAGGTTCCTGACGAGTATCATTTCTCAATTTCAGACTATTTTTACTTTAAAGTTTGGGGGAAGATTTTTTTAAAGAAATTAAATGTATTCAGCATGGATTCATTACATTTAGCAAAAGTGACTAGTGTATTTTAATGTATTACAACTGATTTTTGAAGGATCATGTGACACTAAAGACTAGAGTAATAATGCTGAAAATTCAGCTTTGCCATCACAGGAATACATAACATTTTAAAATAGAGAAAATATTTTAGTGTAACAAATTATTTACAGTATTACTGTTTTTACTACATTTTTGACCAAGTAAAGTATGTCTCGGTGAGCGTAAGAGACTTAATAGTTAATATTAAGAGAAATTTATTCAAAACATCTTACTAACCCAAAACTTTTGATCAATAGTATATAATGCCTATTACACGAGTACAATCTGAATGTTGCCCGCCAAAACAACCGACAATATTTCTAGAGAAAAATGTTTTTATTACCTAGTGATGACATCAAGTCAACAGACAAGCATGACACTAAACCACATCAAGCTGAATTTCTTAAATATAGTATTTATGTGGCTGTGACAATGCCGATTGGCTGGCAAATAATCTACCACAACACACACATAAATGAAAAATGAACCTTTATTTAAAGTAAGAGAGGGAGAGAGAGACAGGTTTGGTGGTTATACACCTCACACGCTCTGTGTTCAGACAGCACTTTGACAGTTTTGTAGCACTCTTCTCGGTTTAGCTTTCATCTCCATTGCCCCATTATAGATCAGAAACACGGCTTCGTTATGGGCGGAGTCACTGAAATCCCTGTGGAGTGGCCAATCCTGTCTCTCCTCCCGTGGTCTCCCTCATCCTTGCATACTGGTTAATGAGAGACTAGTGCTGCTTTCTCCTGAACGAGCATCCTGTTAATAGAGAAGGAATTCAGTCAAAAAATCATTCTATATTTCGTCACACTTCACACGTGTCCAAGATGCTTAAACGTTTTAAACAAGGTCACAAGTGTATCATTTCATGTGGGTTGCCATCAGGTGCTTGTTTAATGCGCTTGGTGTTTTCACCAGCGCATTACTTACATTTTACTGTTATTTTCTTATCTATAATGCTAAAAATTCATGAAAGTGGTTTCATTTTGAAAAAAGTATCATCCTGACAGGGCTCCTGCACTTCAAAGACTTAGAGCGAGAGTGCGACAAACAGAAATGCTTTCATTTTATATATATATATATATTATATATATATATATATATATATATATATATATATATATAGAGAGAGAGAGAGAGAGAGAGACTTAAATTTACACATTGTTTAGAGAAGAACTTTGCTTAGGACATACATTTTTTTTCCCCCTCTTTAATCCCAACAACAAATGACCAAAATAACTGAAGCAAAATTCTCAAAGAATAATAAAATCAGTCTGTTTTATAAATTTGTGCTACAAAGTAGTAATTAAAATTCCTTAAATAATAGAAAATATAAATGTCAATTTGTGGATGGGGAACCAAATAATTAGATAGTGTTGAGTGAGACTGTGAAATCTGCTACTACCTCTCTTGCTTTCTGCTGAACTGTGCCAGCAGGGCAGCGAGTTTCGAAGCTTCACCAATCATCAAGCTTTAGCTCAAGAAGAGAACAATGATCAAGTAGGAAACACTAGGTTGGTCTGTGTGGGCGTGTTGCCATGGCGCTGCAACATTTACAAGCACATGTATGTGTATCTCTGATCTATGAGTGCACTTCCAGCCATATTTCTCCCACACGAACACATGAAATCATTAGTCATCTTCTGAAGGCCATATTTTAATGTGTTAGTGTGACATGTTCTGACTACTCTGCTGCTGGAAAGAAGAAAATCCCACGGTGAGATTCTGATCACGGGATCATGTTTATCAATAATTTATGCTAGATTGACAAACTAGGTTCTCTCATGCTTTGGGTCGTGTGCACTGGTGTCCATGTATACAAGTGATACCTTCTGTGAGGCGTGCCTTTCCTCCGGTAGGCTGGCACAGCACTGTAGAGCATCCTACACATAAGACGACCGTCTGTGCGTGACTGAACACCGTAGTGATCTTATAACAGCCTGCAAAGAGAGAATGGCGAATAGTTTCAAACATACCATAATACAGAAGTCAATGTCCATTTTAGGAACCAGCTGCCTTGGTTCCTAAAGAGTTATAAGCCATGAACCAAACCAACCAACAATGAGGTGAATCACAACATTACAAAGTTTGATTTGAAACAAAAAATGTATTTGAAAATCATACAAAAAGACAATGATTCAAGAATGTGTACTTTACAGCTTTAGTGAGGTCAATAACTACAACCACATGAAGCAGTGCAAATCTATAAAAATATACACACATATATATATTATATATATAGAATATTTAAGTAGTTTGAGAGAGTAGGAAGATTTCACTACATTCTCAGTGTTTTATGGGAGTTGAGGGTAAATAGTTCTTCTGCTTGAAACATTTGCTTGTTTTGATTCTCTGATTGGTGGAGATTTCTTTGCAGAATCATGGGGTGTAGCTTTACCACCAGGAATTCAACTGATAAACTTGCTTTATTAATAAAGCAAGTTGAAATAATGCAAGTTGATAGCTTCAACAAAAGCATATCATTGATTAACAACCTTGTAGCTCAGAATAGGTCTGTCTTTAAATCTCAAGTTATCTGTTCAAAATTTCCCTATGAAGAAAATAAATGGGATTTTTACAATGCGGAACTTGACTGTTGCACTTTATTAAAGTGACATCCTGTTATTCAGCAGGCACTGTACAGTGATCATAATGACATAATCCAAAGACAATCTTTTTCAAGCCAAGAACCCTTGTTGAATATTAAGATGGAGTAGGGACCCTGTTACAAAAAAAACTGATTGTTGCATTTAAGCCTGGACTAAAACATTAGGACCTGGTTTCATAGACAGGGTTAAGATTAAGCCAGGATTAGACCTTAGTTCAATTAGGATATTTAAGTAGCTTTTATAAACACGCCTTAGAAAAAAAAATATATATATATATTATTAGTGTGCATCTTGAGACAAAACAATTTTAAATATGTCAGTACAAATTGCTTTCAGTTAAAACAGCTCAAACATGCATTTTAGTCTGGGACTTCATTTTTACTTCATAAAATTAGGGTTGAACCACTGTAGTCGCGTAGGGCTATTTTAATAATGCCTTTGCTATTTTTCTGGGCCTTGACAGTGGTAATTAAAGGAACACTCCACTTTTTTTGAAAATAGGCTAGAGTTAAACAGTTGAGTTTTACCGTTTATCGTGTACTAAGCCCGACGGAAAATGAAAAGTTGCAATTTTCTAGGCCGATATGGCTAGGAACTATACTCTCATTCCGGCGCAACTTTTCATTTTCTGTTGGTCTTAGTACACGATGTAACTACAGAAGAATCAAGTTTTTAATAGGAAAAATATCGAAACTAACGGTCTAATCAGGTTCAATGAACTATGCTAAACTATGCTAAAAGTGGTACCGCCAGACCCAGAGATTGGCTGAATAGATTCGAAAACGGTAAAACTCAACTGTTTAACTCTAGGGGAGTTGGAAAATGAGCCTATTTTCAAAAAAAGTGGAGTGTTCCTTTAAATTGCTGTATATGAAGCAGACAGAGAGCTCACGGATTTCATCAAAAATATCTTAATTTGTATTCCGAAGATGAACGAAAGTCTTATGGGTTTGGGATGATATGAGGGTGAGTAATTAATGACAGAATTTTCATTTTTGGGTGAACTAGCCCTTTAATGATGACTTATAAACCTTTAAAAAGACAGACCTATTGTGAGCTCCGAGGTTGTTAATCGATGGTATATACTTAAAGCTGTCAATCCACATTATTTCAACTTCATTTTTATAATAGACTGTGCTTACTGGTGGAATTCCAAGTGAAAAACTACATAACTCTTCATTCGGCAGAGAAATCTCCACCAATCAGAGAATCGTGGCAAAAGAACACTTTAGCACCTGCCCACTCCCATGAAGCACTATCCCTGCGTCCCAATGTCCAAACTATCCATCCTAAATAGTAAGTGAGATTAAAATAAGTGTGTCCCAAATCATAGTACGTTTAAAAAAAAAAAAAAATTATTTCCGGTAGATTTTCAAAGTGTGGATCCGTGCACACTATAAAAGGCTAATATTGCCCACAACCCATTCAGGATTCAGTTCAGAACTACAAACACGAGTAAAAAGTGTTAAAAAAAAAAACTACAAAACATGGTGGATATGCGCAACCAACAGTAAGAGGTTTGAGTGACTAATAACAAAGACTATAGAATAACACAAGACATGTCACTCGTATTGTTTTGAATGGGAGAAAGTGTAACGCTCAATATGACGGAATAAGTCCCGCCTTCAAAATAAGAGCCAATCGCCGACCTGTAAAGTCATCGCGTCACTGCAGCGGCCATTAGAAGCTCCGGTTTCTATAGAATCAGTGAGACGCGCGCCTCCGAAATGAGGCACAAGAGACTCGCATTTAGGTCTGCGCATGCGCATTAGCTTGATCCAGCCTAAATACTGTTTTTTGTCATGATTTGATCGTTTGGAAAAAAAATTTATGAGACAGTTGTTGTCAGATTTCATTGGTGATTTCAAATATGAAATTTAATGGAAAGCTTGGCAAACAGCTTTGGAGAATTTGATGTTTCCCCATTCAAAGAGATAGGAGCTGCATGATGCCCAGGATGCCCAAGAGGCGTTTCAAAGATGGCCGCCGAGTGAAATGACTTGTCTTAAAGGGACTTTGCTAATAATCAGTTTAACCTGATAGAAAATATTTATTTAATGTTATCCATGTTATATCTCATCTGCAATACCAACGTGGACTTTTATAAAGATCCGATTGGCCATTAACTTTTAAATGCATCATTATGCATATGAGGAGAGTTCTCCACATGAAAGACCCGCGACTGCAGATCAACGTGCTACTGCATTTCTCTCCGATACGGTAGGAAATTAACTAAATGAAATGTGGTGGAGGATGTAAGATGATTGACAGGCCAGTTTACGGCGACAGGATGCGACAGAGAGCAAAGACGCAATTGTATGATGTATGTCCCAAAGCTTGTCTACTCTTTTGCTACACACTCATAAGTATGTACTTTTTTGTTCACAAAAAGAGTACATACTTTTAGGTCGTAGTAGAAGTAGGCGAATTGGGACGCAGCATCAGTATTAAACAGACAATCTCCCTACGCTCTCAAAATATTTAAAATTCCGATATGGTCAAAAAATCTAATCTATGGATTAAGACTTGCAGTGTAAACGCAGCCATAGTGCCCTGCTTGCTTACACAGAACACCTAGTCTGCAGATGTTACCTGGGCATTTGACATCCATAAAGTAAGAGTTGGGACTCTGTACGAGACGCTTCTTCTTGTGTCTTCTCTTCTCCTCCTCTGGCGTTGGGTGCAACAAGTCCTTCGCGAGCTGAAAAGTGATGAGATGTGTAAATCACTTTTGCCAACTGGAGTAGAGAAACTTAGCTATGATATATCTACACTCTTAGAAATAAAGTTTCCAAAAGTGGGTTTTCATAGTGATGCTATAGAAGAACCATTTTGGGTTCCCCAAAGAACCTTTCATTGAAAAGTATTTTTTCATTAAAAAATTTTGTATTAGTGTGATGAACATTAATAATCCAAAGAACCTTTTTTCCCCCCCACTATATAGAACCTTTTGTGCAATGACAAGGTTACATATTTATTAAAGGTTCTTCATGGAAACATCATTGCCAATAAAGAACCTTTATCTTCAAGCAATCAGCAATGTTATGGTATTTCACCACAGCTACAACGGTAATAAAATATGAGCACCCGTGTAAACACTAACAATTTAACAAAAAAAGTGTTCTTTACAAAATTGACAATAGCATAAGCTTGATGATACACCTGATCAGCTGATTGTCAAAAGATGGACAGCACTGACACTACAAAGGGTGATGCGATTCATGACACTTTCCGTCTAACAAAATATAAGATGGGACATCCAAGCAATATTCCACGTATTAATTCTATTTAACCTATTATTTATGTACTAAATCTCAACTACTTATAATCGTGACTGTTTTATTTGTATGCTAAGCGCGATGCTCTCCACGCGTTTTAACGCACATGCACGCGGCCATCTTGTTCCTATACACACAGCACGCACTTCGCTCTTTTCTACTAAGTTTTAACCTAAAAATAGTTGAAATTAATGTAACGTGGCCAGAGACATCATGAAGACAAATTCCTCCCCTCATCAATCGATGCGATTTAATGCACACATCGGGCGTGATTACGTTTTAAATGGACTAGATTGTAATAGCACGCACTTACAGGCATGTTGGCGACAGTGGAGCAGCAGCCGAAAAGGGGGGGCTAGCGGAAATACATGGCGCATATGAACGGGGCTCGTGAGCAGGGGCAGGAAATACTTAACTAACATTTAATAAAAGCATTTCTTCTTAACTTATTAACTAAGTACTGAACTAAGACAGGCTGTGGGTTATGTTGGAATGTTCAAAAGTGTTACATGGACTCTTACATATCATACTTAATGATACATAATCAAAGGCAACCTAACAATGTAACGTAAGGGCGGCGATCAAAAGCATAATTTGCTGTATTATAATGTATAAAACATAATAATAATTTAATAATAATTATGATATGTTTAACATATATTTGTTATCATTTCAATTACTTTTGGCAATTAATGTAATGAATGAAATTACAATTAATTTAATTATACCACATATTATACTAATATACATATATATATATATATATATATATATAAAGGTAAATAGAAATATTAAAAAATAAATTAAAAAATGACAAAAGTATATAACAAAATTACTAAAAATTTAAACTAAAATTAAAACGAAAACAAAAAATATAAAAATAAAAGCTAACCCAAAATATTATTAACTAGTATAATAGTATGCAAATAATACTAAAATAGCACTGCTAAAAACTGTGTTATTCTGCTATAGCTACATATCTATAGATAGCAGCTTTGAGTAGACTACTTAGTCCGGGACTGCTAAACAGTCTATGGGCACAATTTGCACATTTATAACAACAAATTCACTCATCCCTACTTAGCCTAAGCAAACATCTGGTTTCAGTACAGTGTTTAGAAAAGTGACGTAGTGTTTTTGGAGAAAATTACATCTGAGGAGCCTTTAGACCCACTATAAGCCTACCCTATCATACAGTAGATAATACGTTTTAAAAGTATAATATTTTATCACATGTACAATAAAAATATTGAGTTTGTTTAAATAGTTTGACAACGGCCTGCTTCCAATTTCAAACAGACCAAAAAAAATGACCTAAAAACAGACGAGTTTCAGCATCTTGTGTGCCAATGGCGCCCTCTGTTGATAGACGCTGTAATCGGTTCTCCTCGGCACTGCTTTATTAAACCTCTCCCTCCCTCCCTCGACGTCAGCTTTTGGGAACTCGGGCAAGGGAAAGTTTAGGGAGAGAAAAAAAGTCTGCTGCTGTTGTCTATGTATGGATGAATACCTTTAAGTATCTCGTACAGGAGAGAAAACCAGCGCAGCGTAGCCAGAAATGGAGAATGCGTGGCATCCGCATTAAAAAACCCACCGCAGACGCGTTTAAAGGGCTGTAAGAAAACTTTTCTACTTAAATGGAATTTTTTACCTCTTATCCGGACGGACAAAGGCAACGAAGCAAAACTGAGATTACCGGTGATAGTTTTCCAAGGAAAGAAAACCCATGAAGTTTCAAACGAAGACACTTTTCAGTCGGAAGGATTTTAAAACGCTGCGCGTGACTGTGTGTTAACAAAACAGGAGGAAAATCTTTTAAAACGTGCTAAAACCTCTAGGCGAAACGAACAATGGCAAAGAAGTACGACTTCCTCTTTAAATTATTGCTTATTGGCGATAGTGGTGTTGGCAAGACCTGTCTGATCATACGTTTCGCAGAAGACAATTTTAATTCAACATACATATCAACCATCGGTAAGTGTAAAAAATTGAAACTGTTTGTAATACTGTTTGAAAAGGCAAGATGTTTCGCTCTGCTGCCAAGTTTCTACCTTGTAAAGCAAGTGCTACCCCAAGTGTTTGTTCATGTCAGTACTAGTCTAAACGTCATCTCATTCCAGCCTGCCCCAGTATAACTCAATCAATCCTGCGGATCATCCCGTGCTCTGTGTATCCTCCTCCCTGATTGCATTTCCGGCCCTCTCGCGCTAGTTTACTTTTACCAGCCACAGCCTGCCCCTCTCTGTATCTCATTTTTCAATCTCTCGTCCACGAGTTACACCCCCTTCATTTCTGCATCAGATGGAGGCCATTCTCTATGGCATTTAGTGCATTCACCCAGATCTTCAAAAGACCCCATCCCTCCCTCCCTCCTAATTCACTGAAAAACAAACCACGGTGTTTATTAAACCATTAGAGCAGTAATTGTATCTCATTATGCCTGCTCCTGTGTTTCTGAATGTAGCAAATGTATTCATTAGTCCACTTTTATTGAGCCTCTGGGGGTTAAAACATGTTCACCCTTCCTTCCTGCCCCTCCTGTTTCATCTATTTCCTTTTTTTCCCCCATTTTCCTAGGTATTGACTTCAAAGTGAAGACTATTGAGGTTGAGGGGAAGAAAGTTAAACTGCAAGTCTGGTAAATATAAATAAAAAAATATGTAATTAAACAAAAATTAAATATTTTGCTGTGGGTCCTATTTGGTTTGTAAATCGGGGGAGTTAAAATGTATTCAGCTGAAATTCTTTACATATGTACAGAATGTCTAGGTAAATACAGTGGCAGTGTTATGTACACAAGAAATCTTCAGTGTGTGTTTCTGTTTGACAGCTGACTGTTAAAACAGTAAGTTTAGTGCAAATGTGCCAAAGGTGGTGTCTGGCTTCTCACAGACCTTCTGACGACTCAATAAAGTCATTTATGTCCAACGGCAGTGACAGCCAGAAGTACAAAGTCCAGTTGCTATTAAAGATGTATATTAAACATGCCAAATCAGATTATTGTTGCATAAGTCACCAACAGTTGTTTTACTGACAAGCTTTCTGAGTGCTAAAATGTCTTATGTGTGCAACTGGTTTTATTTGCTAGGGACACAGCGGGACAGGAGAGGTTTAAGACCATCACTACTGCATACTACAGAGGGGCCATGGTGAGACAAGACACACAAATGTCAACACAAACTAATCTTCTTGGTCCTATATCTTAAATAGCTATAAACATATATATGTGATTATTGTGAAACCAAGATTAATTCGACAGTTATTTAGGTATTGAAAAAAAACTATACCAAAATGTATTTAAAATACATTTATTTCACACTAAGTGTAGTACAACAAATCCATTAACATGTTTACTGACATATCACTTGAAACTTACTGATATAAATATTATTATTAAATATAATTTATTGCACAATGCACATTTCTTAATATTAAGCATGAAATGTTTTAATATCAATATTAGTAAGGATATGATCACTGTATAATTTCAGTCATTAAAGGGTTAGTTCACCCAAAAATGAAAATAATGTCATTTATTACTCACCCTCATGCCGTTCCACACCCGTAAGACCTTCGTTTAACTTCGGAACATAAATTAAGATATTTTTGTTGAAATCCGATGGCTCAGTGAGGCCTGCATAGCCAGCAATGACATTTCCTCTCTCAAGATCCATTAATGTACTAAAAACATATTTAAATCAGTTCATGTCAGTACAGTGGTTCAATATTAATATTATAAAGTGACGAGAATATTTTTGGTGCGGCAAAAAAAAAAAAAAATCATGATTCGACACGCTGATTCATTTTGCTCCGAAGCTTCCTGACGCAGTGTTTTGAAATCGGCCATCACTATATAAGTCGTTATTTTGTTTTTTTTTTGGCGCACCAAAAATATTCTCATCGCTTTATAATATTAATATTGAACCACTGTACTCACATGAACTGATTTAAATATGTTTTTAGTACATTAATGGATCTTGAGAGAGGAAATGTCATTGCTGGCTATGGAGGCCTCATTGAGCCATCGGGTTTAATCAAAAATATCTTAATTTGTGTTCCGAAGATGAACAAAGGTCTTACGGGTGTGGAACGCCATGAGGGTGAGTAATAAATGACATTATTTTCATTTTTGGGTGAACTAACCCTTTAATTACTCACCCTCATGTCGTCCCAAACCCATAAGATCTTCATTTGTCTTCAGAACACAAATTAAGATACGTCTTTAGTACCTTTCTGGATCTCAAAAGGTGCAATGACGTTGCTGCCTATGTGTGGATCAGATACCCTCGGATTTCATCAAAAATATCTTAATTTGTGTTCCGAAGACAAACTAAGGTCTTACAGGTTTGGGACAACATGAGGGTGAGTACTTAATGACAGAAATTTCATTTTTGGGTGAACTAACCCTTTAAATGCAAGATATTTAAAGTGTACCTAAAGTATACTTGCAATAGTTCAATTTTACCACAATCAAATATACTTATGTATATATTTAGTTGGACATCAGCACTACTTCCTCACACTTAAAGTGCATTAAGTACAAAATTAGTTGTTCCAATTTAGCAGACTTCAAGTAAATCAATTTAGGATACCAAAAGTACAACTGCAGGGTATTTACATTAAGTAAATAAATATGTAAATGTACTTGTAGTGTACTTAGCATAAAATAATTGTATTTCAAATACATTTTGATGTGTTTATTTTTTCACTAGGGCATACACATTATGTTAATGGTGTTTTATTTTGATCATCTCTTTCAGGGCATCATCCTTGTGTATGACATAACTGATGAAAAATCCTTCGAGAATATTCAGAACTGGATGAAGAGCATCAAAGAAGTAAGAGAGAAAGAGGAAAATAAAATCTGTCAGTCATTTATCGGAGTATTATAAGTAAAGGCTGACATGTGACCTTTAACATTTCTCTGTCCCATCCCTGATTAGTTTGGACAGCTTGACACATTTTGTCTAAACAAATCATTTTGTCTATTTGTGTTGTTTGTAATGTGCCATGGTGGCAAATGAGTTTCCCCTTACAGGGATTAATAAAGTTTTCTAATCTAATCTAATCTAATTTAGTCAGGGAAATTAATCTCATAAAATCAAATATGTGGGGAGTTTTAATGTGCCTTAGTTGTTGATTTCAATTGTTTTTTACAGCACAACAATTTATTCTTACTATCGTATATACAGCGATTATAATGAGATATTTTCTGTCAACCTTCAGAAAAGCATAAAAAAATGAAACTGGCTTTATTAAATGTGAGTTTCAGTTCTTGATAAGATGCCATAGGAAGCAGAATCCTGCACAGGTTACCAGAACAGAGATGGTATACGACACAAATGGGGCCTTTTGTTAAAAGAAAATAAGGAAGTGAGCGCGTTTGCATTTTCTCTGTTTCCCAGAATGCATCAGCAGGTGTAAGTCAGATGTTACTGGGTAACAAGTGTGATATCGAGGCCAAGCGGAAAGTGTCAAAGGAGATAGGTGAGAAGGTGAGCGTTGTCAAACACTGGTTTGAGAAAAGATGCCTTTTTTTTTTTTTTTTTGTCCATCCAAGTGCATTTGAGGAGTTTTTGTGCTGCTATGAATGACATTTCAGTCATTTGATTTATAGCATGTGCTGTTTCTTTCTTCTGCTGAACACAAAAGAAGATATTTTGAAGAATGTTGGTAACCAAAAACCCATTGACTTTCATAGTATTTGTTTTTTTGTTTTTTCTCCATACCATCAACTGTTTGGTTACCCGTATTTTTCAAAATATCATCTTTTGTGTTCAGCAGACGACATGAGGGTGAGTAAAGGATGGCAGAATTTTTATTTTTGGGTGAACTATCCCTTTAAATCCTTTCATTATAAAAAATGATTGCCATTTTTCTTTTTTATTATAGCTTGCAAAGGAACATGGTATTCGATTTTTCGAGACTAGTGCAAAATCGAGCATCAACGTTGAGGAGGTATGGATTGATTCAATTATGTTCACTTAGCAAACAAATTAGCAGGCAAACAGAATTTTTTTTTATTATTTTTTTTAGTATAATTAGTTTATAGGGATAGTCAATCTTTATCTGTTATCTATTATATCTATTATAATCTATTATCTTCCTCAGATATTATATCAGTATTATGTATTATTATATTAATATTCTTATAGATGTTCTTACAAATGTACAATATAATGATTGTTTTGATTTTGAGATACGTTTTATGAGTTTCAGTGGCAGAGACTTCCATAACAAGAAATACTGAATCTGTGCATTTTAATATGTTGAATTTTATATAGTTGGTCTACTTTTTGACAAGATTTACCTTTCTCTCCATAGTCTTTTGCTTCTCTTGCTCGAGACATTTTGCTGAAGTCAAATAAGAAGTCGGTGAGTTTCCAGTATGTGTATACATAGATAAAATGAATAATTATGCTTATTGTCTGTGCGTGTTCAAACTGAAACAAACACAAAACCAGTTAAAGTTATGTAAATAAACTTATTTGTAGATTTTATCTTGACTGGTATTACATGTTTTTTTTTTTTAATCAGACAGATCTATAGGGTAAATTATCATGAACTGTAACAAACCTACAAGGCTGCAGGCCTTGTATTAGATTTCATATATTTACTGTTTTACAGGGTCCATCTGGTCGAGAGGTTAAAATTACCACCAGCACAGAGAAAAAGGCCTCCAAATGTCTTCTTCTTTAGATATGCCTTTATCCAGAGGACAGGCTCACTACACACACACACACACACACACACACACACGCACAAACACACACACTTACATAGAACTGTTTTGTTAATTCCCGAAAGTCATTTGCAAAGTGAACATGGAATGCTAATAGGAAGGGGTTTCCAAGAATGATGGAACTAGTAAGATATGAAATACATTATATGAGATATAAAACAGGGTCCAGCTTTCATGTAGTTAGAGGAAAATCACATTTTTTTTATTTCATGTTTATATTTTCGCACTACACAAACTATAACTAGGCTACAGTGGAGACAATGTTGGTTTTGCTTGCACAAGTCTTACAAGTTTTGCTCACTTCAGCATTATTTCAGGTGTGGATAGGCATGGAAAAAAGCCCTTTCAGTCAAAATGGAAAATGAGTACCCATTGAATCAGTGTTTTTTTGTCATGTCAAGTTAAAATATAGTCCAGTTTGACAGTTAATCTGCACCTTCTGACAAATGGTTTGAATGTTCGCTGCTATAAAAGGTGAATAACTTCAATTTTTAAAGACTTTGACCTCTTAAAATGGATGGATGAGATTTTAGGATGTTAAATGAGTTGTGTGAGAAAAGAATTGATGGGTTATTAGTGGGAATATAATAATGTTCTGAAAATTCACAGTGTTTCTCCAAAGGGATTATGATCAGACATAATACACTTTTAATCTTGCATAATTTTTGCATCAAGTTTCTGTCTAAATGCATTATTACACTCTTTTTATATTCTTTTCCACAGCATATTTCTCAGATATTTTACAATGAACTGCTTTTAATAAAGTGAATAATGTTCAACATTTTGTGAGTTTTTTTTTTTTTTACTGGTAATAATTTGATAATAGTAGAATATTAAGTATCAAAATTTAAAGTACACTTGTGGCCAAAAGTGATGTCCTGAGGGGATATTTGTTATTAATGACTCTACAAGTTTGATTAAACCATCAAATATGAGGAATATATATATATATATATATATATATATATAAATAATAATAATATGTATGTATGTATATATATATATATATATATATATATATATATATATATAAATAATAATAATATGTATTTATATATATATATATATATATATATAAATAATAATAATATGTATGTATATATATATATATATATATATAAAGGCTCACAGGAAAAAGCATACATTGACATCAGCACAATCAGTTAATATTTACTCTTGTTTTTGCATGTGCTCATAATTTCTTTGTATGACAACCTGGCCAAAAATTGTCTGGACAATTTGGCATGTTTCATTGCGTTATCACAAATAAAACAATTAACTCCAAGCACAACTACGCAATATGCTTACAAAATCTTTAACAAATTTTGAATAATATTTGAAGGGTGAAGATGTCAATCCTGGGCTGGACATCACTTTTGGCCACTACTGTATTTCTCACCTCTTTTAGTCACCGATATATTTGTGCAAAGCCATATCTACTGCGCATGCGCGGAAAGGTCTCCAACCGTTGCGACTGTCGAAGTAGGTTGCCAAGCAACCGCCCATTCAGTGCAGCATCAGCACCTCGCGCTGGGTGAATGCGGTGCCGCATTGAACAAATATTACGGACACGTGCTACCACAATGCGCTGCCTATTTTATCTTTCTAAAACCGAGTCACGCTGAAATGGCGTCGGATATCGTTTACGCGACGTAAAGATATTGTGTGTGTGAATAACACACGTAAGCTAAGACACTTAAAGTCTGGCGCGATTACGTAGTGATGCTCATGTCCGGGATACGGACGGGACGGGAGTCCTCGTGACTGCGGGAGGAAAAGGGGGAGACTGGATCTAGGATAAAACTCCCTCAAAGGGAACACCATGGCTTTATAATTATTATTCAAAACAAACGGATGCATCATGGGCACAACATAGGGAGTGAGCGAGGCTGCTTTCATTTCCTTTTTCTGTTGATTGTTCCCTTTTCTCTCCTCATACTGTTTTGCTTCATGAGACGTCTTTTCCGAGCTCAGGCGGGGGCTGTGAGGCTCTCTAGTGGAAACCCGGGGAAGATACACTTCGATGTGAGCTGGACTGGGATTGTTTCTTTAGTCCTGCTCCGCGCATTCTCCTCCGCGGAGTAGCCAGAAGGCCAAAGGCGGATGCGGCAGCCACTCGGCCTGCTAAAGGCTCTGGGTACCGCAATGCCGCGGGGATGGGGAGAGAGACACGGCAGGTGGGCGATGGAGCGAGCGAGATCAAAGGATATTGGAGAATGCAGTTGTACGACGTCAAGAATAAATGTTGACACAACATAAGAGTGTCAAGTTCAGTTTTAACAGCTGTGAAATTAATGTTAGGCCTATATTATAGACCATAACTGCATATTTAAAGGAGTATCTTCACATCCCATATCTTTTGAACTGTTACATAGCCCCATAATTTAAGAGGTATTTCAGTAGCCATCATGCCCTCACCATCGGACTCCAGTAGCGTGGCCTCGATGTCAGGGTCTCGAGCTTTGTCTGGTAGTCGCAGAGGAATGTCTGGGAGGACCAGTGCGCGCCTGCTGCTGTACCTGGGCTTGTGTCACCTTGCGCTTGGGGCCATGGTGCTGGCCTTCAGCTTCACAAGCCTAGCCTTCACCTCATCACCCCGTGTCAGACAGTCCTGTCCTTTCTGGGCTGGCTTCTTCGTAAGTTTCTTTGAATATATTAACATTGGCATGACGTGTCAGCAGTATGCTGCAGTGGATCATGCTATATTTAATGTGCTATATTTAATGTTTTATTATTATAAAAATGATTATGCGTGCAGTATATGCAGACTTCTTATTATAATGAGAAACTATATGGAATATTTGTACTTAAAGAAATAGTCGTACCACAGGGCCATTTAAATAAATTGTAATAAATACATAATAAATAAATACATAAATAAATAATAAACAAAGGAAAAACTTCTGTCATTGTTTACTCGCTGTCATGACATTCGAACCCAGTATGACTTTCTTTCTCATGTGAAACACAAAATAAGATATTTTAATGTAAGTTGGTAACCAAAAAGTTTTCATTTTGTAGACAAAATTACAAAATATCTCAAAATATTGTTTTTCTCAAAATTTTGGTGTTTGGAACAACATAACGGTGAGTAAATGATAACAGAATTTTCATTTTTAGGGTGAACTATCCCTTTAAATGTGACCAGTTACAGCATCCATCCATCCGTCCGTCCGTCCGTCTATCTATCTATCTATCTATGTATCTAATTTTTATTTATTTATTTTAAAACATTAAAAAAAAAAGTTTAACCAAAAAACATTACCCCAAAATTTTTAAAATTTTGTCATTATTTTCTATAGATTTTTTTAAACAATATATACCAGCAACTCTTCAATATAATGAAAGTGAGGTGTGGTGCTGTTGAGCTCCAAAATGAAAAAAGAAAGAAGAAAAAAAAACTACAGAGTGCTCATAAAACATACAAGTGCTCCATATGACTTTTGATCTGTGATCCAAGTCTGCTGAAGCCCTCTAATAAAGATTTGTGTGAGGAACAGAAAATATATCCCTTGAACATGTCTTTTTCTTCTTCTTCAGGTTGTGGCATCAGGAGTAGTGGGTGTGATATCATGGAGGAGGCCCTTCACTCTTGTCGTATGTACCTTTGTCATTTTGACACGATGAGTGGCATCTGAGTGTGTGTGTTTGTCTGTTCCTCTTAGTTTTTGCAGTGATGCTGTTTTTGTTTTGTTCAGGTGTCGCTGTTCATGCTGCTGTCTGCAGTGTGTGTGATTCTCAGTCTGGCTGGTTCCATGCTCTCATGTCAGAATGCACAGATGGTCAAATCTTATGTTACCTGTCAGGTACTCTCTTCTCTTCTCTTCTCTTCTCTTCTCTTCTCTTCTCTTCTCTTCTCTTCTCTTCTCTTCTCTTCTCTTCTCTCTCTTCTCTTCTCTTCTCTTCTCTTCTCTTCTCTTCTCTTCTCTTCTCTTCTCTTCTCGTCTCGTCAAATAATATCTGTGTGTTTGTTCCAGATGGAGAATCGCCTGTGTCTTTGCTGTGACCCAAAGCAGACATGCTCTCCAACAGAAGATGAGACGCTAGTGCTCTACCAACATTCAGATTGTCACGCTGTGCGTCACCAGCTCAAGGTGTGTTTTTACAGATTGTAAACAAGTTTTGCAAATTTTTCATTTCAAGTCAAATGAAAAGTTATCAAAGGAAAGTTATGTTATGTCAGGGCAAAGATTCAGTGACTTTTTAAAAATATATATATTTTTTAAAATCAATAAAATACGAAATGAGACCCCCGAGTTAAAAGTGCACTACGCAATTTATGCAATGTCTTAAGTGGCGCAGCAGTAGCCAGTAGGCTTGCAGACCTAGCTTTTAACGCGATCGACCCGGGTTCGCATTTATTTTCAATAAAAATGAAGATGATCTAAAAGTGGAAATAAACTGCGAATGAGTGTTTAATAATATTAAAAGTGTTTATTGGGTAGGGTTAGGGGAAGGTGTAGGGAGGGGTTTTATTCTCCTAATAAGGCAGCATCCATTTAATAATTTTAATAAATATAATCATTTACACTCTATGATATTATTGCATCCTATTAATGTACAAAAATACTGAGGTGCAAATAGTATCTTCCAATATAAAGTATAGATAGCATCTAATTACTATTTACTCTTACTGCAAAGAACTGTTACTTACACTTGCATGGTGTAAATAGAATCTATCGCTATTTTCACCTAGTGTAAATAGCATATTGTTCATAAACTTGTAAAGTTTATGAATTTGGATTATTCTACATGAACGACTGAAGGTTAGTAATTTGCATAAAACACACCCAAACCATTTCTGCGCAACCTTTTTTTCAGCAAACATCTGACGCGCTCTCACGACACAAAAATATATTTATGATTACTCATCTACGTTTAAAGTTTCAGAAGTAACCCAGAGTATGATATTTTAGCGTATGCATGGTTTCAGTTGTTTTTTTCACGTAAATTTAGAATAAATTTTAGTACAAAAGGCATTGAAGTGTCATGATTTGTTCGTAAAAACGTTTGTACGCACATTTCGCACACAAATTTGTGCATATGCACGGTAAGTGAAAAGACCCAGTGTTCCTCTCTGAGTAACTTGCAGTTTCATGACTCAACTGTTTAAGGTGCTCACATAGTAGTCACTTTCAAACCAAGCAGCCTTCTGCAGCGAATTTGGTTGACCAACCCAATGCAAAATCTGCGTGGGGAAATATTTCGCCCTCGCACAACATTTTTGATTGTGTGGATTTTTGCCTGCGAAAATTTGCCACATAACAGAAAGTGTGACTGCATCTTGAGATGGCCAAAATTTGCATACTGGACCTTTTTTGTTCTTATGGGCATCCTTTAACTTTATGCAAATAGCTGAGGTGCCTGAATAAGTTTGAATTTAACCATGATATTATACGTGTGTGCAGGATTTGCTGTTCAGTGCCTGTGGTCTCAGTATTCTCTCCACCATTATCTGCACTCTTTCCACGGTCACCTGCAGCATTCATATCTTCTCTCTGGACCTGCTGCATCTAGTGAGACAAAATGCACTAAATCTTTACACTAAAAACAGGTTTACTAGTAGTATTTTTCTATCAAATGTTTCAATGTAATATGTTTCTCTCATTCAACTTTATTTGTTATAGCTGGCTCCTCATCGCTCCCGTTCAGTAAACCCAGAATGCACCACTCCTCAGGATGCATTTCTCAGTAACATGATGGACTTTGAGGAGTTTGTTCCGCCAATTCCCCCGCCACCTTACTACCCTCCTGAATACACCTGCAGCTCCGAGACTGATGCACAGAGGTGAAAACACAAACACATTTGTTTTTCCATCATTTTAGTTCACTTTAAAATGAACATTACCCCAAGCTTTACTCACCTTCAAGTAATTCTAGGTGACTTTCTTCTGTCTGATGAACACAATCTGAGTTATATTAATAAATATCCTGATGCATCCAAGCTTTGTAATGGCAGTGAATGGGACCAACGAGCTCAAGAAAGTGCATACATGCATCATAAACGTACTCCATATTTAACAAGTTATAAAGTAAAATATCTAGCTTCCGCCAGACCGCCTTCTGTTTTCAAGTTACGAAAAAAGCGATGATGATGGGTGGATGCGCTTTCTTGAGCTTCATACTCGTTGGTCCCGTTCACTGCCATTATCTTTTAGGAAAGCATCTTTAAACATTTTTCTAAAATAGTATTTAGTATGTTTAGTATTGAAGTTTACATACTAGAGATGTTCAGTTAAAATGTTCTCAGTGTTCAGTTAAATGTTTTTTTTTGTCCCTCTGAAAATATTTTTGCAGTTTCTCAATCTTTTTTCATTCCTTTAGGCATCTGTCCATTGTAACTACACTTTTTCTGTTTCTTGCCTTTTCTTTTTTTAATTTCTTTTTCTCATGCCTCATTTTTCTGTGTACCTGCAGTGTCACATATAATGGATCAATGGAGAGTCCCGTGCCTCTGTACCCAACTGACTGTCCTCCTCCTTATGAGGCAGTGATGGGTCAAAGGGCTCCTAGTCAGGTAATTTTTATTTTTTTTTATTTTTGAAAGAAGTCTGCTCAATGCTCAAAAAGGCTGCATTTATTTGATCAAAAATACTGTAAAAAAATTGTAATATTGTGCAATATTATTAAAATGTAACCCTTTGACACATACAATCACACCAGTGTGATCAGTCTAGGCTGGTTCCTGGAGTGTACGATGACACTGGTGCGATTAGAACGTTCATTGCATCATGTGATCGACTGCTAAATTCAAACGTGCTTTCTCGCTTTGGCTGGCGCTGAGTCGAAGACAGATGCGCTCAGCGCTTGTTATATATCACAACTATTCAGTGTTTTTAACCACATATTGTTTATTTTAGGTTTCAGACATTTAAATTCACATAAGTACTAGCAAAACAATACATTAATAGTTTGTATAATGCACACCGGTGTCTATGGAGGTGGCAATAACAATCCTTTCAATTATAAATTGACTACGTGTTTTATTCATAAAAGCGCTATATTAGTGTATCAAATTCTTTTCATGTAACGCATCCTTGTTGAAAAAAAGTATTAATTTCTTTAAAAAAAAAATCGTACTGACCCCAAACTTTTGAATATTTTATCATGCTTTGTAATCATTATCAAATCATCATTATTTTGTAATACTGTGGTCATGATGACACTCTCACTATCCATAGGCCACAGTGTTTGACACTCAAGCTGGTGAGCTGTCTGGAGAGAGAGGAACATCCACGAATTTCAGTGGTGAAGGTGAGTCTTCAGTTTCCACTGAAGACTGTTTCCACCTGGTGTTAAGATGCGTTTTTAGTGACATTCATTTCAAATGTGTCTTCTGTGATCACTTATGTTCAGATTTTGTCAAGACATCCCATCTTTTATGTAACATCCTACAACATGGGTGTGCCTGAGTGCGTATGGATACTATTGAATGATTGAATCCATGTGTATATGTGTACATTTTGTATATTCTCTCTCTCAGTGTCAATGGACAGTGGCTCTCTGTTGATGTCTGAGATTGTGGATATTCCAGATGACAGCTCCCCGTCCGAGGACTCCTGCCTCATGGAAGTGGGTGTCGGTGTGCGGGCGCGACCACGGGGGGACAGCGAGGGAGGGGAGGAGGGAGAATACGCCAGCTTCCGTTCCGCACAGCATCCTGAGGGTATGGTGGTCGCTCCTTCCGGCAGGCATTGTTTCAGAGGCGAGAGATCGAACTCCTGCTCCTCCCCGAGCACATACAACACCTCTACCTACAGGTGGGAGTTAAATCATTAAAAAGTCGTTAAATAAAATCCCTTCTCAGGTGTAAATTTCCTTCATTATTTTCTCCATAGGTCTCCATTGCTGAGGCGTCAAGCTTTGTTGGCTAGTAGCTGCTCTCAGTTGGAATTCTTAGCGGGATCTCAGCATTCATTTATCCCGGAAATCCGAGTTCGGCCCTGCCCGCCCTCCCGTCGGGACTCCTCATCCGCATTTAGCAACCCCCCTACCACAGCCCTGTCAGGTCCTGCTCAAGACCGCACGGACCACACGCCCGGACCGCTCCTTCTGAGGCCATGTTTACGTGAGCAAATTGGACGTGATCGGAAAGACAGCGATGGGTTCTTACCCCTTGTGAGGTCACACAGTGAACCAGGGCTTAGCTCTTCAACTGACACAGGTATAAACATATGTAACAGACTGCATTTCCTGGGATTAATGTGAAAACTTAAATTTTGTCTGTTCCCGCCTTTTTTAAAAACTTTTTTTTTTTTTTTTTTACAAAACTATACTTTTTTAAAAAGTAACTCAAATATTAATGTGTAAATTTATGAAGTACTTGTTACATTAAAAAGTAATCTGATTACTTAATGCACATTACTTGTAATGTGTTTGACGTCACGTGTGTTTTTGCATTTGCTCTTCTGTCCTCAGGTGATTTCAGTCTCTCAGGACGCAGTAAAGGAGTCAGTGAGGGGGGATCGCAGACCTCATCTGAAACAGGTAAGAGTTTAGCTCTCTCAGGTCACAGAGATGTTTATTATATACAGTTATTATGATTAAGAGTAACATACAGTGTTATTTTAGTTTTATTTATATAATATTTTGAATTAGCTTTTATTTTTACATTTTCAGTTTTCATTTTTCTAATTAGTTTTATGTATTTAATTTTGTTTTTCAGCTTTAGTTTTAGTTTATTTTTAGGTTTTATTTATTTCCAGTTAGTAATTTTAGTGCTTCATCTTAAACTTATTAAAATGTATATCTAATATTTATATTTTATTTTAGCTTTATTTCAATTAACAATTTAAAAAAGAAAGAAAAAAAGTTTAAAATAGTTTCAGTTAATGATAATAACCCTGGTAACACATAATACATGTATATTGTAAACATGTAACTATCCCTAGTAAATTTAAAGGGGTCATATAATGAGAAATAACATTTTTTCAAGTTCATTTCAAGTTTCAAAACTCATCACTTGCTTCCCATTTCAAAAAGACCATTTATTGAGTTTCTTGTGAAATCCTCAAATAAAATGAATGCATGACCACCTGCATTTACACTTGAGCAGCAGCTATTGTTGTTTAGTAACATGACTCACTCAGTCACAATGAGGTAATTGTCACAGGTGCAGAGTGTGGTAAACACAAAGAAGAGATGTGTGATGCAGGATTATGATTATTAATACAGTTAAACTTTAATAAACACTCAGAGAAAAACACAACCACCATAAACATTATTCAAGACAATGAACAGAAGAAACAGAGGGCTTATATACACAGAGGAAGATCATTAACGGAACAGGGAACAGGTGGGAACTAATTAGAAACCACAGCTAATAATGAACTAGAACTAAATGTAAACAGGAGGAAGTTGGATAAATGCGATCATTCCTAAATAGTGATAACAAAAGAATGTGGTCTGTCAAACTTTGTGTTGTGTTTGGCTGTGTGAATCACCTGCTAAACTGCATATCCTTCTGAAGAAACCCAATGTTACAAAGATGCATCTGTTTTTTATTTTTATTTTTAACAAGATCCCTGATCAATTCAGTCATTTCAAAGCTGTAATGCTGGTATGGCAAAAAGTCAGATTTAAGGATGGAGCAGATAAAAACTATATTAGACTTGCCAGCAAACCTCCATCCCAGGCAAAGGAGTTCATTTCTCATGTGATATGTACAGAAAGTTACTTAGTTATTGTTAACTAAAACTATAAAAAATATAGATGTTAGGTGGTAAATAATTATATGAAATGTTTAGACGAAAAACCTAAACTTAAAAAAACTAAACGAAAATTAGAAACGTTACCTTGGCAACTAACTGAAATAAATATAAAATTAAAAATTAGTGCTGTCAATCGATAAAAAAAATGAACTCGATTAATCACAAATTTTTTCTGTGATTAATCACGATTAATCGCAATTAAAAACACTTAAGTTTTTATACGTTTTTAATATATTTTATAATGTAATAATTTCACAGTTAATCTCCAAATTAAAACAACATAAAGAAACAATATGGGAACAGTATATTTTAAATACTTGTTTAATGGCATCTTTTTATGAATAAAGGCCAGTATCACTGATACTAATAGCCTACAGTTATTGATGTCTCCATGAAATAAATTTTTTCCCCAATTTTAAACATGAATTATAGCCATTCAGCATTACAGTGTAATTGAAAGAAAGCTATATCATTTTGTACATGTATTAGGCTTTTAATTTAAGTAAACTTAGAACAAGCCTCACATAAACCCATAATAAATGTCATATTTACCTGTGCCTTTCCTACCTGTCTAACAGATAATACAGAAATTGAATAAAGTTACCTGCACTGCATAATTTATAGCCTAAATTAAAGATAGATAATCATTATTAAAGCTACAGAAGTTCTTTAGTCAAGAGCAGTGAGTAATTTTCTCTGTTACCTTTGTTCTTTCATTATCTTCAATGACAGACAGCATTAGTGGTTGCTGTCACTTTAAGAGCTGCCGCTGCTGCACATGACGCAGATCTCGCACACGTCCCACTTTCTCACAGCTCTTTACTTTCATTTTAAGACTTTATTTAACTCATTCAAGGCTGCTCTTATGAGGATACTCGACAAAACATGTTTTTGGCATTATTGTGCGTGTTATTGTTCAAGCGTGATTATTCTCAGACAGTGCGTTCTCTTTTTCTCTTTTGGTGCGCTTAAATGGTTTAAAATCATTTGCATGAATAAGAGCGTGATCATATATTGTAATGCTAGCTAAAGGATGACAGAAAAAAATGGATGCTGCATTAATTGCGTTAATATTTTTAATGCGTTAAACTGGAAAAAAATTAATCGCATGCTTTAACGCGTTAATGTTGACAGCACTATTAAAAAGAAATATATTTTTTTTTAAAATGAATAAAAATGACTATTACATAACAAAATTACTGAAACTTGAACTAAAATTAAAAATGAAAACTGAAAACTGATCATTTACATTAAATCATTAATAAATACTATAATAGTATATATAAGTAATACTAAAATAACCCTGTTGCAAAGGTAGAAATATATAATATATATATAATAATAATATAATATCTCTCTATCTCTCTGTTTACATTTTCTTTGGTTTATTTTTGTCACCCAGGGGTATCGTCTGGAGCTGGTTTGTTGCCTCGCTCCTCTCTGGCACTTCCTGCTTCCCTTCCCAGAAAGGGCAGCATTAAGGCTGTAAGTAGCCGGTTGCCCTCAAAACAGGTTCCAGCCACCTCGCTGCGTTTACCCAAAGACTGTGCACGCTCACTTGGAGACCTCAAGGTTAGATCCTGAAATATGCTGATCCCTCACAGCCATATCACCCTGTAGCCCAAGACTGGTTGCCCACTGAAACTAAGCAGGGTTGAGCCTGGTCAGTACCTGGATGGGAGACCTCCTGGGGAAACTAGTTCGCTGCTAGAAGAGGTGTTAGTGAGGCCAGAAGGGGGTGCTCACCCTGTGGTCTGTGTGGGTCCTAACGCCCAAGTATAGTGATGGGGACACAGTACTGTAACAAGCACTGTCCTTCGGATAAGACATTAAACCGAGTTAAAATGTTAAACTACTCCAAAGTCCCTTTCAAGGAAAGTCTGTTCACTCGCAGCCATATTTGCAACGCCTCCGGGCAGCTTTTTCAGGCATCCAAGACTAAGTCCTATCTATTTTAATGGGGGAATCCTGAAATCTCAAAAACTGCTTGGCGAACTTTCAGTGAAATTACATATTTCAAATCAGTAACAAAATCTGACATGAATCGTCCCATAAATGTTGTTTCTTATGCTAAAATAGCATTAAAGAAGCTTATTAAAGCTACAGTGACGCAATCAATCAGCGACTGGCTCTTTTACTTAGAAGGCGGGACGTATTCCACCATATTATGCGTTGCAGTTTCTCCCATTCATAACTAATAGAAGTGAACCGTCTTTCTATATCTATACTCTTTGACTACACTCTGTGGTAATTAAAAAACCAATGGTACTTCTCGTAAAAAAGTAGGGATGTAACCCCGGTGTCCTGGCCAAATTCCCTCCATTGGCCCTTATCAATCTTGGCTTCCTAATAATCCACTGAACTGGCTCTATCACTCTCTCTCTCTCCTCTCCACCTATAGACCCCCTTGTAAAGCTCTTTGGGTGTACAGAAGTCATA
This sequence comes from Ctenopharyngodon idella, assembly GCF_019924925.1. Lineage (NCBI taxonomy): Eukaryota > Metazoa > Chordata > Actinopteri > Cypriniformes > Xenocyprididae > Ctenopharyngodon > Ctenopharyngodon idella. The sequence goes on along the minus strand of NC_067235.1, from coordinate 26,411,420 downwards.
GTAAAGCACTTTATAAATGCCTCATTCATTTCTACCATTACTGTAATGTTAGATGTATAAACAAGTAGACAAACATTTCAATTCAATTCAAATTTGTATTGTTCACAATTATCATTTTCACCTTTCCTTTCAGGTCACCAGAGTTTTAGTGCAACGTTTTTTGCAAAGATCCAAACGTAATTTGGCCCCTGCAACTGAGCATGCTGGAAACTGTACTCAGGGTCCTAAAAGAAGGACAGGAGGAGAGGGAAATCTGCCATTAGAGCAGGTAAAACATTGCCAACACCATAAATAAAATCATTTAGTTCAGCTAGAATTTTATGTTGTAGGCCTACAATTTATGTCTAAAGTAACCCACTACATGTGTGTGCTTCTATGAAGGTGCTTCGTAACTCTCTGGCAGCCAACAGAGGGCAGCAGCAGCATGTCCACCACCATTGCCGTGGACACTACCACTCCCATAGCGACAGTCGTCACAACGCCCGTCGCCATGATGATGACCCTGTAAGGGCTGGGGGAATCCACTTGCGTAGCTGCGGAGACCTCAACTCAACATCAGTCGCATCACTGCGCAGGCTCCACCCAACGCCGCACGGATCATCAGGGGCTCTTTACTCAGAATCTGCCCTCTGAAATGGGAGACAGATTCTGGATTAAATCACTGCGTGATTAGGGAGAGGGGGCTCAGAAAATTAGAGGAAAGAGTAACAGGTGGGAAATAGGTTTGAGATGAGGACTTTGTCTTGCAGACGGGGTTATGCGAAGCTACCCTTGTAGCCTTGATGAGGTTTTTAGCTGTTCTTACTATAATAAAAGACTGAACACTACACCCAATGTAACCCTTCAGATCCACTGCTCTCTGTGCCTGACAAACACTATTCCATTTTGTTTTTTCATTTATTTTTTGTTCCATCTAGTGCTTCTTTTTCTTGCTCACTGTGTTTACATGGATATGGAAAGAATGCAGCCACCTCTGACACCGCGTCTTATCTTCACAGCTCACTACAATGCAGACATGCAAATACAAACATACATGGCCGTAACCTTGTCTTGAACAAATATTTAAAATATTTATTTTAAAATATGCACATATTCTTATGCTTAATATGTCAAAAACACAAAACAGCATCACATTGTCATGAATTACATGAATCACGCAAATGATTCAGCCTATATTTTCAATTCAAAATTGCGAAATTGGACAAAAAAAGTCAAATAGTTTGCATCATTGCTTATTACTGTCTGTCATTTAACATTTCTGTCATAAAACAGTTGACCTTTTTGACCGCTGTGGCAGACCAGCCTAAAAATGTACCTTTTTAAACCATTTTGTCATCCTAACAACAAACAGAGCAGCATCAAAAATACGGCCTTGCAAACATGCACATGCAAAATGCATGACCATACACACTCAAATGTTGTAACCAGCCACTAAATGCTTTTCACGAATCGCCCATCTCACTTAGCATAGCTAAATATATCCAAACATCATCTTACATGTGTAATATGGCTTTAACCTCACATTGTCACAGCAGCTGAGGTTGATGCAGCAATGATTTTTTGGTTCATTGGCATTTTCTTCTTCTTTTTTTAAACAACTAAGATCATTCATTTAGAGCTTTGATAATTTCTTGTGCATCTGTCTGTCTCTCATAGTGGAGTCTAGCTTCCCAGTCTGTGTGCTACTATCATACAGAATGTTTCTGCATGTATTGAGAAGGCTTGTTTTCTCTTTTTGACAAAACACCAAATGCACCAACACACACAGATACACAAACATGCTTGTGACAAAGCTAGAATGCAAAGAAATGTGTGAGGGAATGTAGGATTTTATAATACAAATGATTCTCTGGCAATAAACATACTTGTACAGTTATATTTGTCAAACTTGAACTATTAAAGAAAGTTGGGACCTTATTTTGAAAGATACCTATGAAAACTGAACTTTCACTGGAAGTGAGACTGAACACTGTCAAACTGATCAAGAATTTTTCAATATTCTAGACCATTTGACTTTGGGAATACATTGGAAAGACAGCCATGGACTTCTGGTGTATCTACTTTGTTGTATTCGGAAATGGATGTACATCTAAAGGAGTAATTGCAGTTGTCAATTGTTTAGAAGTGCTTTGGAATGCTAGCTAATGGCTTTGAATCGGTAGCAATGTTGCTAAATAATGCATTAATACAATTACTCTGTATGTAAATAACTTTGATGCACGGACCCTTACGCTCACACACATTCTGCAACTTTTTGAAGCACTGAAACCAAGTCTGAAAAGAGCTTGATATTCTACCTCTTGTATTGCATACACTGACATGTTATGGCCCAGTGGAATATTTTAATTAATTTAAGGATTTTATGGGCTATTTATGAAAAGAAAAAAAAAATCTCTACACTGACTGATGAAAACACTGTTATTCTGTAAATATGATGCCTAAAAAGAACATTTAAAAACAGCTCTACTTCATGAACTTTTAATGCAAGTTATGTACTATATAAAAAAGAACACATGAATAAATGTATACACATCAAATTTATTTGAAAAGTTCTCTAAAATCCTTTATCACTTTCACTGTCATTTCTTCATGCGCTGTGTCTAGTTTTTCAACACTGAAAAAATATACATTTAGATTTAGTTTGAAAGGTAAAAGTCACTGGTGTGTCTGATTCGTGAACAAATTATTATTATTTTGGTCATCTTTTTAATGAATTGGTTGAACTAGTTCACAATACTTGGCTGAACCATTCAAAACGTTTTTGACAGCCTTTTATACGTAAGTATCCCCTTATATTTTAAGTTAATATTTCATATATATATATATATATATATATATATATATATATAAATTGATATATGCATGTACAGTTCTCAGATGTCGGTTATGGTCTCATACGTTTGCTTTAATAATCACGATTTTAGTTTTATTTCGGTTAATCGCAGCCCTATTTTTTTTTTTTAATGTTACATTCGATTTAGTTCATTATTAGATTCGCGAACTCCCGTTAAGAATCGCTATTCTTTGAAATGAACTGTTCGAAAGAATCGATTCTCAGAAATGAATCGAAACGTCCATTGTTTGCGCTGTAGGACTTTTATTTTGAAACTGAAATTTATTACGTCGCACATTAAGATGTAAATGTGGCGCGCCAGTTCATGCAGTTCAGTTTTACAGCTGCAGTAAGCCTAAAAGATTATTTAAGTATTGATTCGCTAGAAAGCGACAGGTATTGAAATGTGGAAACTGCAACCAACTGAAGCTGGAGGTAACGTCTTATGTGGAAATGAGTCGGTTGTTCGGTGTTTTAGTGTACTACGGCATTACGTATAATCCAGACCAAATGAAAGCTATAAAATTGTCTGGTAATATATTGCTGTTTACATAACATGTCTTCCTGTTTATGGAACGACTTCTAAAGACTTATATACCGTCACGGATAGACATAGAGAGGCAGGGTTATAGTGTAAAAGGCTATGTTATTAATGTCAAGACTTGCATTATGCTAACATCAAATTAACTAATTTAATTTGACCAGGTAAGGGTATTTTACTCATTGGATATACCATTAAAACAAACTGCATGGTTTAAAAAAAGAAAGACAGCAAAAAGTTAGTGTGAATATTTGTTTTATTTCTGGTCACGATTGTAACCAATAGGAATGTCGAGTTGAGATTGACAATTTTCTCAATAAGAAGTAGGAATAACTGATTTTATGATGTGAATCAATCAAGTTACTTATTCAAAACGTGTCTCTGGGTTTCACAATCGTCACAAATGTCACCACTGACATGTTTACATTTTTTATGATTATGATTTATATTAGACAGAGCAATCTTAATAATACATCAATAACAAACCCCTGAAGTATTATATGTACCAGATATGGTAGTTGTATGTGTATTATGACATGTTTTACATGTTTTATTCTCACGGAGCTTTGACGCAGACATCTTTCTGACATGTAAAAACATTGACAATGCAAGGCAGTTAATGGACAACTACAGCTCAACAACACATTTAGACCCTTTAAAAGTAAATAGTGATTACAAAAATGTGATATTATAATAATATATATTTTTTAATTATTATTTACAGACAAAAATTTTGTCATATAACAAGAAAAAGTCCCCATTTTCCAGTAATTATTGTCTGGATAGCTTCACTTCATTCCTTTCTTTTTCTGAAGGGGAATGTATCGTTCTGCTCCCGGGTCAGGAGTATGTGGTCGGCCGTAAGAATTGTCAAATTCTGTTGTCCAATGATCAGTCCATCAGTCGTGTGCATGCCAACCTCACTGTCACTGAGCAGGTCAGTAACTCTGTGCTGTATTATGTTGGCTAAAAAACAATGAAGAGATGTTTAAGCCCACTATGAATGCTTCTGTACTTCCTCCCACTGTTATTCTTAAACAGTATGTACCAAACCACAATGAGAGGTGTTTGTGGAGCTGCTTATATTGTTAAAAAAACATTGGCACTTTTTTTTCCAACATAAAAAAGTAATCTTTCTTAGAGTCTGTCTATAAATATCTTAGGTTGCTTAATGAGAGTGTCTCAAAAGCAAAACTGTGGAAAGTATTTCACAAAGTAATCAAATTTTAATTACTACTTATTGTTTTTTTTTGTTATTTTGCTAATTAGTCTGCAGAACACTAATCATATGCATTATTTCCCTTAGTCATTCTTACTGTGAATTCAGTTAGTCATTCTTGCTGTGAAGTCCATATTTAAATTCAGGATGCGATAAATTATATTTGTATATTACTAAAAGCTTGTTGGAAAGGGGGGGGGGGGGGGAGAGATTTATGAGAATACAGCGTATACAAATATAGGTTTTTATTGATGTATGCATTTAGCAATAAAATCTATATTTGAAAAAAAAACATACAGTGATTTGATATAGGTATTTTAAAATAGTAAAAAATTAAGATATTATCGCGGTATTGAATTACATTACAAAAACATGTTGAAAAGATGAGCAAACTATAGTGCTATCCTCTTAATAACCAGTTGAATCTTTTCTACCCAGTATTTAAATACAATAATAATACACAAAACAAATGTAAAAAGCAAACAAATGTTTCAAACTGATTAAAGTTCAAACTACACAAATATGAAGAATTATAGTAAAGGAACACCAATAATAATTTTCAACCAATATCGAGAAGATATATTTTCTGGGCTGGTATGTTTTAGTACAGATTAAAATGTATGTAAGCCAATGTTTGAAAATGATTATTAAGTATTTGGTGTTGTTTGATAAACACCATAGCAATTACACAAATCTGAATGGCTCGTCACACCCCTAGTATTTATTAACATTTCTGCCCATTTTCGTTCATTTTCGTCAGCCTCTACTTTATCACTATACAGACTGAAGCGCCTTGTGAGTGTATCACGCGCCGCTACTTTCAGCTAATAAAAGAAAAATACTGCAATTTTCTGGTGTTATTTTTTTTTTTTTTTATGTGTGTTGGGGCATTCTACAGCCCTTCATCAAATTTCTCAACACACAGCCCACCTCAGATTGTTTTTAATTAATGTACAAATAAAAAAAAGAGAGAGATTAACACTATCTGTGACTAAATTCTGATTGCGTGGGCAAGACAGAGCCCACCCCTGCCCTGCCCATGTCTAGAGCCGGCCCCGGATTTGATAGTTAAGTCTATGTATTATGTTCAACTTGAGATAGTATTGTGTTCTGTAAATGTGTGCTTGCAGGTGTCATGCCCTAGAGGGCCCCGTTTCCCTTACAGCTGTATTTTAGTTGGATTAGTTGACACTAGTTCGTGGTAAATCTTTCTGACAGGGTGCTTTCTTGTTTTTATACTGTTGGCAGGCGGTCACTCTGAAGGACAGCTCTAAATACGGCACTTTCATCAATGGTGAGAAGCTTGAGACTGGCTCCACAAAGACCCTGCAGGCAGGAGACAAAATCACATTTGGAGTCTTCCAGAGCAAGTTCAGGTTTGCGTGTGACTACTACGCATTCATTTGTATATGTGTGGATGCTTCAGAAGTGACTTATAGTGGTAAAGGACTTGTTGAGCCAAAAATAAAAAATACCCTCATGTTGTTCCAAAAGCCTATGAGATTACTTCTGTGCACTACAAATGGAGAACCAATTGAGTACTGGACCCCTTTTTCCTTGTTACTACAATGAATGACTGTTAAAGATTTCAAGCAAATTCAACTTATCTTTTCTTCACACAAATCATACGACCTCCGAAAAACAGTGCACAAGTCTTATAGAGTCATAAGACTTGTGCACTGTTTTTCGGAGGTCGTATGATTTGTGTGAAGAATAGATAGTTGAATTTGAGAACCACTTCAGTCCAATTTGTGAATGAATCAATTAGACCAGTTTTGTGATTCGGATCAAACAGTACTTGAGAAGATCCAAAAAAAAATGTATTATTTGTTCACAAATCTGACATTCTTGCTTCATTTATTTGCTTTAGGCTATTGTCTCATTATGTTTCATGTGTGTTTGTTAGTTAGATTTATACTGTTTTAATGTATTACATTTTAATTTTATGAGGCCGATAATAAGCCCGCTGTTTCCCCATTCAGTTTGGAGAAAGAATGTGTTGTGGTGTGTTCCTCGTGTGTCGATAACGAAGGGAAAGCATCCCTCTCTCAAGATGTGCGCTCTATCGGAGGGCGACTTGTCAACTCCTGGACACTTGACTGCACGCATCTCGTCATGCCCACTGTAAAGGTCACCATTAAGGTAACGAGGCCATTGACCTCTTAAGCACTTCGTTTGATCCTTGAGGGTTTATTCAGTTCCCTGAATAACTACAAATGACCCTTCAAGGTACACTTAAACATCCACTGAATCAATGTCTCTCTCTTGGCAGACGATCTGTGCGTTGCTGTGCTGTCGGCCTATAGTAAAACCTGAATTCTTCAGTGTGCTTAGCAAGGCTGTGCAGCAGAAACTGCCACTGCCTAAAGCTGAGAGGTACAGAATGTTTCTTTTTTTTCTCGCTCACAGTTTCTTGTTCTGTTTCATTTAAATAGCTGTGAGCTAATGGTAATATTTTGAATAGACATTATAGATCAGATGTTGCTGTGTTTTGTGTTGATCAGATTTAGGCCTCAGATTGATGAGCCCAGCCTGGCTAAAGAGGACGTGGATCTGAGTGCACGACCTGAGAGAAAGAGCCTCTTCAAGGGGAAAACTTTTCTGTTTTTGAACTCTAAACAGGCAAGAGGGATTCTTTAACTACTACTATTATAATAAATGATATTATACTCTATCACTGTAACTTTTGCAACAATTAAAGGGTTAGTTCAGCAAAAACTGAAAATTATGTCATTTATTACTCACCCTTATGTTGTTCCACACCCGTAAGACCTTCGTTCATCTTCGGAACACAAATTAAGATATTTATGATAAAATCCGATAAAAGGCCTGCATCGCCACACTCCTTTTTTCAATGCCCAGAAAGCTACTAAAAACACATTTAAAACAGTTCATGTGACTACAGTGGTTCAACTTTAATATTATAAAGCGATGAGAATACTTTTTATGTGCCAAAAATAACAAAATTACGACTTTAGTCCACAATATCTAGTGATGGGCAATTTCAAAACACTGCTTCATGAAGCTTCGAAGCTTTTTGAATCTTTTGTTTCGAATCAGTGTTTCGGAACACGTATCAAACTGCCAAAGTCACGTGAACTATTGCAGTTTCAAAACACTTACAATGTAACAAAGCCTTCTTTACTGAAATCATGTTATTTTGGCGCTCTGAATCACTGAATTGCCCATCACTAGATATTGTGGAATAAAGTCGCTATTTTTTTATTTTTGGAGCACAAAAAGTATTCTCGTCACTTTATAATATTAAGGTTGGACCACTGTAGTCACATGAACTGTTTTAAATATGTTTTTAGTAGCTTTCTGGGCATTGAAAAAGGGAGTGTTATTGCTGGCGATGCAGGCCTTACTGAGCCATCAGATTTTATCAAAAATATCTTAATTTGTGTTCCGAAGATGAACGAAGGTCTTATGGGTCTGGAACAACATGAGGGTGAGTAATTAATGACATAATTTTCATTTTTGGGTAAACTAACCCTTTAACATTGTATAATTATTCATTCAAAGTGTTGTTTTGGGGAAAATTTTTTTTTAAAGAAATTCAAGTTTTGTTTATTAATTTATCAAATGAATACAGTGAGAATAAGAGATGTTAACATAAATAAGAGATGTTAACATAAAAAAGAAAGAAAACATTTTTTTTTTTAAAAAATCTACCAACCCCTTTCTTTTGAACAGTAGTGTATATATGAATTATAAAACATAGTCATAGGTAGTACAATACATAGAACACACCACATATAATACAATAAATAGGAATATAAGAAAGTCATACTATAATGTTGCTTAATTGTCATGAAAATAGTGTCACCAGTGCAAGAAATCTTACTGAGACCTTCTATCTTGTAGAGCAGGATGTATAAGCTGGTTTGGCTGCTGGCGTCGCACTGGGATGTGGCCTATTTCACTAAATATGAGGCCAAAGGATTGTGATATTGTTCGCTCACTTTCATGTTCCTTATCAAGTCACGTGGCCAGTTATTACATAACAAAAAGATGTTACCTTTGAACCCAAGTCTGTGCAGAAGTGTTTTTTCCACAGCCCACCCACAAACTGCAGCAGCTGTGTGTCATTAAGTATCTCCACTACCAGACCCTATAAGACATCTTCATTTTTGTTGACTTACGAAAAGACTCCTTCATTTCTGCTTTATTTCTTTATTATACTGCAATGTTGGAAAATATCATCCGTTACAAGCACTCTGACCTTTCATACCTTCTTTATCTTCAAGCTTTTTCCTCAGAAGTGAAAGTTAGACATGCATCAGGTAATTCATTAGGCTGTTATATACAGTGAAAAAGTTAGATGTCACATAGGAGTTCCTCCCTGCTGTTCTGTATTAATCAGGAGATGTAAAACAGTGTTGATTAGCACAGAGTAAGAGCAGACCATGTGAAGTCGAACAGCTGGTATATTCTCTGTAACCAGCAGGTTCGTTTGTAAGCGAATACCTGCTGATAAAAGCTACAGCAGTGCAGTGAAGTCACATGGTCATTTTCTTTTTTCTGGTTTTGTGGGAGAAGTTTTTAAGCTCTGGAGACCCATAAAGAAATTTTTTTTTCCAAAAAACGTTTTAGTTTTTGGAACAGTGTTATTATAGTATTATTTACATATTATTATCGTATTTATCAATATTTTGAATTGGCTTTTATTTTCAGTTTTCATTTTAATTTTATTTATGTGCCATTGTAATTTTTATTATTAGTTTGTTTTTGTTTTTGTTTTTTTCAAATATTCCTATATTGCTTAAATTTATTTTTTATTTCAGTTTTAGTTTTACTCATTTTAATACATCGTTAAATTTGTTTTACTTCAGAAAAGTTGCCAGGGCATTTCTAATTTTTAATTTTAATTATTTACATTCTAGTTTTAAATTAAAAGTTTTTTTTAATCTTATAATTATATTTTATTTTAGCTTTTCTATAATGATTTTTACTAAACTAAAACTTTAACATTTTTCAATGTATAAATGTTTAAAGCATAAAAAAAATTCAATTTCTTGTTTGAGTTTCTTACTGAAACAAGAAGTTTGAGTGGGGCAAATTAAAGGGCTCACCCTTTTCTTTTTAAAAGCCAGAGGCTTCAGTTACATTAGTTTAGTTTTAATTTGCAGTTTCATTTTCTGTCATGCAGGACATATCTGTAATTAGGTTAAAACAATTTAGAAAATGCTTGTAATCCCAGCTGAATTACAGTCAGTGTTTTATTGTTGTAGTCACTGATGTTTTGTGTATCTTTTCAGATGAAGCGTTTGAGTCAGGCAGTGAGTTGTGGAGGTGGGGTGTGCCGGCTTTTGGACGAGGGCTCACTGCCCGTTTCACTCTTGGAGTCGAGCAGCACTTGTGTGGTTGACATGACATCAGGAAACTCCCAGGCTGTCATCCCTCCAAACTCCAAGAAGTGGGTGGATTCTGTGGCCCAGATTCTGCACAGGTGTGTGTGTGTTTTTGCTAATGCGCACTGCGCAGTCTATGCTGTCTTTTATTAGTTCAGACAATGTCTATAGTAATTATTCTGTATATTGAGTAATATGATAAAGCTGTTCCACCTACTTGTTTCAAAAAAGAAAAACAAACAAACATTTTTTAAAAGTTTGTTTGATTGATTCCATTTTGTATGAATGTGTTGTGTTTTTGTTCTGTGTTTGTTTGTGCCAGAACACACATTCCTGCACCATTAGTACAAAAATGCCCATTTTAAAAAAAAAATGAAATATTCAATATATAATTAATTTTTATATAAAATTGTAATTTTGCATATATTATAGAAAATATATGAAATGTTGTGCTTTACTGATTTTTATGGTTCTACTCAGATAGCTTTAAATTCTTTGTTGATCTTTGTTTCTTTCTAAAGTTTTGCCTTATTTACACAGAAACGGCTTGCGCTTTATCACAGAATCTGAGATCGGATTGGCTGCCATTCATCTCAATAATCAAACATACTGCAATCCCTGTTCTATTCAATCTGGTGGGTTTAAATACACTTACATACACATCCGGTGCAGGCGGACTGTTTTAGAACATTACTCATTCTTAGTAATGTTTTTTTTAAGTATGATAACAATGACTGCATAATGATGAATATGTTGATGATTGATTGTACTTTTTTTTTTAATTGTGTGCATAATAGACCTTTCATGGCAGTGAATTTGAGAGGTGGACTTCCTGTTGGCCAAAAAGATTGGTATTATGCACAAACTGACACATCAATAACAATTTCTCAACATTTCTTCATAGAATCTGTGAAAGTGAAGCCAGTCATTACTGCAGCAACGCTTTCTCAGAACACTGCCGTGGATGAGACGGCGCTCGCGGCACCTTCCCAGAATATTACAGCCTATGTGGTCAACACTGAGCTTTCTCAGGACCAGAGCAGGTAGAGGTCTCTGAATGCTCTGAATCATACAGAATACCTGTGTCAGTTGGTGGACATCTTCAAGAATAGAAATAAAAAGCAAACTGGAGCACCTAACATCTGCAGATCTGGGTAGGGTTGCACCAGCCAAAAGTTCTTTCTTAAATTGGAATGTAAAGTCCACACTAGAGGCTTAGTAACTACTAGCTAGTTTGTAACTAACTCTGTACTTTATTTGGTTGCACCATTTGTTCTTAAGGCAGAGCGTAGCTAGTTGGTCGTAAGCTCTCCTTAAAGTAATGCGTAGTTGCATAATGACGTTTAGCCTTAAAGGATTAGTGCACTTTATAATGAAAATTACCTGAAGATTTACTCACCCTCAAGCCATCCTAGGTGTATATGACTTTCTTCTTTCTGATGAACACAATTGAAGTTATATTAATAAATATCCTGGCACATCCAAGCTTTATAATGGCAGTGAATGGGACCAACGAGTATAAAGCTCAAGAAAGTGCTTCCATCCATCATAAACATACTCCACACGGCTCCGGGGGTTTAATAAAGTTAATAAATATGGAAGGTGGTCTGGCGGAAGCTAGATATTTTACTTTATAACGTGTTAAATATTGATATTTTTCTTACACAAATGCATCGCTTCGCTTCAGAAGGCCTTTATTAACCCTCCGGAGCCGCATGGAGTATGTTTATGATGGATGCACTTTCTTCAGCTTCATACTCTGTCCTGTTCACTGCCATTATAAAGCCTGGATGCATCAGGATATTTACTAATATAACTCAGATTGTGTTCATCAGAAAGAAGAAAGTCATATACACCTAGGATGGTTTGAGGGTGAGTAAATATTGGGGTAATTTTCATTTTAAAGTGAACTAATCCTTTAATGATCCAATAGCAACCTTCAAATACGTGAGCAGAAGATGTGTTGAAAGGCCGTGAATTTCAGCTTATCCTTCATTCTTACTTCTCTTGCCTCATGTAACTGACGGTAAAATAAGTTTCCATTAAAGTACAATACTGTTTAATCATGAATAACATAATAGGGATTTTGTATATATATATATATATATACCATTAAACTATTTAAAATAAGGATCAATAAATAAATACTGATACAAAAAAAACAAGAAATGACATTTATTATGACTGACTTATTTGACATGCACAACACGAGTGTAAATGCCAGCATTATATATTTGTTTAAAAGATTCAAGTCTGTCAGGTAAAACGAGCTAATTGATGCAAATCAGTCAGTCTGCTTTTTTATTCCAACTGTAACTCCTGTAAATATTTAGTTTATAAATTGAGTTAAGTTTCAACAAAGTTTAATGGTGCAGTGTGAAAATATTTAGTAGTGCGCAAGTTATCACTTAGTGTCCATTTAAGTCAAAAATAGGCTAAGCTGTAATGTACGCATAACTGGTGCAACCGGCCCCTGAACCTCAGAACAATAACCTAAAATTTTAAGTAGTGTTCAGATTATTCTTAATTTATACCTTATAACTTGAAATAGCCTTATTTTTACTGATCTGTAATTTAACCAGACTGCTGTTTGTGCTTTGAAATAAACTAGACTGCTACTTGTAGCAAATGACGTAACTTTGAGTTATGTATTTGGAAGCGAGACAACAGAAATGCAAATTAAAGCACAAATTAAAGTGAAGAACACAATCAGTTAATTGAGTTGATTACTCCATCTATCCAGTGTTGGTGTGTTTTTAAATGATAATTATTGGATTTATTTGGGTATTTATTTATTTTTTTTACAATGGTTTAAGTTCAAAAACCACTGTTTTACAGCAATACTTGCAAATAATGATAACAAGTAGTGTTAATATAGAGCTTTCTTCTGAAGTGAGTCAATGTTCATATTTTCAGGATGGTTACAAGTGGGATCAGTGCAGTTGGTGAGACTCCTGAGAAGACACGTCCCACACGGAAGGGCTCCACACTGTCAACAACCAATAAATCCTCATCCCTCGGCCCGGAACCTTCTGCTTCCCGCGTCGTCAGTGAGACGGTGAGGTCATCTGAGAGCTTTAGCATGGTTGAGCCTAAGCAGAGGATGAAGAAAGGTTCTGCTCCTTCGGGCAGTGGGCAAGTTCAGTTAAAAGGTTCTGTGAAAATGACAGCGCCTCCCAATGGCAGCACCACACTAAAACAGTCCCCCCAGAAACAGACAGCCCTCACAAACTTCTTCCAGCCTGCCGGCAAGAAAAGGCAAGTCTGATGCCACACCACATCACTAAGGCTACCTTCATACTGCAAGCCTTAATACTTAATTCTGATCTATTGCTCAGATCCGATTTTTTGTTTGGCTGTTCACATTATCTTTTAAATGTGCCAATATCAGACTAACCCACATACCAAAAGCAAAAAATCGGATTTGGGCCACTTTTGCCTGCTGCATGAATGTAGCCATAGGCATTTTAAAATAACTTTTTCATTATTATTTTTTTTATTTTACTTTTTACATTTGTTCTTTATCAATATGTAAAGTAATAACACAGAAAATGATGCATGTAGTCAAATAAATGTGATTAAAAGAAGTCACAAGGCCTTAAGTACAACAGGCTAATGTGTCTCAACTGACCACTTGTAATCAGATCACTCAGGATGGACATTAATACCAGATGTACAGGGTCATGTGACAGTATTTTCATTTGAAATGTTGCATGATGTGAGAACCATTTTATGAATATGTGTTGTTTATGGTTGCAGACCACGTGAAGACAGTGCCAATTCTGTCCAGTCAGAGACCAAATTCTTAAGAAAAGACAGTGAAGATAAAGAAGATGAGATCCAGCAAAATTCCTCTGCCAGTAGATCTTACAAAAACTCACATACTGCCCAAAACCAACACAGCTCAGTGTCAAGATCTGAGTTCAGTGCCAGTCTGGGTCAGGCTTGTGGGTCCAGTCAAAGCTCTGGCAGCAAAAAGAGAAAGGAACCAGAGCAAGACGTCCCATCAGGACCAGAGGAACCTGCAGTAGCTGCTGATTTAGAAATGTCACTTGAAGAGCTTGAATCCATAATGTCCGACGAGATGGATCAGCCTCCATGTGCTGCAGCTAATAAAAAGCAACGTCTTGAGTCAGGACTGAACAGCACAATCAATAACCCACAATTACCCAATCAGCAAGAGGGCACTGAGTCCAAAAGCAGAAAAGGCACAAAGAATCAGCAAAGTACTGCCAACAACATTCAGAAATTGCAGTTGGACAGAACAGGCCCAGCTGCAACAAATCAGGGCTCTGAGAGGCAGTCAAAAAGGTCACCCAATCAAACTCCAGATCTGGAAGCACATTGCTCAGCAAACAAGGGGAAAAGACCAGAACTTGAAGAGGTCAAAGAGGAGGAAGTGTCTTTTGTTGTGGTACGAAAACAGCCATCATTTGTTTCATATAAATATCTCTTCTGTTTTTATCTGCAGAACAGCTAGTCCCATGTTTTTGTTTTTCTTTCAGAATTCAAGGACTCAAAATGGCATTTCCCAGCACAGCGAGGCTGTAGCCAAACAGGAAATGCAGGTGAGAGGTTTTAGACATTGGTTGTGAGTCGCTTTGACCTACGCTACCTAATAATATCTTTTCAGGGTTTTACAAAGGTCATGATTACTATATTCACACTGTTTTCCCTCAGAGTGTCTTTTAACATGTTGGTGTAATAAAATCTCTGTTGATCTGAAGGCCTCGACCTCCAAATCTGGATCCGAGAATGACCCTGAGCTGCCCAGGAGGCTCCTACAGGTTCAGTTTAAGTCCCTGACAGTGAACACCTCTTCCAGATCAAGACCCAGCCCACTACAGACCCATGACCCCAATGACAAAAATGTCAAAAGGTTCCGCAAGGTCTGAGCAAGTGTCTCGTGCACCCTTCTGTAATATTATGGAAAAGTATCACCGTGTCCGTTTATCAGTGTATATGTATGACACTTCTGTGTGTGCATGTGTAGACAAATGTCCCTGGATTTAATGGGCTTCCCAACATTATCGGAGGCTCGGATCTGGTGGCTCACAATCGCAGCAAGAACTCTGAACTAGAGGAATGGCTTAGACAGGCTGCAGAGGTGAGAGACCACAGAAACAAGGAAATGAGTGGCAACAAACCTTGGGAAATGGGGGTTATACTTAGTTGTATTATATTTATGTTACTGGCTGATATTGGATATTCAGTTGTGCATGATCATTTCCCCTTTTTTACACTCAGGTTATATTGTATTTTTTTTACACTCACTTAAAGTTCATTTTTAAAAACACTAATAATTTAATAATGGTTCACACCTAAAGCTTTTTGTTGTTGTTGTTTTATGGCTGCTGTTTGTCATTGACCATTTAGCAGTGGTTTTATTCACAACCAAAGGGCTTTTAGCTTTTTATGTCATCAAAGTACAGCATGAAGGAGATTTTTTACTTTATTTTTTTTTTATAATTATTTCTGTTCAGATTGAAATTTAAATAATTTGGAGTAATCAGCTTATTTTTGCTTCCATTGAAACAGTAGCAAGCATCGTGTTTTTTTTTTTTTTTTTTCAATCCACCTCGTGCAAAGCTTTACACTTATCTCATACAATATAAAAATGCCCTTTTATACAGATGATTGCCAGAGGGGCGAAAGCCTTTTGTCATGAAATGACATTTTTAATTTTTCTTGTTAATCACTGTGCCATACCCATTTATTAAGAAATTAAGCATTAAGTTGATCAAAAGTGACAGTAAAGACTTTTACATTTAATAAATGTTGTTCTTTTGAACTGTCTATTCATCAAAGAATTTAAAAATGTATCACAGTTTCCACAAAAATATTAACTGCTTAAAAATATTAAGGATAAGGATCAAGTGACACTGAAGACTGGAGTAATGACTGCTGAAAATTCAGCTTTGCCATCAGAGGAATAAGCTACATTTTAAAATTAGAAAAAAAAAATCTTTTAAATTAATAATTAGATTAAACATTAATAAATTAAAATCAATAAGATAAGCTTCTGAATACCAGATTTCCTCATTGAATTTATATGATCTTTTCCCTTTATGTTGTAATTTGTACATAACTATCATTGTGATTTGTGCGTGGAATGTTAAGGACCCCGGATACTGAGTTGAATATCAACACTGATAGCAGCAACTTCTTTTTTCTAAAAAATAAAAGGAACAAATAGCAGAACAAACTGAGCTGTCATACACACAATTGTGCTATGCAGTGGATGCGAAACTTAACTTGTTAACTTGCATCCTTACTTTAGAGCACAAACGACATACAACTGTCCCTAGTAGATATAAATGGTCATAAGTTTAAGTGCAAGTTTTTTTTAAGCTTTCGATTGATGTGTATTTTGTCATGTTTTGATTTAGTATATACAGTGGTTAACTTTTGCAGTAAATGACAGTAAACATAGAAAGCGATCACTGATCTGCACTTTGACAAGTTCTTGCACAATTCACTTAAAGTAATATCAGCAACTCGTAATGCAAGACGGTTGTGTAAGCACTTTGTTAGAGCTGTGCACTTCTGTTGACTAGTGCAGTTTAATAGTCACATTTTAAAGGTACCTAACTCCTAAATAAAAGGGGCTGTGTGAATTAGAGGAAGGACTACTTCAAAATGTACATTTTTTGATTGAGTGACTTCATGTAATTAAAATACATTCGCCTCATTAGTGGTTGCCAACCCGTGACATATATTCTCTCTCTTTTAGGAGGAAAAACAGAATGAACGGGAGGAGAATTTGGGAGATGATTTGTTCAGGTATGCAGTCTATGTGCTTGTGCAGACAGTAGGGCATAAAAAATGGATGAGGGGAGGGGCATAGATCAAACAGACAGAATTAAGTAGGACGTCCAATGACGTCAGCACTTTTAGTGCTCTTTTGAACCCTGACTGATATTGTTTGATCCCAGTACAGTTCTCACCCTCATCCAGACAATCGCCACCTGCCTAAACTAACACTACATTCAACAAGACACTGACCTCTGACCCCAGATATCAAGGCTCACAATGAGACAATAACCTTTGTGTCGGCACACTATGGGCTTAGCCTGGAGTGGACAGGCTGAGACCGGTTTAAGCGACGGGAGAGTCTTACGCACTGAGGCAGGCAGGGCAGAACAGAGGAATCGGATTCAATTCCCAGTATCATGCCCCGCTTTGAATCTTCTGTCAGACAGGCGCTCAGATATTTGGCAGTAGACTTCTACAGCTTTGACATATGCACTAGTTTTGACTGACTTTGAAAAACTTCACTCAACCACAGGAAGTTTCTTTCTTAAAGTCACGCACACTTTTTTATGAACTGAATTCATGAACTCATCAACTGTGTTCTGGCTGCTGATGAGCTACTGGGCCTGATCCACCAGTGTCAAGGCATCACGCATGAATTCTTGAAGGGGGTGTTTTCTCCTTTTAGCAAATCCTTCATTTTCACAGAGCACGCTTGGAAAGTATGACGTCAATGAGTTCCCAACTGCTTTTAAGTCATTGTTCACAGTTGAGGTCACGCCGGTCTGTGAAGACCCGTTGATATTTCTAACAAGCTCCTGCTGTTTAAACACTAAGTGATTAGGACAGAACATACAGTGATTTGAGTTAGTGGTCAGTGTCTTGAGATTATTTCTTTAGTAGATTGACTTATCTCATATATATTATATATATATATATATATGATATATAAAAAGAGCATGTGAAACTTGTTGAATGGACTTTTGCAAATAATTGGCATATCTTTCGACCACAATGTTTGGAAGCTTGCGGATATTGGTGTAGACTTTGTCCTAATACAACTAAAACGCCAACACACTCTTGCGTCTTAAGGTCCGGGTATGCTTTATTTTCCATGGTCCGCAGATGTCTGCGCACAGTCCTCATGCAGCCCAATTTTTGTGTCTGCGCAGACGGTGTGCATACAACAACGCATGTGTGAGTGACTTGAGCAGTAGACGTACCAGGCGCATCTTTCCACGCTCACGGCCAAAGGAGTATACTTTGAAAGGCTTGTGCACTTCACTGTCCACACAGACACAAAAATTAGCACGCGGACATCTTTGGACCCTCCTGATGTCGAAAATTACGTTATGTGTAGCTACGTGTACACTGTACGTGTGATGTAATGTTCATCGTCAGGATTGTCCACGCACATTGTTGATATGCAGCCAAGTTTTTCTGTCTGTGCGGATGATGAGTGTACAACAGAACAAAACAAAGTCCACTAGAAAGTGCGCACATGCCGAACGCATCTTTCTCCACTTACGGCCAAAGGAGTATACTTTGAAAGGCTTGCACACGGAGCAGAACTCGGAAATGAAGAATACCCGGGCCTTTAGACTTGCATCTTCTTAGAAAAAGAAGAGTTAGACCTCGTCAGGCACAGAATTGTTGCCTGGAGACTGAACCTGGTTAACAGGGGACTTTCAAGTGGTGCCATTTCTCCTGCCAAAGCAGAAAAACACACACTTGCGCCCTTAAATATACACACAGTCACGGCTGTGTGGTTGTGTCCAACACAACTGTTTGATCTCTGAATCTGCTCAGCCAGTCATGCATGGGGTGGGAACATCACACAGAAAATAAAAAGAATGGAAGGAAAACAGCACCTCTGTTTTTCCAACATCTTCTCCAACTCTCTCCCCCAGGCTAATGAAGTGTCCCAGACATGTTTTATTGAAGGGGATGTCTGGTTTGATGACTTTTAAATAATGTCTGATTTTTACAGCGTACCAGTTTATATCAGTTTGCTCAGTTATTCAATCATTTAGACATTGGTTACTAATTGTCACCGTAGGGCAGGAATGTTAAAAGCCTTTGTGGGAATGATGGTTGGACTGTACAAGTTACTTGCTTTTGTGTTGAATCTGTTTTGTTTTTCTCTTTTTTTCCCTCTCAGATACAACCCTAAACCTGCAAGGAAAAGATAGTTCATAATGTTGCAAATACCTGTGATAAGATTGCAAAGCAAAACACGTTCCCATTTTTATAAGAGATTTATTTGTCTATAATAAAAAATACTGTGTACAAAACTTATATGTAATAAAAGTTTTACAAAATTGAGCAGTCATATTTCACCTCCACACTAACATTACATTACCTTGTGAAGCAGCTTCAACCATTCTGCACTGAATTAAAGGACTTTCTTCTTTCTTACAGCTCAGATTTGTCTTAAGCTTTTGGTTTCTTCAAGTGTTCCATCATGTTTTTTGATGATATCTGCTGTCTAAACTGTCACTCCACACAAAGATTCCCTCAGCAATCTAAACTTACAGTATGAATGGCTGAGGTGAAAACTCAATGCTTCAGAAGTTATTTATTATTATTTCAAAGCAATATAACATTTATTTGGCACTATAGATAAGTATGAAGTAAAACATTTCACTATTCAGTGCTGTGAAATACCTTATTGAGGAGTCAAAACCTGTTGCAAATCTCAAAATCATCTCACATTGTATTAATCTGAATTCTCTGATCATTTATTTACTTACAAATTACCATAGGGACTGACAAACACCATGGTTACTATAAATTACAATGTACTGAAGGTTTGGCACTTGTTTTAGGTTACAGTAAAAGAGTAAGGTTGATTTGGATCTTGACTGATAGAAAAGATACACATAGTCCAAGTCTTATGGACCCCTAATTTTCTTCTTTTAACAGTAATCCTTCTAAAGACTAAACTTGTCCAGATCATGAACTTGTGGCTCTGTTGCTGTAGTGACACAACACATTAGCTCTTGGACGTGGATTGGGTTGCAGTGATGCATTGGGCCAAAGAGATGTTTCTAATTTTTATGTTTAAAGTGCTATAATATTAGGGTGTACTCACACTAGGCACGGTTGCCTTGAACCAAGACCGAGCGCGATTATCCCCCCTCCCCACTCCCCCGCTGGCCTGCACTCACACTTGCACTTAACGTTCCGGGCCGGAGCATGCTTACGTCATATATGATGCAGCTTTTTGAATGGAAGAAAACATGAAGAAATACACTTTCGCTAAGATACTGCCTAATATATTTATCATTTATGCTGCGCAGCGATTTTCCCTTGCACATATCAGCGGATTATTACGAACGCAGCTGACGTTAATGGAGGAATTTACAATTCCTGTTCATCAATAAGGTGAGAATCAGACCCGTTATAAACCCAAATACACTCAAATTAATTACATGAATTGATAAGTGTACAATCAGAGTAGTAATAAAGATGTTTGCCGTCGTAATGATGACAGTGCACACAAAGTAGTAGCTGTTCTGTGCTCAGAACCGCACTCGAGCCCAACCAAACCATGCTCTGACCCACCTCTTCCATGCGGGCCAGGGACGGCTAAACGAACCGGGCACGGAACGGAGCGATCACACTAGTCAAACGAACCGGGCTTTGGCGGTCAAACACGCTCGGCCACGGGTTCAGAGCGCCTAGTGTGAGTACACCCTTAGAATATTTATCCAAATGTACAGTTTTCGAGGTAAGGCCATGTTTGTGCATCATTAATTATTAGGTAAAGTAATGCATTAGCTCATTAGGTCATCAAGGTTTTTGAAATTGTGTGCATATTTATATACATAAACTGTGCGTTAACTGGCATTTCACAGCAAAAACTTCCTAGTGCAGTCTGCAACATAACTTTTAGGAATAAGGCCTTCCACCTAATTCATCTGCTCTTTAGGTATTACTTTCTTTTACAGCTTAGTGTAGGCCTCCTTGACTTATGCTGCATTCACACTGACAGCAATTACATCACTGAAGATCGCTGAGCCTTTGGTGTCTAGTAGGCGTTCCTACTCTGCCTCTATGTCCAACTCAGGCTGCATCTATTCACTGTGCTCAACCTTGTCACTTCTCAACAGCAACAGTCTCTGTTGCTTGTGATGCCAACTATGAATGATGTTCAGTTGCTTTGCCGTCTACAAATCGCTGTCAGTGTGAATATCCCTGTAGGCACTTCGATCATGACTGAGAGATATGCAGTCTGTAATGTAATGCAAGAGCAGATAACTAATTACAAATAACAAGGCAACTCACAGCAACAAGAGGTAAAGCGTACTCCATCTAGACTTTAAATAACATTGACATATTGGCACATTATTTCTGACCAGCAAAAACCTCATTTGTAAGACAGTCAACACAAGACTCCATTGGGAAGAGAGTATTTTCTCCTACCTTCTGCTCATTTTTATAAATGTACTTTCTCTTATAAGTGGTTGGAAAGTTGAAGTTTCATTAGTATTCACTGCATACATATAAAGATGAGATGTATCCCATGATGACTACTGGCATGAAACACCTTCTCTTGGAGCCTTAGACAAATCCTCTTCTTCCGCCCCCACTTCCTTCTCTTCCCCGTCCTCCACACCCTCCTTCCTCGGCGATCAATTTCCTGTTTTTCTTCATCCTCTGTTTCAGTCTCTTGAACAAACAGCTAGCAATGCCAAGAGCGCCACCCTTCAAGAAGCGTACAAAGTTGTCACCAACAAGGGGTCCCATGGCAAAGAGCCCAGGCTCAGCATTGCACTCAAACGTATAAGGGTTTATGTCGACAGGATTCTGTCTGCAGGAGATTGGCCTACTGGGATCCAAGCCAAGGTACTGCCCTTGCTCCTTTAAGAAAAACAAGTTGGGATAGGCTCCGATCAGAACTAGCACCATAGAGACTTTGAAGACTCTAAGGACACCATTGGATCCCTTCATCACACAGTGCATGTCAGGCTGGAAGGAGAGCACACAGTGCTCAGGGAAGCTGGTGTAGTCTGGGAACAAAGATGAACTAGGAGCTGTTGGATTGGCAACAGGGGATGCTGGGTAAACTTGGGAACACATCATGTGGTAGACCCTGTGATATTCAGGGTAAAGTGTCTTTGGCAACTGTTTGAAGATGAGACCTGGGTCATCAACACGCTTTCGGAATGCATGCAACACGGAGACCCTATGGTTCAGGGCACACAGCACTGCGTCAGCTGCGCTAAGCCCCGCCCCCACTACCAGCACAGGGTCAGAGGAAGAGCCCAGGTTGCCGTGACAGCTGACAGCCACCCCAAGGTCACGCACACTGTGAAACACATAAGGGAGATCCTCCCCCTCTACTCCCAATCGAGCAGGAGAGTCAGATGCCCCTGTTGCTAAGACTACATTCTCGGCAAATAAGCTAAAAGGGACATGAGTGTCACCTTGGAACTGCTGGTAGCCCCTGACCTCCCAGAGTCCCTGTGAAAGCCCTTGGGACACCCCAGTAGTCTCTTTCACTCCTTCTTTGCCTCTTTTATCATCTTCCTCCCCAATCTCTCCCCTTCTACTGCTAGTCTCCATTCCATTTTGTAAATCATTACTAAACCCATTTACCACTCCATTCTGACCATTCTCTGTGCTGTTCTTATTGCAATAATCAAACCCATTTTTCACACCATTCAATTGACCATTTATAGTGTCCTTTTCATTCCCAAGACTGTTTTCATGACTGCGGTGAAGTTTTTGAACAGAGGTGACATAGGTATTGTCCACAAAGTTCTTTTGGAGACCCATGAGCTTGACATAATTTTTGTAGTAGGAGGAGATCTCATCTGGAGTGGCTCGATCATTGGACACCACCCTATGAGAAAATCACACATATCCATCAATCTCTGAACTTTCTAAAACTTTTGAAAAATTAGACCATATTTCTGTTTGATAAGACCCCTAATATCTTCTTGATATCCTTGAGAAATACCTATGCAGAGATGTCCAATCCTTCTCCTGGAGGCCCACCTTCCTGCAGAGCTTAGCTTCAACCTGTTCCGACACACCTTCCTGGAAATTTCTAGTAATAGCAAAGACCTTGACAAGCTGGTTCAGGTGTGTTTAATTAGAGTTGTAAGTTAACTAAACTTTGCAGGAAGTGGTTCTCCAGGAGTGGGACTTGACACCCCTATACTAATGGAAGCTGCCTTATTCATGTATGCAATTCTCCTCCATAGTACATACCTCCTTTTGCCTGGAGTCAAATCTCTGTAGTTGACTCCTGGTAACTCCATCCATATACCAAGACTAATAGTCAGCATCGATCCTTCCATTGCCTAGGAGACCAGAAGGACAAAGTTTGTCAATAAAGGAGATTTATACAAAAATGACTGTTAGGGTTATAGATCCAATTTTCTTCACATTATGTAAGTTGTACTGGACAACTAGTATGTCAAAACTCTATAATACTACCCTAACCTTAGAAAATCCTCAAATCTGTCCTGACAGTTAGAGAAGGTTCTTTTTTCAATTGATAATTTTTTTATACAGGTGCATCTCAATAAATTAGAATATCATGAAAAAGTTTTTTTTTTTTTTTCTCTGTAATTTCATTCAAAAAGTAAAACTTAAATATATTCTAGACTTATTAGATTAAAGTAAAATATTTCCAGACTTTTTTGTTTTCATTTTGATGATTACAGCTTGCTGCTCATCAAAATAAAAAAAATCAGTATCTCAAATTATTAGAATATTTAATTTCAAGTTCTATTAAATTACCATTCTCAGGGTATAAATACTGGGTTTAGGTCAGTAATCCCAACAGCAGTCATGGGGAAGTCTGCTGACTTGACAGTTGTCCAGAAGATGATCATCAAGACCCTCTACAATGAGGGTAAGCCACAGAGGGTCATTGCTGAAAGAGCTGGCTGTTCGCAGATTGCTGTGCCAAAGCATATTCATGGAAAGTTGACTGGAAGGAAAAAGTGTGGTAGGAAAAGCTTGAGAAGATTGTCAGGCGAAGCCGATTTAAGAACTTAGGAGAGCTTCAAAAGGAGTGGACTGAAGCTGAAGTCAGTGCATCAAGAGCCACCGCACACAGACGTCTTCAGGAAATGGGCTACAACTGTCACATTCCACGTACCAAGCCACTTCTGAGCCAAAGACAACGTCAGAAGCGTCTTACCTGGGCTAAGGAGAAAACGAACTGGACTGTTGCTCAGTGGTCCAAAGTTCTCTTTTCAGATGAAAGTAAATTTTGCATTTCATTTGGAAATCAAGGTCCCAGAGTCTGGAGGAAGAGTGGAGAGGCACAGAAACCATGTTGCTTGAAGTCCAGTGTGAAGTTTCCACAGTCAGTGATGATTTGGGCTGCCATGTCATCTGCTGGTGTTGGTCCACTGTGTTTTCTGAAGTCCACAGTCAACGCAGCCATCTACCAGGAAATTTTAGAGCACTTCATGCTTCCTTCTGCTGACAAGCTTTATGGAGATGCTGATTTCATTTTCCAGCAGGATTTGGCACCTGCCCACACTGCCAAAGGTACCAAAAGCTGGTTCAATGACCATGGTGTTACTGTGCTTGATTGGCCAGCAAACTCGCCTGACCTGAATCCTATAGAGAATCTATGGGGTATTGTCAAGAGGAAGATGAGAGACACCAGACCCAACAATGCAGATGACCTGAAGGCCGCTATCAAAGCAACCTGGGCTTCCATTACACCTGAGCAGTGCCACAGGCTGACTGCCTTCATGCCACGCCGCACTGATGCAGTAATTCATGCAAAAGGAGGCCCAACCAAGAATTGACTGCATAGAAATGAACATATTTTTCAGAAGCCTGACATTTCTGTTTAAAATATCCTTTTTTTAAATTGATCTTATGAAGTATTATAATTTGTTGAGATAGTGAATTGGTGGGTTTTTGTTAAATGTGAGCCAAAATCATCACAATTAAAAGAACCAAAGACTTAAAGTACTTCAGTCTGTGTGCACTGAATTTATTTAATACACAAGTTCCACAATTTGAGTTGAATTACTGAAATAAATGAACTTTTCCACAACATTCTAATTTATTGAGATGCACCTGTAGTTTAGGCAGTTGTAAGTAAAAAAAGCATAAACCCTACAATTCCAAAGAGTTCACTCACATGCCATGCACCGCCAGGTGTAGCTTTGCCCAAGACCAGATGAGGAATGTGATGTTTTTTTTCCAGCCTCCACTGCAGTACAGAGGGGAACTCAAAGCCCAAATCTGCATTTGGATGGAGGAGTGTGTCAAAGAGCACTGCCACAGGGTTCCCTGAACGCCCCTCTAAACCTTCGCAAAGATATTCTAAATCCTACAAGAAGACACATCGGGCAATATTTTTATTGCACATTTGACCATAACATAAAGTTAAACTCCACAACCTGTTTCGCCACTCATCTTTTTTACCTGTTCAGTGATGGGAAGATGCTTGGCTTCCTGTAGTTTACGAAAGAGAATGGGGTTTGGGTGCACAGCCATGGGATCTAAATAAGGAGTGTACCCATTCAGAAGGTATGACAAGCATATACCGGAAGGGCCATTACCTGTAAAAGGGGAGATGGGAGAGAAGGTAACTATGGAATGTTATATTTCTGGGCATCTTTTTTTCTTTAAATACACAATATTGTTATGAAATATTTCTTTATATTCATACTAATTAAAAGCCATCAGGATTGGCTGAATCTTGATGAATCTTATAATGTTTGCTCCTTGATGACTCACCAATGATGACTACTGGCACAGTTCGAGTACAGTCCCTCGGCACGGAACTTTCTTCCAGCAGAGGCATAGTGGCAGCCAGAATTAGAGCTGGCACTGATAAACACAAAAGACATCTGTCAATCAACATAAAATTAACCCTGACTGCAACATCTTAGCATATTACAGTAATGCCATATGTAAGAAATAATTGACGATGGATTGTTGAATTATTAAAAAAATAATGCACACCCGAGGTGGTGATGCCGCCCCGACGGGAAGTGGAGTTTTCTTTGTTTTTCAATAATTTAATGGCCCGGAGTCAATTATTCCACTTATACTACAGTTACCACACCTCAAAACATTGTTCAGATGTTGTATTACAAGACATTTGTCAGGTTTTTGTCCTTAAAATGCTTGTGTGTAGGACTAATTTCTTACGCATCTAATCCCAAGCCTCCGTTGCTTATTCCAAAACGTCATTTCAGAGCTAGTAACGGAGGCTTTAGCCATTTATAGCAGAATAATGCAGTTAGAGAGAGAGAGAGATTAAGCATATGCGATTACCTGTGTGTCTCTCAACAGTGTTCGCCAACAGCGTCTCCACTAATAGCGAAACTGTAAGTTTATCTGCTCCAAGAACAGCGCCATTATTACCTCACTAGTGAGAAATGTCATGTAGCTGTTATAGTTGTTAAACTATTTTACTGATAAAATCATCAGAGCAGCGCTATCAACATGTTTCTGTGCGAGTGTGTGTCCTTACTGTAGGCCTATGTGTGTGCGTGTCAAGACCTGCCTGGAACTACTTTAGCCATGCGTTTCTTTGAAAATAATTGCACGCCTTAGAATGTTCGTCAACCAATCAGATTCAAGCATTCAACTGCCCCGTAGTATAAATGTGGATATTTGCACTGAATTACTCGCACTGAATGTCTGAAATTGATTAATACACAACAAATACATGGTAACCAACTTATGATAGCCTGCAAATTCTATTCTAAATCTTTTGTCTTGTCTATTGTTGTTGTTTTTTTTAAGCTTTAGTGATTGCTGATGCAATTTTAGAGTGTACATGATTTTATTTTATTTGCATATTTACTTGCAATTACAAGCTATTTTTTTCCACATAAGGGCTTAAAATGTATGAAAGTTTTTTTTTCCATGGAACCAAACACCAAACTAACAGCAACTTCTACCCACTTGTCATATCTCATGTGCAAAAGGTTCTAATAACAAAAATGTCACCAACTATGTATGCAAAGATGGCCTTGCTCGAACACTTTACCCTGCTGAGCTAATGCTAGCATTAGCTCTGCCACTGCTTCCTGACAAAAGCAAATCATAATCAGTTTTATGGAGTGAGGCACTGTTATCTGAGCACACTCATTGTCTCGACCTGACGGGTGTAAATCCCCCCTGATTACACCTCAGTTTGGCCTGTAATCCATGCTGCCCGTGTTTATGTTTTTCAAAAAAAGTGGACTTGGCATGCTGACAGTCGGCACATCGCAGCCACCCATCACAACCTGTTTTTCTTTGACCCTGGTTGTTTACTCTTTTCAGAGAGAGTGCGCGGGATTCCAGGCATAACCGGGGGTGAGGATGGCGGGACAGGGGTGTGTAAGGGGCGGAGGGGAGCATTGGCAGGGTTTGGAACTGGCATTTCCACCCCACTGCCCCATTTAACAGTCTCCTGACCACATTCACAAGGGGTACTCACATGGGCTGACCAACCCCTTGTTTTTCCACACTCATTTGTCTCTGTTTTCAAAAAAGACTCAATCCTCATAACATGTATTGCACCGCTCTCTAGAATATTTGATTCTGACTGGTCAATCAAAAAATTCAGCGGTCAAATATTTCTGATTAATGACTGCTGTCCAGGGAAAAACAGTATAATTGACAACTCATCCATAAAACCAAATAGCTGTGCTCATGTTCTGATCTTTTCAGTATTTTTTCAGTTATAATGACTGTACATTATCCCTTATATATTTAACAAAGTCAACAGTAAAATCAATAGTATTGTATGCTGCTGTTTTGTGAACAAACACTTTCATTGACGTTAGACATTCAAATCTCCACATTCCAGTTGTTTAAATTCTTAAGACCCTCTTCAAATATCTGGTATCATATGATGGAAAACCAAAACATCAGACATAAGCATCTCATAACTGTGTGAAAGTACATTAAAAGTGTGAAGAGAGTTGTACAGCCGTGTGTGCCATCTAGACAGGGCTATCAGTGAGTTTAAAGATCAGACTGGATTGTATGTCAGTATGTACACATGAGTGCACGTGTCTGTGAAAGCATGTGTGTGTATGCATGTTGCATATAAGTTTGTACGCCCCCAAAATCGTTGATGCACACTGAAAATACTGGCAAATACCATTTAAAACAATTTCATTTAGAACAGTTTGAACAGTATTCGGACAACACTAATTTCAGATATTAACTAATGGAGTGACAATGTTTGTATGTTACTTGCTCTGAATATGTACATTATAAATCTCGTAACGTGCCTGTTAAAAAAGTATAGGCTACACAGTCTCTGTTTTTGTCTTTCTGGCCTATGTCTATTCATGCACAAGTCTGAGTATCAAACACCTTCCTGGGGCACAATGTTAACGGCACAGCAGTGTTAACGTTAGTTGTTTTAATCTTCCGTTGTAGAAACTTCATTTCAGGTAGAGATAAAATGACAACACTGGCTGTAACTTTAAGCAGACTAAAATGTGTGTCAAAACGAAATCAGAAGCGAATATGTGAGAATGATGTTTGATATTAGTCTGGCATAATTTAGGTCACATATCTACAGTCGCATGCTACTGTTCGGAAAGGTAATAACGACGTTTCTGTAGTTATTTTCTTACCTCCAAGCGAAAAATCTTCAGATTCTTTTTTTCAGATTCGCGTATCTCTAGAAGGCTCAGGATGCTGCACGCGGTATAAATAGTCCGTATCCCTAGTGGGAGGTTCCAAGCGGAGTCACCGGATGACATGGACGAGTGATTTTCTAAAGATGCTGACTGTTTTCTGGGAAAGCGCTGGATAACTAAGGCGTATGAATGATAGTGACCAATATTAAACCGACGTAGCACGTCGCTGAATCATATGCGTTACTCCAGAGTAGCAGCACGGAAAAACTGCCAGGCGTCAGTTTCCATCCAGCATCATCCGTGCCTCCCTCGCGCCGCACCGGCAGGCATGTGGAGCGAGCCCAGATACGCGGAGTCTGCCTCGCGCACATGGTATCAGAGAAATAACAGCACGCGCTTTTTCCGTTAAACGGGAGGAAACTCAATCGATCATTACTCGATGCGCGCGTCAGGTTTGCTAAAACATAACCTTAAATGCCAGTATGTCTTTTATCTTTTATTCAATATCCTGTTTTTGCCTTTTAACTCAGTAAATGTGTGAGTATTGGTGGGTTTTATTCTAAAACGACTTTTCTAGACTTCTTTTTTTATAAAAGGATATAAAAGTAGAATTATAGGTTATTTTGGTCTACTGTACGTCAACATCCGTCATTTGCGTGGTTTTAGTGTCCTCGTTGGAGCGCTTGCTAGATTGGGTCAATAGCCTACATTTAACACTTGAATCATTAAATGACTCTCATACGTAACAAAGCTTCTTATTAATTTAGGTCAGCTAGAAAGTGCGTTACTGCTTCGATGAAACTCTTGTAAGAGATGAACAGGACAGGTGGATGGTCAGAAGCGTCCACTGCACGAACTCTGATGGTGTAGTTCATGTAATAGGCTACAGTGTTTCCTAAACTAATTTACAGTAGCCTATGTTATCTAACCTCTCAGCCCTAAGACTCAACCCTTTAGTGAACATCAACCAAAACGACGTTCCTCCCCATATTAGACTGGATATCATGTCATTAATATCATAAACAGACTCACTAAGTAGGCGAGTGTCATCATCCATGTCACTGTAAAAAACTGCACACATTAGGCCTATTTTGTTGCCTTTTTTATTAAGGGAACCAGAAAAAATCTATTAGTCATCTATTTCTTATTTTACTTTATTAGTTTATTTTTCATAGGTTTAACAGACATAGGACCATAGGACATAGCCTATCATTGATACAGCCTACTATTTTAGTTTTTATTAATATTTTGAATGAATATATATATAGAGAGAGAGAGAGAGACTATATTCATCAATCCAACATTAACTGTTCAAACACCACCTCCTCTGCATTCTGGAAGATGTAGAGTGGTTCTATACAGCTGCAAGAAAAAGTATGGGAACCACTTGCAGAATATGTGAAAATGTGATTAACAAAATAAAAGAAATCATACAAAATGCATATTATTTTTTATTTATTACTGTCCTGAGTAATATATTTTTCATAAAAGATGTTTACATATTCAGTCAAACCAAAAATTATTCAGACATTTTGTGATATTTTTGATATATTTTTACTAGTGGGTGCAGGACACTATAGTTCATTTATGTAAGAGAGGATAGCAAAATAAAGTAAACTGTGACATTATACCCCAAAATTCTTCATACAGTGGACTACCAGTAAAGTTGATAAAAAAAATTGGAACCAAAAATTATTCAGACACTTTGGCCTGACCATGTTTTGCTTAAAGGGTTAGTTCACCCATGAAATCATGTCGTTCTACACCCGTAAGACCTTCGTTCATCGAACCGAACACCGATTCGAACAACTGATTCGAATCGAAAGATTCATAAAGATTCGAAGCAGTGTTTTGAAATTGGCCATCACTAGATATTGTTGAAAAGTCATTATTTTGTTTTTTTGGTGCACAAAAAGTATTTTTGTCACTTCATAACATTAAGGTAGAACTACTGTACTCACATAAACTGTTTTAAATATGTTTTGAGTACCTTTCTGGATCTTGAGAGGTTCGGTGACAATGCTGGCAATAGAGGCCTCACTGAGCCATCGGATTTCATCAAAAATATCTTAATTTGTGTTCCGAAGATGAACGAAGGTCTTACGGGTGTGGAACAACATGAGAGTAAGTA
The DNA here is from genome assembly GCF_019924925.1 of Ctenopharyngodon idella. Lineage (NCBI taxonomy): Eukaryota > Metazoa > Chordata > Actinopteri > Cypriniformes > Xenocyprididae > Ctenopharyngodon > Ctenopharyngodon idella. Next base: position 26,381,004 of record NC_067235.1, on the reverse strand, counting down.
AAAAATGACATAATTTTCATTTTTGGGTGAACTAACCCTTTTAAGTGTCATCTGACATAATTAAGATTAATTTTTTCTGACACAATTTAACTCTGAGATCTTGTCATATTTTATTACCATTTATTTAAACTGTAGTGAATAAACTGTATTAATGAATGAAATGTTCAAGGTGTCTGAATAAATTTTGGTTTAACACAAGACAAAAAAATAGCTGAATTTATTAATATGACCCCGTTCAAAGGTTTATGAACCATTGGTTCTTAATACTGTGTGTGGTTACCTGGATGATCTACGACTGTTTTTTTTGTTTTGTGATGGTTGTTCATGAGCCCCTTGTTTGTCCTGAACAATTAAACTGAGCTCTGTTCTTCAGAAAAATCCTCCAGGTCCTGCAGATTCTTCAGTTTTCCTGCATTTTTTGCATATTTGAGCCCTTTCCAGCAGTGACTGTATGATTTTGAGATCCGTCTTTTCACTCTGAGGACAATTGAGCGACTCAAACACAACTATTAAAAAAGGTTCAAACATTCACTGATGCTCCAGAAGGAAACACGATGCATTAAGTGCCAGGGCGTGAAAACTTTTTGAATTAAAAGATCAAGGTAAATTGTATTTAATTTGTCTTCCGGGAAACATGCAAGTATCTTCTGTTGCTTCTGAAGGGCAGTAGCCTACTAAATAATAATAAAAAAAAGATATTTTAACAAAATAAGAAAAATTCATCCTGTTTAAAAGTTTTCACCCCCAGTTCTTAATGCGTCGTGTTTCCTTCTGGCGCATCAGTGAATGTTTGAACCTTTTTTAATAGTGATAACTATTGTAATGAAAATGTTTTTTTTAATAGGTCTATAAAAACTCTGTCTGAAACCTGTATACTGCACATAATGATAGCCTACTAAACATGAATCAGTATAAGCAGGAAAGAACACGACCTTCTCACTTTTCTATCAACTTCAAACATGCAATCAGCTTTTACATGGTCTACAAAGGCAAACATCATCTTTCATCATGTCAGTCTTTCATCATAGACAAAAGTAACAAATTTACTACATGAAGTAACCTTCTGCACAGAATGATAAATTGGTAAATATTAATTAAAGTAAATCATTCTCAGAGAAAATGTAAGTTTAACACAATAGGCTACATGATGATACACCTGCCCTTTCCTTACCCCCTTTCAGAGCTTTGTATTAAATTAGGTAGGATACTGTTTACTTTAACAAATGTTGACTGCAATTGAGCAGCTGGTACCTTAATTGGATGTTGATTTGTGGTATTGTGATTGATTGTGTTTATTGTCTGAGACTGTTGTGGCACTGCATGGGATCTGCCAGAGTGATAGTGTTACTGATGACTAACTGAACTCAAGGGACATTTTGCTGTTGCCTCAGGTAGCTGTGTAAAGTTTACTGTAGACATCCAAACGAATAGGTTGTGTGTGCTTAAAAATCAATAGGGCTATTATTATACAGCTCCCATATCACATAATAAATTAGTCCTATTCTTTTGCACTGCATGTAGGCTATGTAAAATGTAACAGTAGCCTTTTCAATGACTATTATACTATGTATGTAGCCAACTCTCATTTGTAAATGTAACTAATAATTACATTTCTAAGGTGGTTGACATCTTGTACATGGATAGGTATAGAGTAGACAACACGTTCTTAAAAATATTATTGTTTTAATACATAGTGGGTTTGCACGTATTATGACATAATGACACCGCACTAGAATGAGCGACATTTATTTCTACAAGCTAATTTAGCTTACGTTTGATAGACGAGAGTCACAAAATTAAATACATTCTATCTCTACATTTTGACAGACATGAGAATTTAAACACAAAGTGACTAGATTTGCATTCCTTTTGAATGATAAGTTAGCACTTTGATGATCTCTTGCCTAGAAGCACTGGCCCTTCTGCCCAGTCCGTGCGCGCGTGCGAGCACACAGTCCACATACCGCTCCCAAAAGACCTGCGCAAGCTCCATGAACATGCCTTGATGTTTGGGTTGATTAGACCCGCTCAAGTGTGTCATGAAGTCCCAGAGACCAGCAACCGTATCGGCAACGGGTAATTTACGCTCTTGTATTACCGCTAGTGACGATGCGTCCCAGCATTCACGGTTTATCTCGCCCAGGTGACCGGGAGTCTTGCCGCCTCCTGCCCTCTCAGTATTCAGCATCTCGAGATTGGGTACGGAGAACGATGATGCGGTGGCGAGCATCAGCAGACTCACTGACAGAAAGCGCCACCACTGGGCGTTAATGAATCCAATTAATCGTTCCATTGGAACCTATGGAATTAACAGTGAAATCTTTTATGACTTGAAACCTGTTGCGGTTTATATGCTAACCATAAACACGTAATGCCACGTAAAACAATATTAACATTTTAGTAAAGCAACAAAAAGTCATTTTTCTCCTAGGAAGTGAAGTAGGCTATTAAAACATTAGGCTGCTCAAAATGATTTACTTACAATGTTTAGTTCAGTCGTTTCTTTTCTGCGATTTTTCTGCAGACCCGTTTCCTGTCATACCAACGAGGCGAATAATTGGCTTTGATCGAGTGTTTTACGACTTATGGAGACTTTTAAAGCTCTGCGCGCCCACGTTTCAAGCGTCATACTGTTTGACTAGCCCATTCCACTTACTTTAAAAACCACTTGACGTGAAGAACATAATTAAATTACAATCTAAAGAACACAAGTAGACTACTTAGACCTCATGATTAGCCTACTATTCTTTTTTTTTGCCAGCTGGAGAAAACCTCATTTTTTCTTCTTCTGTAGCCTATTTGATTTTATTTAATGCAGCATCTTTACTTGCTAATCTATTTAGCTAAGCTAAATTATTAAATGTAACGTTTCTTTTGAGGCACAATTTGTTAATTCGTCGATCTGGCGCAACATGAAATGTAATTTGGCGACTTAGCGTTATTTTTTCCCCCCTGGTATTCAATTCTAGTTACTATGTTTTATTAAGTTCTTTCGACGTACCGCCCGAAACTTACAAAAGTTATCTCAAGGGCAAACAGCGTCTGCTGTTAACGTCTTAGGCTACTTCCTGCCATTAGCGTTTAGTATAACTTGCTTTAAAAATACAAATAGGCCTACTTTATTATTTCTGATTCTGATTATTTCTGATTATATTTCATGACAAGGAGAGTCATTGCCTAAAACTAGTATATATACCCACTGTGTCATACAACAAAACTGGCATAAGACAAGCTCCCTTAGAGAGATCATACGGTTATTATTACGATTATTGAAAATTACGACGTTCTTATGCTGACTGGCAAAGGCGGAAACATGTATAATGGACAGCACTTGCAGCCAATCACTGCACACATTGCCATGTTTCCGGAAGCACACACGTGTTTGGTCTTTCACTTCAGCAATGCAGAATTAGTAACGCTGTAACTTAAGACAGATAGATTGTGTGCCAGTTTACTAGCTACAGTCTCTGACTTGAGGAGTTATTTCGGGATGGTCTGGGCAAGCAGAGCTTGCTTCCGCAAGGTTAGTAACGTTGGCGAGTTTAGAGAATGACGTTTAGGTAGTCATTGGTAGCCCGACCTTCACATGCTTAGTTTCTGTGTCATTAACAGATCGTGTAACAAATTACTGTGTGGCTTTTACTGTTACAAACATGATGATACACACTAGCGTGTTTAGCATATTCGGATTGTCATCTTTTGGGGAAATGATTAGTAGAAATCAAGCTGACACACGTCTATTCCAAGTAATCAGCATAATCCATAGTTCTGATTTAAGAATTCCTTATTTTGTCTTTTTCAAAATGGGCTATATGACTATTCCATAAATTGATGATTAATGCTAAATGCGTTTTATATCTCACTATGGGTTAGCACCTGTATGATGACATGAATAAATAGCCTGTAGGTAATTTTCCTGATGTGTTTCTGCTGTAATCTTGACGTTTGTCAAGACCCCAGATGGCCCAGACACACTTAAATTAATGAAACTGAGTATGCTGCAAAGTGTGTAATGTTGACGAGGTGTTTGTCGAATTCTTGAGTCTTAGCTCCTCCAGGACGCAAGATGTAGCCTGTTTATTAAATGGAATTTCCCTCTCACTCAGGATCACTTCAAAGGGACATCATTGAGTGCTTTGCTCTAATGCTTTTAAAGGTTCATTTAGGTTGGGTTTATTAAAACATTCTTAATAAACAAACAAACACTATCAACATAAAATACTTATGTGAGGTATGTGAAATGCATGATTTTATCTAAACCACAAAAGCAAAATATGACTTAAAACTGTTTTGGAATAGTTTTCAATTCTTGTCCTGGGGACCCACAACACTGCACATTTTCTCTGTCTTTCTTATATGACAAATTTATGCATTCATTTTTCAACAAAATTATTGAAATGTGTTTTTTTTTTTTAAGTCCATGTCCATGTTTAAGTCCATTCATCACCTCTTCGAAGTAAATTTAAAGAATTGGTATGCATATTATGCATATTATTTAAGTGCCAAACTTTTTAGTATTTATTTAGTATCCATATTGAAGGTGCAAAGACAAGTAAATCTGAAATTATTGATACCATAATAGTCAAAGTAGTAGGCCTACTTATTCAAATAGTGGCACAGCAGTCTCTGCAGAAAGATTGTACTCTCAACACCAGAGAAATGTAAAATGTTTTTATACTTGAAAATTTCCATGCATTCGAAAGTGAAATACCAACAGTTTCACGAACTTAACCTACTAACTCTGTGTTTCTTTTATTTCAGTATGGCAACTTTGTGGATAATATACGGCTGTATGTGAGGGGTGGGAGCGGAGGAATGGGTTTGCCTCGTTTAGGGGGACATGGGGGAAATGGTGGAGATGTGTGGGTGGTGGCCAAAAAAGGCACTACATTGAAGCAAATCAAGGACAAACACCCTAACAAACGATTCACTGCAGGTGTTGGTTCAAACAGCAGGTGGGTAATTTTTTTTCTTATAAAGAGTATAATGGGTGAAAGAAATGGGAATTGTCAGTAATACCTCTGAAAGGCAATAATAAGAATTTCTTCTATATTAAAGGCATAATATAATAGTATTTTTGCATTTTTAATATATTATTGTGTTTTTAATACATAAATTCTCTTCTGCTCACCAAGGCTTTATTTATTTGATCCAAACTGCAGCAAAAACAGTAATATTGTGAAATATTTTCAAAATTTAAAATAACTGTTTTTTATTTGAATATATTTTAAAATGCAATTTATTTCTGTGTTGGCAAAGCTTAATTTCCAGCATCATTACTCCAGTCTTCAGTGTCACATGATCCTTCAGAAATCATTCTAATATGCTGATTTGCTGCTCAAGAAACATTTCTTCTTCTTCTTCTTCTTCTTCTTCTTATTATTATTATTAGTGTTGAAAACAGTTGTGTGCTATTTTTTTTCAGGATTATTTGATGAATAGAACGTTTAAAAGAACAGCATTTATCTGAAATAGAAAGCTTTTGCAACATTATAAATGTCTATACTGTCACTTGTGATCGATTAATCCATCCTTGCTGAATAAAAGTAATAATTTCTTTAATTTCTTTCCAAAAAAAAAAAAAACCTTTTATTGACCCCAAACTTTTGAATGGTAGTGATAGTTACAAAAGCTTTCTATTTCAGATAAATGCTGTTCTTTTGAATGTTCTATTCATCAAATAATCCTGAAAAATTCTACACAACTGTTTTCAACATTGATAATAATAATGTTTCTTGTGTGTATATATATATATATATATATATATATATATATATATTGTAATGTATGTTTGTATGTACACTGCTCAAAAAAATTAAATGAACACTTTGAAAACATCATTTCTCAATGGGGAAAAATATTATGCAGGATATCTATAACGGATAATGTGTTAGGAATGAAAGGATGTCACATTGTTTGATGGAAAGGAAAATTATCAACCTACAAAGGACTGAATTCAAAGACACCCCGAAAATCAAAGTGAAAAAATAATGCAGCAGTCTAGTCCATTTTGCTGAACTCATAATGGCACTCAGTAATTGTATGGCCCCCACGTGCTTGTATGCATGCCTGACAACGTCGGTGCATGCTCCTAATGAGACGACGGATGGTGTCCTGGGGTATTCCCTCCCAGATCTGGACCAGTGCATCACTGAGCTCCTGGACAGTCTGAGGTGCTGGCGGCGTCGGATGGACCGAAACATGATGTCCCGGAGTTGTTGTATTGGATTTAGGTCAGGCAGACGTGGGGGCCATTCAATAGTATCAATTCCTTCATCCTCCAGGAACTGCCTGCACACTCTCGCCACATGTGCCCGGGCATTGTCGTGCACCAGGAGGAACCCAGGACCCACTGCACCAGCGTAGGGTCTGACAATGGGTCCAAGGATTTCATCCCGATACCTAATGGCAGTCAGGGTGCCATTGTCTAGCCTGTAGAGGTCTGTGCGTCCCTCCATGGATATGCCTCCCCAGACCATTACTGACCCACCACCAAACCGGTCATGCTGAACAATGTTACAGGCAGCATAACGTTCTCCACGTCTTCTCCAGACACTTTCACATCTGTCACGTGCTCAGGGTGAACCTGCTCTCATCTGTGAAAAGCACAGGGCGCCAGTGGCGGACCTGCCAATTCTGGTGTTCAATGGCAAATGGCAATCGAGCTCCACGGTGCCGGGCAGTGATCACAGGGCCCACTAGAGGACGTCAGGCTCTCAGGCCACCCTCATGAAGTCTGTTTCTGAATGTTTGGTCAGAGACATTCACACCAGTGGCCTGTTGGAGGTCATTTAGTAGGGCTCTAGCAATGCTCATCCTGTTCCTCCTTGCACAAAGGAGCAGATACCGGTCCTGCTGATGGGTTAAAGACCTTCTACGGCCCTGTCCAGCTCTCCTAGAGTAACTGCCTGTCTCCTGGAATCTCCTCCATCCTCTTGAGACTGTGCTGGGAGACACAGCAAACCTTCTGGCAATGGTACGTATTGATGTGCCATCGTGGAGGAGTTGGACTGCCTGTGCAACCTCTGTAGGGTCCAGGTATCGCCTCATGCTACCAGTAATGACACTGACTCTAGCCAAATGCAAAACTAGTGAAAAACAGTCAGAAAAGATAAGTAGGGAAAAAATGTCAGTGGCTTCCACCTGTAAAACCATTCCTGTTTTGGGGATCGTCTCATTGTTGCCCATCTAGTGCACCTGTTGTTAATTTCATTAACACCAAAGCAGCTGAAACTTATTAACAACCCCCTCTGCTACTTAACTGACCAGGAGTTTAACTGTCTTGATACTGTTCTCTAATTAAAAAGTGTTCCTTTAATTTTTTTTGAGCAGTGTATTTAGATGACATTGATGTGTGTCACAGGGGCCTATTTTTGCAGTAACTGATTGTGTGATCACTCCTATTGATCCTAGTAAATTTGATGTAAGGAGATCTATATTGTTCTGATATTATGAAGGCTTAGTAGTTCCTTGCAGAGGATATGATGCATTCCCAATCTTTTAAATAGTTGCCATAAAATAGTCTATAATTTTCAAGAGATCTTTAGCAGAATGTCCAAGCTTGTTTTTTTTCCCATATAAAAAAATAGCGAACCCAAATGTCAAGCTTCATAAAGGCCAAGAAAAGACCGTTAAATGTACTGTAATGTCATACAATTTTTTTATGTGAGGAACAGATTGCTGTTATTCATTAAATAATCTTGAATTATTCAATTCTTAATAATAAATGCAAGAAATTTCATTGTTTGCATGCAGCCAGAAAATCAGCACATTGAACATACCAGAAGGAGATGATTTTGTGAACAACTTCTTTGATTTGCATGTGTATCATTTCAGATTTAAATGTGCAGGTGTATGTATCATTGTATGTAATGTGCAAGTATATGTATCAGATTGTGCACAAGTCAGTGAATAAACACTTATTTTTCAATTACTTTTCATGCACTATAATGCGGGCATGAAAAATAATTGAAAAATAATGCGCTTTTCTGTAAATTGTCATAATTACTTTTTGATAACCTTGATAAAAAAAATAACACATAATAGCTCTGATATTTAACACAATGTAAAAATGTCTGATTTTGTAGTATAGAGACTGTAAGTGAACTATTGTGTGGTATGTTTGTCAGTATTCATGCTCTGAGAGGGGCGAAAGGAGAGGACACCCAGGTCTTTGCACCTACTGGGATCAGTGTAACAACGGACGGTGGGAGAATACTAGGTAATTTCATTTACACCTCTCTATAACATATAGATTATCCAGTGTTTTTTCCTTTCACATCCGTCATATCACTTCACTTCTTTTTTTGATGTGTTTCTACACATTTTCTCTCACATTTGAACTTTTATATAAAATGCCAATTTGTGTTGTTTGTTCCCTTTCATATTGTACTCTGTGTCTCTTAAGGACATTTTATTCTTTTCACTTTAGGGGAGTTGAACTGTGAAGGAGACAGACTTTTGGTGGCTAGAGGTGGTCATGGTGGCTCTCTTCACTCGGGGTTCTTACCCAGTAAAGGTCAAACCAGACAGATTCGGCTGGACCTTAAACTCATCGCAGATCTTGGACTTGTAGGGTGAGAGAGTCTCTACACAGAATGTGGACTGGGGTGGGAAGTATTGCTGTCAAAATTACAAAGTAAAGCACATAAAGAGCTAATCATGATGTAGGAAAAGTGCACAAAATAATGTATAGATAATTGTAAATAAAAATTATAATGCATAATTAAACTATGCTTGGTTTTTCAAAACTTTATTTATCATGGTGTTAAAAAAAACTGCTGTGTCATTCTTTGACCCTCCTTGTTTTACTGTTTTTTCTGTGTATTTCACTTACACACATCAAACATTTTTTAAAGGTTTGATAGGCTTGTATTATTTTGACAGGTTTCCCAATGCAGGCAAATCCTCCTTGCTGACTGCCTTGTCTCATGCTAAACCAAGGATTGCCAGCTATCCCTGTGAGTACTGAACATCAGTATAAAAAAAATTTGTTAAACATCGTAGCGAAGTTTGATTGCATGTAAATAAAGAATATATATATATAAATTCTTTAACATGCTATGTCTCTCTGTCTGTCTGTGTGTCTGTGTGTGTGTGTGTGTGTGTGTGTATATATATATATATGTGTGTATAATATTGGCTGATATATCGGTGCATCTCTAATATATATTTATATATACAGATGCACCGATATATATCGGCCAATAATTGGTATCAGCAGATAAAAACAAATTTAGTGTAAAAACAGCTGATAGTCAGGGCCAATATATCCTGTCAATCAAAAGAGTGCAGGAAAATGCACTGAATTTGTGCTTTGTGTACAGAAAATGCTAAGAAAACAGTTTGATTTTCAATATTAATAGTAATTAGAGGAATTAATAACATTCAGAAAGTTAAGTAATATTAATTTAATCTTCAGAATTTAGTTAATGTGTGTTAATATTAATTTGAGTAATGTGTTTGTTTATAACTGATACCAGTTACTCTAAAACAAGTTGATAAAATGGAGAGAATAAAGTTTTTATTTGCATGTCTTTCAAAATATAATAATTAAACATATAATGATAAATTATTATTTATAATGAAATTATCATTCATTTAAAAAAAGACATAACCCCCAAACTATCGAAATCGGTACTGGCAGATATCACCCTGAATAATCGGCTATCTATGGAAAATTTAGTACAACAGTTTACAGGCGGTAGACAATTAAGGTCACAGTTACCATAACTTGGGACATTAAAGACACCTTTTCACTGACACTGAAAAACACCAGGAGAAAGTTGATTCTTTTTTTGCTGATTGTATATCTATTTAAAATTGCTATTTTTACAATTATCCCTTGTTTTTTCCCCTCAGTTACAACTTTAAGACCTGAAATCGGAAAGATCATGTATGATGACCACAAACAGGTAGGATGACAGGCTCTTCAAAATGTGTTGAACTCATAACATTCACTCAGGAGGATGTTGTCATGTCACACAACTTATTGTAGTTATAACACTGGCATGCCTGTTCAGAAGACCACATTGTGTGAAGGAGTCTTTGTTTTTAATTTATGGATACAACTAGGTTAATTAGATTTATTCTGTATATTGCTTGTAAAGAGAATTAAACCAAAATTACAATATACAGTTAAACCAAGATTTAAACCAAAAATTACAATATACAGTTACATTTTTGATAAACAGATCTTTAGCAAATATGATTTTATATGTTGTGTCATATAATAAACACTTCTTCAGACTGATGTCAGAATGAGTTACAGAAGTTATTTTTCTCCAAAGGTTTCAGTGGCAGACTTACCAGGACTCATTGAAGGTGCTCACGTGAATAAAGGCATGGGACACAAGTTTCTCAAGCACGTGGAAAGAACCAAGCAGCTCATGTTTGTGGTACTGCGTTCAGTGTGTTATGTTGTGAACCTAATGTTAAAGTCCCCCTGTAGTAATTTTATCCCTTAAAACTCCACCAAAATGACGTATTTAAATGTTTTTTTTTCTCCCTGTGAAAATAATTTCTTCATACCTTAAAATAGCTTGAATGTAACTCTACACCCTTGCTTCATTTAGTATATGCGGATCCATGAATATGCATATTAGTCCCCGCCTCCACTCAATCACACCAGCTCAGAATATCCACTCGGTCAACTTTTCTGCAGTAAGCGCTACACAGAAGTAGTGGAAGAGCAAATTATACAGGCTCATTGATATATCAGAATGGTAATGCATTTTATGTATTGCTCTCTACGTCAGACACAAAACGAATTGGTATGATTATCCTTTGGCTGTGACGTAGAGAACGGGTGATTTCAAATTGCGTTTTTGAGACTGTCTTTGGTAAACTGCAGTTTTAAGGAGAAAATACTCAGCAATGGTGTTGACTTATGAATTTGCACAGGGTTTGTCTTAAAGCATATTAAAAACACCACAAAGACATATAAACAACATTAAAAACTTGATTTTCACCACAGGGGGTCTTCAAGGCCTGGGAGAGTTGTACATTAATCTCATGTTCTGATGTTTCAGGTCGATGTCTGTGGGTTTCAGCTAGCTAGTAACACCCCGTTTAGGTCTGCATTTGAAACCGTACTGCTTTTAACCAAGGTAAATATATACACTACTGTTCAATAGGGTGGGGTCAATTTTTTTTATTTTTTTTTTATTTATTTTTTTAAAGAAATATATAATTTTATTCAGCAAGAATGTATTGAATTGATCAAAAGTGACAATAAAGACATTTATAATATTACAAAAGATTTCCATTTCAAATAAATGCTGTTCTTTTGAACTTTCTAATTATGAAAGAATCCCAAATGTATCCACAAAAAGATTAGGCACAACTGTTTTCAACATTGAAAATAATAAGAAAATATTTCTTGAGCACCAAATAAGCAAATAATAGCGGCTGAAAATTTAGCTTTACCATTACAGAAATAAAATACATTATCAAATATATATTAAAATAGAAAACTGTTAAATTGTAATAATATTTCACAATATCACGGTTTTAGTGTATTTGTTTCCAGTCATTTTTTTTATCAAATAAATTCAGCCTTGGTGAGCATAACAGACTCCTTTCAAACAAATAAATAAATAAACCTTACTGACCCCAAACATTTGAACAGAAGTGTACGCACGCACACATACATACACATATATGTAACCTAGATGAACCCATAAAAACATTACTGCTTATCTACAGTCTCTATACTGCTTTTTCAAGATTGTGCTGCATAACTTTCACATGATTTTCTTTGTTATTCAGGAGCTGGAGTTGTATAAGGAGGAACTGTTAGGCAAGCCAGCCATCCTGGTCATAAATAAGATGGACCTCCCTGAGGCTCAGGGCCGGCTCAGAGAGCTGGAAGCTCACTTGGAGAACCAGGAAGGTAGGTATACAAACAAGCTATTTAGGGACTATTTGTTATATAGGAAACATCACACATATTAGTCACAGATTATGTTTAGACTTAGCCTTTGTTTTGTGTTATTTTAGGTATATAGTGGGTGTATCAAATTTCATATCATGACATTTATCAATAAAGTGGTTGCATTATTTTTCTTGAAATTGTGTTTAAAAAGTACTCTTGAGAATTACCATTCTTTAAAAAAATATGTACTGCAATTTTTCCCTGAAGAGGGGGTCAGTAATTTGTATGTACCATTTTGGCAGTCTCAAGTTTCTGCCACAAGTACTTTTTGCTGAAATGCAGGCCTAATGTGATTGTTCCTTTGACCTGACCTTTAAAGAGTTCTTGATGACATGCATTTATCCTCAAATAATAACTTTAGAGTGATGCTCTGCTTTCATAGAATCAAGCCACATCTTTCCTGAGGACTTCACCCCTAAAACACTAATGCGTTTTACGCATATCGTCCCAGTCTCTGCCACGACTGGCCTTGGACTGCCCTTGCTCAAGTCCCTCATCCGTCAATCACTTGAGGAGCAGGATGCCATAGAAAATGAGGGTCAGCGCAGTGAGAAGCTACTCAAGTTGAGAAGAGATATTCCTACTTCATCCATACCCAGCTGGGGGGGTTCTCAACCAACCTGAGGTCCCATATTCAGGTCTGGGTATGGCAGTCCATAAACAGTCCTCAGGGATACTGTTGAACATTTGCAGACCTGTGAAATATGCAATGTGTGGCTAAAAGGAACACAAAGGGCATGTTTTTCACTTATCAAATCAGTCTAATTTGTATAGACTAGTATCTGTGCCTTATATGTGTTTACAGTTTAATGTAATTGTGCATTCATGTAATGTTTGAAGTTGGTTTTAGCTGGTCTCCCAGTTTGATCAGGCTGGTCTGGTTTGCTGGTTTTAAAGGTGTTTTTGGAAATTTTCCGTTGAACAGGCTGGGAGACCAGAATAAAAACCAAACAAATTATCTTAGGCTGGTTTAAACTTTTCCCCCCCAACAACGTAGGAAGACTAAAAAGACAATAAAAAGGCATAAAGTATAAAACATTGTTCTATACTTTAACAATCATCTAAATTTGATTTAAAGGATTAGTTCACTTTCAAATGAAAATGACCCCAATCTTTACTCACCCTCAAGCCATCCTAGGTATAAATGACTTTCTTCTTTCTGATGAACACAATTGGAGAAATATTAATAAATATCCTGACGCATCCAAGCTTTATAATGGCAGTGAGCGATACCAACGAGTATGAGCTGAAGAAAGTGTCTCCATCCACATCCATCTATCATAATCGTACTTCACACTGGGGTGTTAAAAAAAGTCCTTCTGAAGTGAAGCAAAGCATTTTTGTAAAAAAAAAAAATCCATATTTAACAAGTTATGAAGTAAAATATGTAGTTTCCGCCAGACCGCCTACCATATTAAAAAAAAAAAGGACCTGCCGTCGCATCTGTTCCGTAAGTTGAATAGGGAAGGCGAAGGACGTACAGCGTAAGCTTTTTGAAGAATACGGAAGGCGGTCTGGTGGAAGCTACATATTTTACTTCATAACTTGTTAAATATGGATATTTTTCCTACACAAATGCATCGCTTCGCTTCAGAAGGCCTTTATTAACCCTCCGGAGCCGCGTGGAACATGTTTATGATGGATGGTTGTGGATGGAGACACTTTCTTCAGCTCATACTCGTTTGGTAGCGCATTACTGCCATTGTAAAGCTCGGATGTGTGAGGATATTTATTAATATTTCTCTGATTGTCTTTGTCAGAAACAAGAAAGTCAAATACATGGCTTGAGGGTGAGTAAAGCTTGGGGTAATTTTCATTTGAAAGTGAACTAATCCTTTAATTCTTTTGAGAGTGACCACCCAGAGTTTTATCCATTACTTATTACCAAGTTAACGTCACTGTTTTTCAAGGTCTTGCATTTTGTGGAGAAATTTTTGACAGAATCAGAGCTCTACTGCCATCTGCTGATTTTTCGTGCTGTTGTTTGTGATGTAGGTATCTCATGCCTTCATTGATTTGTTTCATACTAGATCATACTGCATCAGATATTGTCAAAGAGTGAGAGTGAATGGAAGGATGAACTGAGAAGCACAAAAAACAAAACAAAAAAAAAAACAAGTCACATGTTGACTCATATTGAAAGAATAAGAAAATCCAAGTATGAATCAAAAGTTTGGTCAAAAATGTCAGCAAAGCAGAGAAAAAGATTTGACTGTTTTTTTTTTGTTTTTTTTTGTATGTCAGCAAGCTGAAATTCTGGAATCATAAGTTCAAAGGGATTTTTCCATTTCTTATAACTGTTACAATAAATATAGAATTCCTTGTTATTATTTCTATGGTAACAGTGGAATGGCATTGTTAAACAAATCACCACTTGACAGAGCACTTAAAGTGCAAATGTTCTCTCTGAGTTCTCAAGTGGTTTTTGTTGTTGTGCTGTTTTTCAGAAAACCTTCCTCACTAAATTTTTATTAACATAAATGTATATGTCCTGTTCACCTGCAGACAAGTGGTAACTCCACCATATGCCTCTAGATGCCACTAAAATCTTGCAGGTGGTTTCAATTGCAGGCCAAACCAGGGTGCATAGGCTCCTTTTCATTATAAACTCAGACAGTGGTCTGTTTCAGTGTTTGCAGTTTTCATCTGTCAAATTTGTAAGCATATTCTCAAACACACTTGAACATTTTAGTCATATTTATTAAACTAATTTCTTGCAAAACTGTTTCAAACATTTCAAGGTTAGATTAATATTTTACAGCCAGTAGTATTCATTCAGTGATTAAACACATTGAAAAGACTCAAATATTTACCTTAACCACTACAGAGGTTTGATTCACACATTGTTACAGAGTTTGACAATAAAATGCTTATTTATAAATTACAATTAACTCAAAGAGTAACACTGATTGTAGATAAATGAATATAAACTTAATCTGTTCAGCTCCTTTCATTAACAATACACATTTAGTTATCACATACCAGAAATCTGCAGTTCTTTGGCACTGAACTCTTGTGTAGTCAGACACAGGGCTGTGATAATAGTTATTTCTCATAATTAACTTACTAGCAAATAAAAGCAAAACATCAAGATGATCAGAGAGGAAGCAGTCTTGGCACTGGAATTGCAAAATATGTCCACACACCCACTAAAAGAGGAGAGGTAAAAATATGAAGATAAATATTATTAATGCAATAGAATCATTCGCCTTCATGTTTACGCTCTTTTGGTTGGTGTTTGTATTCCACTCATGTTTAACAATGCTTTACTCAGTGTAAAAGGCATTAAAAGGTTTGAGAATTTTTAATTTTCACTGATAATGTTGAAAGCCAAAGTGATTGTAACTTTCATTATCTAAATGTTCAGGTTCAATCCCATGTTTTCCAATCAGTTATTTTTTTACATTTAAAAACATCAGAGGATAAAGGTTAACAACTTTAATGGAGTCAAATTAATTTTATTGGAGTCAGATAAATAACTGAATTATGCATACAATTATATCATCCTTCAACTGCTTTTTGTTACTATTATTAGTTCAAAATAGTAGAGTAAGCTTCCAGCCATACTACTATATTCACTCAGTATAGCACTATTTTAGTTTTCTGTGTTTTGAATAAGGACACAACAGAGCTTAAAAGGATATTCACTTAGCACATGGTCCTTGCTGAGCACTCGCATCAGGAGAAACTTTGATGTTCTTCACTGTCACTTTAGGGCAGGGTAGAGAGTCATTCTGAAGGAGCCCGCTGATATCTGGATTGGAAAACAACATTTACAGAAATGAGAAAATGGGACACAATAGAAATGTATCATAGCCGCCCAACTGAATCCTTGACATCATTCTAGTTAATGCCCAGTTTGCTTCAAGTTAAACTTGTTCTCTGAGGTTACTTCACATAACCTACCTTGCATGGTGAGGAGAAATATGATGTCACCACCCTTGATGAACTCTCTTCTAGTGAGCTCATCTTTTGTTATGATATATATATATATATATATATATATAAACCCAAGTACCCACAAATACAGACTCATTGCCGATGACAACTTGACTTCTGTTTCAAGGATTGTTCCAGTAATAAATATCTGTAACAACAAAATGTTGCTATTAAAAGGCCCTTCAAAGTTACAGATAATAACTTTGATTCTCAACTGCGTAAAATGTTGCATATAAAAACATGGTGTTATGGAAAAATAATAAGATTCTCACTGGAAGAAATCGAAGGGTCAGTGGTGATGCTTTGCTCAGAGGACATGCGCCTCTGTATGTGTGGATTCTGGTCAAGCGTCTGGAAGGTTATTTGTCTCCATGGACAAGGCCACTGCAACTGGTCATCATATGCACCAGATACCGGACGAACAGACATTATAAGGAGATTCCAATACATCAATAACTTAGCCTGAAAGCGATAACCATCACTGGAGTAATACAATGGACTCGTCAAAATCCCATTGTTCAAAAACTTATCAAAGTTGCTTATCTGCCATGTGTGGGGACACTCAGTCTCTGAAATATTGATATCATCCAGTGAAAAGCCTCCACTGGAGCTTCCAGCTCCTTTACGGGCTTCAAATACAACTTGGAAGGTTTTATTTGCATTTAGTGACACATGATGCAGCTTCCAGTAATTACCAGGAAGTTCTGCAAGAAATTAAACATTTTAGGAACATTTTAAAAATATAGGCTGACATACTGTATGTTTTTTCCCCTGTAATATGTACAGTACTTGAGGAAGAGACAGACCTGTGATCTGATCCATAAGTCTGAGAGTTCCTCTGTTGTCTGCTTCATTCTGGTACTCTCGGATCCAGATGTTGAGCTGGTCAGACTCATTACCACTGTGATAGTAGTAGAACTGCAGGCACTGGACTTTGCAGTCTCTTTTAGGGGTCATTGTCTTCTGGCAGCAGGCTCTCCATTCTGGCAGCAACCCTGATAGCACACGTACATCTCGGAGACGTCTATTTGAGGTGTGTGTTTACGTCTGGAAGACGTATTTTTTAGAGTGTTTGCTCATCTGCAATACGTCTAGGACGTTTCCTGTCAGATGTCAAATAGACGTTTAGAAGATGTCTTTAAGATGTTTATGATTTAGAATGTATGTAAAACTGACATCTAAAAGATGTCTATCAGATGTTTGTAAACAGCAGATGTTTTCCAGATGAAGTGATCTTTAACAGACGTCTTGCAGATGTATGTGTGCTATCTGGGAATGATGTTATCTAAATGAGACTATTTGGGAAAAATATCGATATTTGGAAAAAAACATCTGTTATTGTTTGTGATCTTTATTTTATTACCTCCAACTGTGTTTTATCCCTTAAAAACATTTCTACAGTAGTGCCCACGAGAATAAGGTGGATATCTTGTACATGTTCATCACCATAAACCGGAGAAAGTGTTACCAAAAAATCTATTACCTAACAAAAATATAAATAAAATAACATAAAATACCTAAATGCAACAAGTCATTTGACAACATTATTTAGACAATAAAGAAACAAAATGCATGTGCCATGGTGGAATAAATAATTGGAAATAAGGAAATGATTTTAATCAAACCATATGTTGATGAAAATAATACGAGAACAATACAAGTCCTAGTTATTAAAAATAATGCATTGTTTTTTAAAAAAATATGAAACATTTTTAATATTACAGTAATAGTAAATATCTTTAATGACTGTTTGAAATATCATCATTGCTGTTAGAGCTGCATACGCACGCTGAAGCTGAAGAGAATGAACACCCATAAACTGAAGCTAGAAGGTTAATTAACTCAACGGAACACATCCTACATAAGATAATTCAGATATTTATACAAAATAAAAATATTACAACTATTTGCACAAAATCACGCATATGAACTTGAACTAAGTAGTCAGAATGTAGCTGTTGTGGATACGTTCTTCCTGTAACAACACGCCGAAACACAGCAACTAAACCCAAAGAATTCACAACGTTTAATTACAATAGTGTATACAATTATAATGTTATGAATAAGACAGCCCCAATCATAGTTATTAATGTTTTGCGTTGCTGTTTGAAAGGAAGATGATCAGTATACTGAATCAATACAATAAATCTCTGCAGGTTATTAACCTCAACGAAACGCATCCTATATGAGATTAATCAGATATTTATAGGCTACATAAATTTAATATTACGACTTTTATCTGCACAAAATCACACGAATGCACAGGTGAAGCTTGAACTAAGTTATGTGCTAATCAGAATGTTTAACTTCAGTATACGCGCTCTTCCCACAACAACACGCTGAAACAACAACACAGTGTTCTCATTATAATGTTATGTAAATGACAGTCCCAATAGTTATTAATGTTGTGCATTGCTGTTTGGCTGCCAGTGGTGTGGTCCCTTCTGATTGAAGCCAACAATTCCGCCGAGCTAACTCCTTTGGGATCGAATAAAATTGTAGTTCGGGGTTTCTCTGACGACTGTTTAAGGATAATTTTCCGTATTCTTCAAAAAGCTTACACGTCCTGGACTGAAGAAAGAAGGACATGGACATCTTGGATGACATGGGGGTGAGTAAATTATCAGGAAATTTTTATTTGAAAGTGAACTATTCCTTTAAAACAGCTAACAGCACCACATTTCCCAGGATATTGTAACCTTGTTGTGAACTTTCTGAGAGTGTTTTGTTGATCTTCCTCTGGTAGCTGTAGCTGCTGTGACCATACACTGAAACAGGTCGCGCAGCTGTGACTGGACACAAAAATGGCGGCGATAAAACACAGTGACGTCATATGAAACCCATGGATAGGCCACAACTTCCAGTGGCATGTGCCTCTCAAAACCAGGTATGTCACAGCATGTGCCAGTGGCGCCAATACATAAGTTACCATACCACCAAATGTTAAAATCCGATTAATCTTTGATTTAACCCTTTCAAGCGTGAGTTTAAAATATTCTAGCTGACCCTCCAGAGTGAGTTTTTTTTTAAGGCGACCATTATTTTAGAACGTTTGCCCTTATTGGCGATGCGTGGCGACGCGTCATGCGTGTACGCTGTATGACAGATGGATCGCTATTATTTTGTTTTTCCTTTTTTATTTAAAATATTCACAAACTTGCTTACCATGTCATCAACTATCTGATATTTCGATTCTCAAATATGTGTAAGTGAGTGTGCTTTGTCGTTTAAAAACCTTTATAAATGATCTTTATCTTGATCTACAACGCGAGATGGGCGCCGCCATCTTAGTTTGCACCGCAGTCCTGTCAGTCGGATTTTTGCTGCTTCCATTGATGTCTGACATCAGTGTGTGTTTTATTAACTCTAAATGTATTGCTTTACTGGTGCTTATGCATATTGAAATGTCTGAAACCTTAAAAGAAACAATATGTGGCTGAAAACGCTGCACAGCTGTGATATATGACAAGCGCTGAGCGCGTCCGTCTGGCAGCCAAAGCGCGAAAGCACAGTTTGAATCTGGCAGTTATGTGACGTTGCTGAACGTTCTAAATCCCATATGTGGGTCCGTACCGCTCAAAGGGTTAATTCTCACTTTAAATATCCATAAGGAAACATGGAAAATTTGAGTAGGCTTAATAAGGTTACTTCTCCAATATAGAACACAGCATGTAAACTCTATGTTACGAAAATGTTGCTGTTCTCGGTGAAATCATCATGCTGCCCAATTGATTTACAGTTCTACCATATGACACCACTAGATGTCACCAAATGACTCAATAATTTGGCACTTTGGAAAGTCTCAGATATTGCAAAATTTTAATCAAAGCTTTAAAGAGAGTGTGAAACATTGAAGAGATATACAACTGTAATCACTGGAATTACAGTTAAGATTAACATGTTGATTGCTTTATATAGATACAGTCTGTGTAAAAAGCTTAATTAAATTGCACATTCAATGTTATCAAGCCCAGGAACTTTACATGCTCTCCCCATCTTAGCATGGGTTTCCTCCGGGTATTTCGGTTTCCTCCACAAGACATCTAGCATACTTGAATTGGAGACAATAAATTGTCTATAGGCATGGGTGAAAAAGTGAATGTGTCTAAGTGTGTGTTAGCCCTGTGATGGACTGGCCATCCATCCAGGGTGTTTCCCTGCCTCTGACCTGAGATGCTTGGATAGGCTACAAAGGGATAGTCTGTGCAATCCTGAAAAGGACAGTTGCCTTGGAAAATGGATCAATGGATTTAATGGTATCATAGATAGATGCAGTGCTTTGACAATGATTACAACTCTTGTGTAGTCAGACATTGGATATTGATTAAAAGTGGCTTCCCGTGTTTAATTCACCAGCAAAAGGAAGCAAACCATCAAGAGGATCAGAGAAGAAACAGCCTTGGCACTGGAATTGCAAAGTTTGTCCAGACATTCACTAAAAGAGGAGAGAAATACAGATGTGATGATAAATACAAAAACTTAAAACACTGTCTGCCTATACACAATGGCCCCTCAATGGAAAAATATTCATTTCATCACATTTTGGAGAGTTCATGGAATAAGTAATACAGTAATAAGTTTCATTTTACTTAATGTATCATTATAAAATGGTCCTGGTTTCTGATTGATAGTAGTATGCTATTTAGAATATATCTTTGTATATCTTATAGCAGAAGAATGTAACTTGTGTAGTTTTATTAAAATGTGTAGTTTTAACATTTGGTATCTGTTGAACTTGTGAATACTGTATATGCTACTGTGAATCAATCCTCACAACACAGTTTATTTATGATGACTATATAGCCTACACATTGTAAGACTGATGCTGGACTGTCTAGACCAAGAGAGGGCTACTCTTTGAGAAAACAAAGGAAATTAACATTTGAACTCTCTCTTGCAAAATTAGCATCCCCATCCGAGACTCAATCACACTGAGTCAATCACACCTCAGCATTGCCTTAAGCCCGGGATACACTGCACGATTTTAGCAATCCTATAAGTTCATTACTTTATCACACTGTGCAACACGGATCTACTAAACTTGGGCACGACATGCATGTAGACTGTACGATCATGACACCTATTGACTCGTAGGCTACGATGCAAGTTTCTATAGAAGAATAAAACGTCATCAGCATGCGCTACTGGTAAACAAAACACTAGGTGCATTCCAATTCGCGTACTTATGCGCTATTCTATGACGTTTTTAAGTACAAATAGTGCGAATAGTGCGTTCACACAGAGAATTCCAAAAAGAAAAAGTGCACTTTAAATACCCGGATGATGCTCTAAATTAACGGAAAAAACGAAGTGTGGAATGTTGGACACTTCGTGCACTTAACTGTCGCAGCTTTAATTACGTAGCGGAGAGGGAGAGGGTATCAGACTTCGATGTTAAATGACAAAATAACGTTATACAATTCACGCACTACATGGATGAGTACATAGTGCATAAGTACATAGTGTATAAGTGCATAGTGTATAGTGTGTCATTTAGGACACAACTATAATGCTGAATCACACTTTGGCAGTTGTAGTTTTTATGTGTGCTGAAAATAAAAAGGAAACAGCAAAAGAAGAAGGGAAAAGAGCTTGAGGTAAGTAGTTTTAAGTTTTAGCGCCATGTCGCGTTGATTTCATGTCGCATTTTTTATTGGCTGGTCAGTAGACGTAGGTCGTAGCAGCAAACACATTGTGCGTTGATTATGCTGAATTTCTGACACTGTCAGAAAATGATCGTAGGCTATCTTTGTTTCACAATGCCAATCTTTCGTCTGGGACAGCCAAAAATTGTGCAGTGTATCCCGGGCTTTAATCTACATTTCCTTTCCTTCACCCTCTCTTCCCCCATGTCTTCTCTCTACATGCAGAGATGACCTGAAATTCACCCAAAATCTATATGGTTTAATGTGAACAGTTATCATACAACATTATACATGTTTGGTATCATTTGAAATGTCTCAGTGCGACTGGTACAAAGGTATCATTCCCATGGAAGTAAACCAGAAGGTAATAAAGGTTTTAAGTAAGGATGCACGATACCGTTTTTTAAGGACCGAGTACGAGTACCGATACTGATACCGATGCCTATATATTTATTCATTTCTCTCTTTCTCTCTCTCTCTCTTTTTTTTTTTTTTGATGTTGCAGTTTTCCAAGCACAGAAAGACTAATGAATGTAGGACAACTTTATTATTACTCTAATGAAAAAAGTAATAATTTTTATGTGCTTGTCACAAACTTAAAGATCAAAAATTTCACAGTGTCCAATAACCTTCAAAGGGCATAATTACCAATATATATAATTGTTGTTATATAAAAAGAAATTTACAAACAAATTACAAACAATACAAAAAATACTATAGAGATACAAATTAAATAAACTTGTTTTTCAGATACAGTAGATTTATTTACCTACATTTTCATTGTCAATTACCTACATTTTATTTACATACATTTTTTTAACATATTTTGTTGTTTTATTAACATTAATGACAAATATAGGCTAAGGTCCCTTTAAGACCGAATCCATGGATACTGACACATATCCTGTTTTCACCCAAATGTTTACGTCCACTTAAGCCATTTAACCGACTGTGTTTACGTGAGATACTCCACACGATGGACATTTTGACAACTATGTGTGCATTCAGGCGCAAGAAGAACTGATCGCGCGCAAGAAAGAGACAGAGTGCATGCGAGAGAGAGCGCTTCTGGTCTGTGTCATTCAGTGCGATTCCGCCTATCCCGCCTTCACTAATCGATAACGAATTGTGATTGAAAGCATGCAGTTCGCAATGTGTGTGTTGTCATCATTAATTTTGAAGTATTTCCACACCTCTGAGGCTGACATTTTTTCTGCTGCTGCCGCCGGTGTCTCTGTGCACGAAAAATTCTGTCAGTTACATCACGTGAGGTATCGGTCTTTGGTATCGGGGGTATTTTTACGAGTACGAGTACAAGTACATGAGCTTGGTATCGGTATCGATATCGGTGCATCCCTAGTTTTAGAGATATTTTGCTCGCTGTAATGGGTGTGTCCACCTTCACAGGGTCTTTCATGCAAATGGCCTTCTGTCCCCAAAAGGTGTAAACTACTCAGTCTAGGACCCTGATTAATGCAAATTCCCATTGTGAACTGTTTCCATTTGAATGAAGTTTCTGTTTTGATCTGAGTATTTAAAGAGATGTTGCAGGAAGCTCGGGGCGATTCTGTAATCAGATCAGCCCACATTGCTTAATGTCCAGGACATTCAGCAATGTGCATTTTTCTAATGTCAGGTATGCATCTTTTACTCTGTTTCTGAGCATTTGATGTTTTGTATTGATCATCTTTGAATTGATTATGTAATTGGCATGATACATTTACCTGACTAATAAATTGTTATTTTTGACTTCATTCTGACTTACTCTGAAATTATTGACTCTAGTATATTATAAATCCATAATCCCACGAATCTACGCTCAGATTAGTAACGGACTAAAGTACATCTTAGGTGGAGCAGTGGGGCACACCAACTGATATTTTAGAGCTCCGACTAACATATTGGCATTAGTTATGTATACTTAGACTGTGTAGGCTAATAATGGTTCAGAACCATTCCGTTCAGATCAACATAGGGTTGTCGGACCAGTCTGAATAGGGTGAGCCTCAACCTCTGATTATTGTAATGTTATTCTAACTAAGTGTACGGGGGAAACCACGTAATGATTATATAAAGTTGCCATTAGAAAAGTTAGATTGGTCAGCTTGGTTCTATGGTAATGGTCATCATGACCTCTAGTTAGATAGTCTTGCTTTAATTCAGTGTGTTCAGATCTATGGGGACTAAATAACATACTTTTAGAAATAAGCAAGCATGGTGTGGCGTCTAAAAGTATTAGTCATCGCCTCTGTCTAATGACCAAGACTGATGAGTTTGTGTATATGAGATCGTATACCCGGCCGGTGCAAGACTCAAAGCGTAATAAGAATCAGAATGAACGAGTACAGTAAGAGAAAAGAGTTAAATAGAATAATCAAATGTATAGCTAAACTATTATACAAATGACCAATAATCAGTTGACATTTTAAACAAAATTCGAGTCAGATAAAAGTTTACTTGGAATTAAACTACTTTGCCACACTGAAAAGACAGAACACGCAAGAAAACCTTCCCTGTCCTGTGGGAAACTGCTGTTGGGCCGCTTACAACATTATAGCACAGCCTCCCGAATCTTATTTCTTAAGAATTGCAGGCAAATAATAAAGCAGTTTTAAAGTGTTTTAAACAATGATTATTCAAAATTACAAAGCTCCGACCTTCTATTCAAGAAACAATTTCCTAAGAATATCACTTAATGAATATGATTAATAAGTGTAATATTTATTTATTTATTTATTTATTTTTTTGAAGGTATGCTATGTAGCTTTTTATTATTATTATTTAAAATGCCCTTAAAATGTTATTAATGAGTGCAAAAAACGTCTTTCAAACCATGTCTTCACTTAATACACTTTGATACAGAGATCCTAAAGTGACATGGTGGTGGAAAAAATATGGGATGGGAGGAAAAAGTATTTTCCAAAACTTTTGTGTTCTTTTGCAAAACTTTTGCATTCCCCCGAGAAACTTTTGCATTCTCTAGCAAAACCTGTTGTGTTCTCAAGTGAAATGCGTGTTCTCAAGAGAGACTTCTGCGCGGTGCTTCGCACTTGTATTTTTACAGCATCACTTAAGTGAACTTTACGGAGCCCTTAAAAAACATGATATGGGAAGAAAAAAAAATATGACGTGAGGAAAAATAAGACAGTGCCTTTGTATTCTCTCGCCAAATGTTTTGCATTCCACCGAGAATGCAAATGTTTTTGGGAGGGAACACAAAGGTCTTGTGAGCAAATGCAAAGTTTCTTGTGGGAACGCAAAACATTTGCAACAGAATGCAAAAGCATTTTATTTTTGATTATTATTTTGATAATTTTTCCTCCCATCTCATTTTTTCCCACCACCATGTTCCTTTAGGGGCTCCATACTATGAAACCATGTTCTTCTTCAGTTTTATTCTTCTTTTGGAGGGCCAAAAGTTACATTGTGTAGCTTTAATATTTTGTGGTTACTATCTTATAAAAGCTATTAGTCAATTGATGCCTTGCTGTATTGTGAATATAATCACAGCTAAAGGGTTGCAGCACGTTGTTCTTAATGCCATTTAGTCATGATTATATTCACACAAATATAGCACATTCTCTCATACCTTATTTCTTAAATATAGTGTTTAATTTTTCTTTAGGCCTACCTTTGAAACTTTTTTTTTAGTATAACAAAAGTTAAAAGGATATTCACCTTGTAGCACATGGTCCCTGCCGGGCACTCGCATCAGGAGAAATGTTGAAATTCTTCACTGTCACTTTAGAGCAGGGTAGAGAGTGATTCTGAAGTAGCCCTGAGATATCTATGAAAAAGTATTCAGGATTAGTAGACAACATTTAGCTAAATGTTCTCAGAACGTGAAAGGAATGGAAAAAATACAGTGTTCCATGACCAATTTTAGGAAGCTGAATTTCACATAGCATGGCATTAATGTGAGATGTGGAAAAAGCAATGAGACAGAGCGGTCACAGACATTTGTCTAGCACTTTCCATTAAAAAACAAAAAGTGTTCTATGTACACTGGCCATTATTCTGCCCATTTTGTTTTTAAAACAGGGTTTTTCTGAGGTTACTTCACAAAACCTACCTTGCATGTTGAAGAGAAATATGATGTCACCACCCTTGATGAACTCTCTTCTGATCAGATCATCTTTCATAATGAAATATGTATAGCCCCAAAAAAGACCCACATATACGGTCTCGTTGCCAATGGTGACTCGAGCTCCATTTTTTCGAGGATTGTCCCAGTAATATCTGCCATCTGTTACAACAAAATGTGTCTTTTAAAAAGCCCTTTAAAGTTAGAGATAACAATGTATTTGATCTTTAGCTAAATAAAGTGCTGCATATAAACGTGATGTGAGAGAAAAATAATAGGATTCTCACTGGAAGAAATCGAAGTAGGGTCAGTGGTGATGCTTTGTTCAGAGGACATGCGCTTCTGTATGTGTGGATTCTGGTCAAGCATCTGGAAGGTTATTTGTCTCCATGGACAAGGCCACTGCAACTGGTCATCATATGCACCAGATACCAGACCAACATACATGCCAAGATTATACTGATTCACTGATAACTTAGCCTGAAAGCGATAGCCATCACTAGAGTAATACAATGGACTGTAATGTTCTGAATATTCCATTATTGAAAAGTTCCTTATCTGCCATGTGTGGGGACACTCAGTCTCTGAAATATTGATATCATCCAGTGAAAAGCCTCCACTGGAGCTTCCAGCTCCTTTACGGGCTTCAAATACAACTTGGAAGGTTTTATATGCATTCAGTGACACATGATGCAGCTTCCAGTAATTACCAGGGAATTCTGCAAGAAATTAAACTGTCATGAATTAAACATTAGACATCTTAAGAACATTTTAAAAGCATAGGCCGATGTGTTTTTCCCCCCATAATATGTACAGTACTTGAGGAAGAGACAGACCTGTGATCTGATCCATAAGTCTGAGAGTTCCTCTGTTGTCTGCTTCATTCTGGTACTCTCGGATCCAGATGTTGAGCTGGTCAGACTCATTACCACTGTGATAGTAGTAGAACTGCAGGCACTGGACACTGCAGTCTCTTTTAGGGGTCATTGTTTTGCTTTCCATTCTGGCTGCGTCCCCCTCCTTTCTGCCCTCAGTGCTGAAGTGCATGAAAAAAGACGTCCCTGTAGGCATGAAAACAGGTAGTTGTGTGAGACTGGGGGGTACAGTGACTGCAACTGTGGATGAAAGCATTTCTTTTTGGGCAGTTAGTATAAGTAAAGTCACTTCCTGTGATATCAAAACTGACACTTTCCACTGACTGACTGACTGACAGTAACAGTTCTACCAGAAAGACTCGGGAGGCAAGATAACGTAACAGTGTAATTTATTAACAACCAGTAAGCTACGAAATGAGATAAAGTTCTTTGGCGTAGGCCCCATCCGTAGCACACATCCTAAGGGTTGTAGGCTTTGCATATCCTGCCTGGAGATTAAGGCAGGGGCGTAGCCGACCCCCTGGGAGGTATGGACAGGGACCATCCTGGTGGTGGGGAGGATGGAGGTGGAGGTTGGCCCAAGTGTTAGATAATGATTGGTTAGATCTAAACTGATGAATGACGTAACATTAGAGTCATCCCGGCAGAACTTACGCTAGAGCTTTTATTTCTCACCATTCTGTTCTTTGCCCAAGTAGGTGTGGTCAGTCACACTGATGCCACTCACTGACTTCACTCTCTGCCAGCCATAATCAGCAGCAGAACAGATGCTCATCTGACACAGAGATTCATCATCAAAACTGCAGTGGTCAAGAAAAGAGATGGAGGAATCTGTAATGCAAGAAGACAAACATTGAGGCAAAATCATTTCCTTACATCTTCCCATTCATGACATGTTTTCCCTGGTCTCCCTTACATCAGGCTTTAAGTGAAAGTGAAAAATGAAAACAATATGTTTAAAATACTCACTGCATTTATAGAGTTTGTTGAGCTCAATCGCATCATATTCACTGATGTCCATTCGTTGACCAATCACATCCTGGAACTCAGGACGCTTGGTGATGATCGTGGATCCATTACCGTTACCGAAGGCATTTTTATCATAATGCATCACAGAGTAATGGTCATATGGGGTGCCTTGGGTGGTGGTCACATTCTCACCGTATTTATTGAAATTGCTCTCCTTCCCTGAAAATAAAGACCAGTTGAGTTATTAAGATGATTGTTCATACAGAATGGCTTACTTAAGAGCTGATTAGTTAAATGGGCGCTGCAAACAGTATGTCAGTGTATGTCTGTATTTAACTGTTTTACTCTATTCCTAAAAAATAATAAAAGTGCAGGGCTACCTTTTATGATGTTTTCAAATTTGATGGTCACATAATCATCTCTGTCATATCTTGACTGCTCATGCCAAAATCCTAGTGCATGGAGAAACTCATGCTCAACAATGGCTTTTATTCCACAGCCATCTCCAATGGAAAGAGTCTGACCTCCAGAAAATATGCGCCCAACATATGACCAACACCTGCAAAATAAGTGAGAGATAACAGCACATTCATGTAGCACATACTGTGTGTGCATTAATATTTTGACTGGTAGTGTAAAAGGCCTTTATACTATTGATTCAGTATAGCATATTTTAATATATAGTCTATAATACCATATATTACTAATATTGTGCATTACTAACTGGAACCATACTGTACCCTTCACGACTC
Organism: Ctenopharyngodon idella; assembly: GCF_019924925.1. NCBI lineage: Eukaryota > Metazoa > Chordata > Actinopteri > Cypriniformes > Xenocyprididae > Ctenopharyngodon > Ctenopharyngodon idella. Next base: position 26,352,805 of record NC_067235.1, on the reverse strand, counting down.
TCCACAGAGATGTAAAAATTTTCTGCTGCTCTGGGCTTGAAGTCAATACATGATTTCAGTCTGAACTGCTCAAAGGCTCTCAAAATGACTCCTTTATAGTTCATATCTATAACCACAATCAAAAATACATGATGGATGAAAAACATATAAAAGTAACAATAATTTAAAAGTTGATTTAGTAAACTGTAAGTGATAAATCCATCTTTTCTTACTTAGATTCATACTCAGCTCATATGGGACGGGAATATCCCACCGATTCCCAAGAATGGCGTTCCTTTGATTAGGCTTTAAAGCAGATTGTTTTACGTATAAATATAATACTGACTGATTTCTGAATTATCCAGTATTCAATGTACATTTAGAATTTCTTAGAACAGAACTCACCATCATGATGTCTCCTTCTCTGAGATTTAAACCTAGCATTCAGTTTAAAGTAAACATGCTTGTGTTCAGTTTACAGTAAACATGCTTGTGTTCAGTTTACAGTAAATATGCTTGTGTTCAGTTTACAGTAAACATGCTTGTGTTCAGTTTACAGTAAACATGCTTGTGTTCAGTTTAAAGTAAACATGCTTGTGTTCAGTTTAAAGTAAACATGCTTGTGTTCAGTTTACAGTAAATATGCTTGTGTTCAGTTTACAGTAAATATGCTTGTGTTCAGTTTACAGTAAACATGCTTGTGTTCAGTTTACAGTAAACATGCTTGTGTTCAGTTTAAAGTAAACATGCTTGTGTTCAGTTTAAAGTAAACATGCTTGTGTTCAGTTTACAGTAAATATGCTTGAATAAAATAGGAGTAAAAATAATGATTTATGAACAAAAACAGATACAAGGTACCTTACTGCTTATATAAATATATTTGAGTTTTTGAGATAATACAGTAATTTTACCTTTGTTTATATCAGGAATGTCCTTACATTCCTCAGTGCCTTTGTATAATGAAGAAAACAAAAGAAGACAGAGAGGTGAAGTTGGAAAATAGAACTGAGTGCTAGACAACAACAATTTTAGTGAAACAGTCTGAAAGTTAAATGAGAAAAAAAAGGCGATTAAAAACTTCACACAGTAATGACAGCAAAATCAAAACAGGATCTTTTACACTGTACAACTGAGAGATTACAATAACTTTACAACAGATTAATGTCAGTGAATGTGCTGTACTTACCATTTATATCTGGTGGGAGCTGAGAACAAGAAATATGAAAACAATACTCAGACATTACGAAAATATTTTTAAAAAATCAATATATCACCTTCAATGACAATGTATATAACGTAAGCCTTCTACTATCCAACTTACCATTGGTGATGCAAGACAAAGAGCCACAGCCAAACTCAGCAGAAGAAAAGCACATAACTGCATTTTTACTGGGAATCATAATGATCACATTTTATGAATGATGTTTTATCATTTGCATTAAAATTTGGAAGCAGAATTCAAGGGATACACAAAGTATTTAATATTTTTGAAATACTATTATTTCACTTACATTTATTACCATGAAAATATGTTATTAAAAAAATAAAAGTAGGATACATACCAGTTTTCAGCCATTAACGGCTAAAGTTAAAACATATAACTGCTTGACCACTGAGCTTGGCAGGCAAAAATGAGATTCTCTGGACGTTTGACAAGTTATTTACTTATGCAGTTAGTACAGTTTTGTACTTCCTTATATTGAGCTCTCATTGGAAACAATGACACACACACACACACACACACACACACACACACACACACACACTCCTACGAACAATTTTTGGCGTATATGGATTACATTTAAATAATAAATATAATTAAATAATAAATATATATAAATAAATATATCATATTTTTTAAAAGATTTTGGAAGACCCTGACCAACTCTCTGAAGTTAAAAAAAAAAAAAAAGGCTAGTTCCTGATTCAGTTGCATAAGCGCTAACTTAGGCTCATATAATTTAGGCTTCTTCCGGAGACCTTTTCTAATCATGACTAATGGTATTCTTATAGTAGAAAATGAACTGCAGTCCTTACTGGTGAAAATGACTGATTATCTAATTGTGAACTACCCCAGCCATCAATTTACCATTAACTACAGAATAGTTCTATTATTGACTGAGGAGTAAATGATTAATTCTTCTTTTGCTCTATAATAGTTTCTACATAAACTATGAATCGGAAAAAAATGATATAAATCCACTTCAACTCAAAGTGAAGCAATCTTGATAACATCTTTTAAAACCATCACAAATGGAATAAAACCATCCTGAGGTTTTTGTTTCTGAAATTACACATAAACCAGCATCTCTTCATCATTCCTCGCATGCAGAAACAAGGGTGAATGACGTTCATGAACAAATGACAACATTCCAGATATACCTGATTATGATGTTGTACTGTTAGCTATTTCTCTCTAAAACTGTTATGCTAGAAGAATCTCTGTTCAAGATTGTAATAGGAGAATAATAGCAGAAGTGATTGAGTGAGTTTCTGAATCTCTGAATTATATGACCAAACTTTTTATTTATATAATTTATATGATTTACATTTTTTGTTCAACTGCTAACATACTTTTGTCCAGGGCTCTGAACCGTTTCAAGGAACGAAAACGAAAACCGGAAACGAAAGAAATTTTGACCGGAACGTAACCCGAAACGGAAACGAAATCAAATTTAATCGTTCTGAACAAAAAAGCTAATTTGAAATGGCCATTAACCGGTTAATAACGTTATTTTATCGTTCTGTTAAATATTTTGATTTGGCAGTCAACCAATCACGAATTCAAATAGTACAGCCTATGCAAATCTGACGCTGACGCATCCAAAGTGTGTGAAATGCCCGCGCTAACGCGCTCAGGCTCAGCTGTTAAGTCATCATAGGTTAGGTAACCTAAGTCACAATGTCAATGCCCTGGCGTTAGTTTTTCCGATGATATATGTCACCAACCGTCAAGCATTAGGCCTACATTTAAATGAAAATGAATGTCAAGTAATATGCAGCTTGTTGTGCGTTTTGAAACCAGTGAAAATCGCAAGATATGTAGAACATGAGTAGCTACACACAGCCTCACATCACGCACAAGCAACGCTTCTGTGAACGGAGAAAACAGAATAAAACTATAGGCCTACATAACACATATAAAATAAAGGAATATTTAGGCTTATAGGCTACGTGAAATATTTCACTTAAATAATTAGATCTACAGATTAACAAAACGAAAGTGGTTCATTGTGGCACACTCCAAAGTTCCAGAAAGGAAACAGACAATCTGCTTTGTTTTCGTTGTTCGAGTGTATTTTGTAAATGAATTATGTCTTTCTTTTACCTGTATGACCATAAATTACGCAGTACAGTTTAGGCTACTCTAGGGGGAAAAAAAAAATCTAGTGGTCGCGCCGGCGCCTCACGCGTACACACACAAATTCTTGCATTGCCTGTTAAATAATTAAAATAAAATACAGTCAACCAAACATATAAAACGTTACCCTGCTCAATTCAGTTCTACAATAGGCCTACAATCTGCCGTTTACCACCCGTGACCACCGCCTGATTGTGCTGTTATGGGAAGGATGATGTCGATAATGCGAGTGAAGCACAAAGCTTACATAATAGTTTAGCATTAGTCTCGAAAATGGAAACAGTTGGATTCATGCCGAATGAGAAAGGTAGGCTTCAGATTCACTTTAAATTAATTCGTTTAGCATCTAATTAGGTCTATTTCTAATAAATAAACCTGTTTCTTGCCTTGAATAGCAATAGAAGCTGGAATGGCGTTAAAAAATAAGATTTTTTTTTTTAATTCGTTTTGGCTTGACGTTTATCTAGCCTGAATAGGCCAACTGTTAACTTTAGAGGTTTTGTGGTAAAATAAAATAAGTAAAATAGGGCAGTTTTGTTCAAAATTTATGTTTACAAACATTATAAACAAAGCTATGTAGGCTAGGCTATTTGTAAATATTTTACTTTATTTAGCTACCGATAAATCACATTATTTCTGAATAAATGCGACGTATACGCGACTTATCTTTTTTCCTCTCAGCAATATCATCGGTATTTTTAACCATGCAACAAACATTTTAAAATATCTTGAAAAATACTTTAATTTATAAACCGTGGTTTTTCTTTTTGTTTAGGTTTACATTAGGACAGAATCTTGTTATAAAGATAATTGTAGGCCTATTGGCTAAGACGGCACTCTTTGTTTTTTAATAAATAAAATGCTGTACGTATTATTATTATTATTAAGTAGGCTACATGCAAAAAAAAAAAAAAAAAAAAATCTTAAAAAATAACGTTATTAACCGGTATTTTTTCTGATCAAACCGGTTTCGGAACGTTTATAATACAGAAGGAACGCTGGAACAGAAACGCTTTTGTCCAATCTGTAGTTACATTTTCAAAACTCTAAACACAATTAGCACAACATCCGTCTGCTGTAACCATAGGCTACTATTAACACAATTCATGTCGTTTTTACACAAAATGCAGTCAATCAACATGTTTCTAAAATGCTTAAATTTTCTTTTATTACAAGCTTACTCAATACTAAAATCATGGATCTTTCTGATCTCATTTCAAATGCTTAAACACAGCATGACAGAAATGAAGACCTAATGTTCTTATTTAATAAAACCTCTACTTCTGCAACAACAGCAGCTCAAAAGTATTGAAAAATATATAAAATAAATCCTGAAACAATTGATAAGCATTTTTTAAGTAGCAGATCATTAAAATATTCAGAAATAGCAGATTGCAATCTCAGTTGGAGCGTCAGGTGTTGAAGTTCTTTTCATTACAAGGACATACAGTAAAATAGGACTCCTTCAACTGGTTTTGTTCAGTGTGGATACAAAACAACTCAGAGGAGCAGACAGAGGAAAAAAAAATGTCTGGGCTAAGGGAAAGGAACAGTTGGAGGAGAAGAGTAGTTGGACCAGGACAAGGGAGAGTTAGGGTAGTCAAGTCAAGTCAAGTCACCTTTATTTATATAGCGCTTTTTACAATGTAGATTGTGTCAGAGCAGCTTTACATTGATAACTGGTACATTGTTTGGCTGCACAGCAGCTCTTAAAGAATAGTGTCAATGCAGGCAGATCAAAGCACTGTTGAATATCAAATGTCAAGTCAAGTGGTAGAGGAGGAAGAATGTGTGCTGGATTGTGCTTCCGGGTCCAAACGCTCTATCTCATACCACAAGAAAAACAACAAACGGTGCTAATATACACACACAGTGTGGTGTAATACTACAAAAAAATTATAATCATAACCTTTATCTCCATACCAAAATTCCAGATGGCCAGACAGTGATTCATCTTTTATAAATCGTTAAAATATTAATGTCTGTGACGCTGTGAGCATGGAGACTTGTGTAGACTGTAAGTATTTAAAATGTTTAACTTTTTAAAATGTTTGATGTTGAATATGAATAAATAGAGCTCACAAACGGCTGTCGATGGCAAATGCAAGTGAAACGAGTTGAGGCTTGGACCCAGAAACGGCGTTCCTTACGTCACGACTTAACAAGTGGATGAAAGCTTATTTCTGCCATAAATAGAAAATAAAAAAAGGTAATTTTGACTTATCTCACAATTACGACATTTTTTCCTCTCAATTCCTATTTTATATCTCACAATTCTGAGAAAAAAAGTCAGAATTGTGAGATGTAAACTCAAAACTGCAAGAAAAAAAAGTGAGATAAAAAGTCACAATTACCTTTTATACTTTTTTTATTCTGTGGCAGAAAAAAAGCTTCCATATTAACCAAAGGCCATGTATGTTGGATTTGTTGTTGATCAATGGCAGCAGTTTCATGTTTTTATTTCAGCGTTTACTACAACAATTCCACTACCACTGTTCCATATACGCAGAATATGTGGTCTGAGTAGGGCACTAACTACAAAGGGGACACCATCAAAACCCCACCCCACCCCCAGAAAGAGATTTCAACCAAGGGGGCAACTGAAGGTCTGCATAGGGGACTCATTTGACCAATGACTTTCCTGAGCAATTCTGTTACTTTCTTCTTCTTTTTTTTCTACTGTACATTCTATAAAGTATTAACTCGTTTACTTTTAGATTTGGTTCGTTCACTCAACCAAAAATGCAGTAAAAGGAAGCTGAATGGTAAAAACTATGGATTTCATAATTTCTGTAGGGCAGAACTGAAACATGACAAGTAATACAGTTTTCATAATGCCATCAACTGTTAGTATTTTGACAGTCATTGTGCTATGATTGACTATATGTTCATGTTGGATAGAAAACTAGTGCCGGTGTTTTGACAGAATGACTCGATTTTGAATCAGGTTTGCTGTGTTTTGATAGAGTTAGTATAGAAAAAGGTTTTTAGCATTTTGAAATGAGTTTGTATTTATTTAACAAAATATTGTTTTGGCCTGAAAATTAACTATTTGAAAATTAACTAAGATTAAAAATCTTTTATTTTTCAGAGTAAGGATATGAGTACTCATTTAACATGATGACATTGATTTAAGTGTATAAATTTAACGTGAGTATTGTGATGTATATTCTAAATCCTTACAGTGGATTGCCCACATAAAACCCTCCTCCTGTGTTTCACCCATGCAGCTCCCACAGCTGTTTTGCCCTTTGGGGCCACCATGAGGATTTACTGGGGCAAACCCTTTGAAAATGTTGTGACAAGTTCAATTTCTGCCATTGCTGGCTTCATCTGTAGTCTTTGTAATTGAGGCTGGGTTCACACTGGAGCTGGTGAGGTCTGTAGTAACCTTGAGATGGGCATCCTGAGATAGAAATGGGGAGCAAAGGGAGAAAAAAACGTATCTGACTTGCTGCACCCATACATTCCGTTGAGATCTCTTAGATCTGGTGAATCTGAATTACTTTGCGTTCCCAGGTCCAAACATATTCATATTATTTTAGGCAAAGATGATCATTTGTTATGATTTTATCAGACATAGTACAGCCCTGAACATTTTCCTGAAGGCTTTCACAGAGTTTAGGAGCCAGAGATGAAAAAGCTAACAAATAGCAATTTGATATGTACTATCAATAGTCCAGAGTTTGTTGACTTTAATGAGCGTGATAGATTCTAGCGTGGTACAAGTTTGGTTATGTACAGTGGAGCTAGACAGTTTAGGATCCTTTAAGTCAGTGCTTCTCAAGCCTGTCCTGAAGGACCCCAGCACTCATTTTGTATGTCTCCCTCATCAGCTCATTAGTAGAGACTGCAAGACCTGAATTAGGTGTGTCAGATAAGGGAGACATGCAGCCCTGGGAGTCCTCCAGGACATGTTTGAGAAGCACTGTTGTAAGCTAATAAAATAAAATTAGCTGTTAAAATTGGGGTGATATGATTACATTTTCTAAGGACTCTAGCAGTTTTATTTTGAACTAATTATAGCTTGTTTATGGAGGATGCAGGACAACCACCAGTAGTGTATTACATTTATCCAGTCTTGAGGTCATGAATACATGAACTATAGCTTTTCTGTATTGGTAATAATTAAAATAGTTTCATAGTAATAGCTTAAAGGGTTAGTTCACCCAAAAATGAAAATAATGTCATTTATTACTCGCCCTCGTGTCGTTCTACAGCCGTAAGACCTTCATTCATCTTCCAAACACAAATTAAGATATTGTTGATGAAATCTGATGGCTCAGTGAGGCCTCTATTGAGAGCAAAGCCATTGAAACTCTCAAGGTCCATAAAAGTACTAAAAACATATTTGAAACAGTTCATGTGAGTTCAGTGGTTCTATCTTAATATTATAAAGTGACAAGAATACTTTTTGTGCACCACAAAAACAATATCTATATGGGCCGATTTCAAAACACTGCTTCAGAGCTTTACGAATTGAATCAGTGAATCGGGGCACCAAAGTCACGTAATTTCAGCAGTTTAACCGTTTGATAGGAGATCCGAATCACTAGTTTGAAACAAAAGATTCATAAAGCTCAGAAGCTTCATGAAGCAGTGTTTTGAAATCAGCCCATATAGATATTGTTGAAAAGTAGTTATTTTGTTTTTTTGGCGCACAAAAAGTATTCTTGTCATTTTATAATATTAAGATAAAACCACTGAACTCACATGAACTGTTTCAAATATGTTTTTAGTACCTTTATGGACCTTGAGAGTTTGAATGGCTTTGCTCTCAATAATAGAGACCTCATTGAGCCAACGGATTTCATCAACAATATCTTAATTTGTGTTCCGAAGATGAACGAAGGTCTTACGGGTGTAGAACCACATGAGGGTGAGTAATTAATGACGTTATTTTCATTTTTGGGTGAACTAACGCTTTAATAGCTTGGCAATGTTTCTTAGGCGGAAGAAGGCTATTTTAGTAAAATGCAAAATATGATTTTCAAAAGACAAGTTGCTGTCTAATATAAAACAGAGGTCTTTAACTGTGGAAGCTGGTTTAACTGGTACTGGATTTTGGCACAGTGAATAATATCCCTGTTTTATAAGAATTTAATAGAAGGAAATTACTGGTCATCCAGTCTGTATTAATTTCAATACACACTGTAACTTGGATAATTTAGAAATTTTATATTAGAAAAAAATAGAGCTGTGTATCATGAGAAATGAAAACTGTTTTCTAATAATAATCAGGGGGTCTAATACAGCACTCCATACTTGGAAATGGTCAGATAAAGGATCTAAATGTAATTTGCTAATCCCAAACTTTTTTTTTTTTCTCCAGGATTTATAACTAGACAAGTATAATCTCTCTTACAAACCCCTAAATAATTATAATTGGAAATATGGGGAAAAACACATTCTATTTTAGTAAAGAACAGTTTTTATTTACCTTGTAATATTGAATGAAATAATTTTGTGATACCAAAATACTTATGGTAAGATATAAAAAAATATTGATATCGATTAAATTCCACCAGCTCTGTTTTGCCTGAGAACAGCATGACTATGCTGGTCCAGGCTGGTTAGTGCTGGTATAGTACTGGTCCAGCTGATGGACCAGCATAGTCATGCTGTTCTCAGGCAAAATGGAGCTGGTGAAGCTGGTTCACCAGCATGGTCTTGCGGGATTTGATTGTGAGTAGGCCAGCTGTCTATATGCAAGCGGTGTATGCAAAGATGTTTAAGCATCCTCTGGTGAGACATTGATTTTATTTGCAGTTGACTTCATCTAAGGCTGTGTGGCTGTGAGTCAGGTGTATAGCTGTTTTGCTGTCTTCTCGTCTCTTTGTTGTCAGTTCTTGTTGTTCCTCTTGTCTTCAGTGATTCTGCTTGTTAACTGTAGGTGTCATCACTAATGCGATGATTGATCCTGACTCACAGCCACACAGCCTTAGATGAAATCAACTGCAAATAAAATCAATGTCTCACCAGAGGAGTGAATTTTGGTCTCTTTGGATATTTAATGATCTTTCTTCTATGTATATTCACTGTAGTCCAGTTTGCATACACAACAGAGACTGTAATACATTGTGATGTTTGATGTTTGTTTATGGAAAAAGGTAGTGAGTTATATGAGAAAAATACAGCTTGAGTATAAAAACAAAACTCTTACAAGAGTTATGCAAAACATGTTTATTGGTGTTTGGTTGAAGTGAGCTTGTTGTCATCCCGTTGGTGTGAGTGCTAATATAGTTGGCATTAGGCTATATCATTATCATTGTTACAGAATTTGTTCTTGGTGGGAATGGGCCTTAAGTGTGATGCCTAGAATAGTGTGATGCCTAGAAGCCTCATGCATTTAACTCACATCATCCCAATCTCTGCCATGACCGACCTCGGGCCTCATGCTCAAATCCATCTGCCAGTCACCTGAGGAGCAGGATGCCATGGAAACTGTTAGGGTACTCAAGCTGAGATTCACACTCCATATACCCAATTTTGGGTATGAAAGCCTATAAATGAGACGCTGTTGGACATTTAAATTACATACATGTAAAATATACAGTGTGTAGGCATTAATGTTTAAAAAAAAAAAGGCCATCAACTTTTTTTTCACTTAAATCAGATTATATTGTATGTAATATTTGTTCCTGATTTGTTAAAAATGTTGCATTCTCATACTAAAATGCCTACACACTGGTCTTAGTAGATTTTTTTGTCATAATCTCAGCACCCCAGTGCTCTTCAAATGTAAGAAGATGCTGTTAAGGCTCAAAATGCAGGCTATTGTGAAAGTGTTTTAATTTGTATGTTACTATTCAGAGCTTTCATTCAATGCTTTAAGTGTCTGTAACCAAATCAGAGCTGTACTGCCATCTGCTGAGTTTTCATGCTGTTGTTTGAGATCTATCTCCTGTCTTCATTGATTGTTTCATGCTAGATTAGTCTATACCAGATGTACCTGTCAGAAAGTGTCAGAGAGTGAATGGAAGGATGAACCGTGAAGAAAAAAGTGATTTGCTGAAAGTCAAGTTTATTGCAGTGATAGAAGTTTATCAAGACAAGTCAGAAAAGCAGAGAAACACATTTGACAGTCACTTAAAAAATGAATTGTGACTTGTGCCATTAAACTAACCACATCTTGACAGAAAACTTAAGCCACAGTTGGTTTTCTCAAATGGCCATCATGCTGTTATCAGAAAACCTTCTCACTTATTTTATACATAATATATTAAAAACCATTTTGTTCACCTGCGGACAAGTGGAAGCTCCACCATATGCCACTAGATGCCACCAGAATCTTGCAGGTTATTCGCAGGCCAAACAGGCTTCATGAACTTCTTTTCATGACTTAAAACAGCGGGCTGTTTTAGAGCTGACAGACGCTTTCATCTTTGTAAAATTTACGTGCATATTCTCTTACATTTAGATTCAAACACATAGTCATATTTATTTAGTCACTGATTTCCTGCAGAACTGTTTTGTTATCTATACTACCAATAGTATCCAAGCATTGATTTATCACATAGAAATGACTCAAACATTACAAATATTTACCTTAACCTCTACAGAGAATGTTTGAATCATGCGTTATGATTACAGTAAGAACTCAAAATGAGAATATATTGTTAAGCATTATGATTAATGCTAAGATTAACATTGATTGTAGATATATGAATACAGATAAGCCATGTAAGCAGATTCTTTAATTAACAATACATATTTTAACTATCATATCCCAGAAAGCTGAAGATAGGTGCAGTTCTTTGGCTTTGAACTCCTGTGTGGTCAGACATGAGGCTGTGATAATAGTGATTTCTCATGATTAACTCACTAGCAAAAGAAAGCAAAGCACCAAGTTGATCAGAGTGGAAGCAGTCTTGGCACTGGAATTGCAAAATATGTCCACACAATCACTAAAAGGGAGATACAAATGTGAAGATAAACATTAATGCAAAAGTAAAATATTAATTTCATTCCATATATTGATAATGTACATTTCATAATGTGCATGTAATAAATAATTTTACAAACAAATGACTCTCACAAACCAGTTCTTTTTAGTGAATGGAAAACATATAGGGCAAACAGTATAGTCTGTGAAGGTCATCTTATAATGGGTGCCAACCAAAAAAAAAAAAAAAAAACATATTGCCAACAATAACACAGGCAGTGCGATATTACAAAAAATTAATATTTAAAGGTTAAATATCCAAGCAAATTACACAAAAAAATCTAAAAGTGCACAAATATGTAGGGGAGAGCGGGGCACAACCTAACACTTTTTGACTTTCTCAGTTTGTGTAAATCTACGGGTTCAGAGAATTTATTTTGTTCCACATTAATTTCACACATGTCTGGTACAAATATGTGGCTTTGTTTCATTAATACAGTGTATACTTTCTTCTTTATTTACCCCGAAAGAAGGGAAGTGAAATGTGACAACATGCCCCATAGGTGGGGCACATTGTAACATGATGGGGCATGTTGTACTGAACTGAACAAAAACACTCCTTTCCCTCCACTCACAGCTCTCACAGAACATGAGACAAACAGACAGTACAAATGCTGAACATTTCTTGAAATAATATTTTCTGGATGTTCAGGTTCTTCCTCAGTCTTTATTCACCTTTTTTTCCATGGTTTCTCAACAGAAATTCATAAAAGTTGATTATGCCAGTTGTATCGTAACTGTATAGAATAGTACAGTTCTAATAGCAGGGCACATTGTAACGCAGTGTTACAACGAACCCTCTCTGCCCAACTGGAATTTAAACCTGGTTAGTGTCTTCTGATAGTTAGTGAAGCATTAAAGAACTACCCAAACAGCTAAACAACAGATAGGAGATTAAAATAATATCAGGTTTGTCTCATTTTAAATAAATACAAAATATATAGAAGAAAAATTAGCTCAAGTAAGAAATTTACTTTTGCTATTGTTAAATTAATGTTCAGTGATATCTTCCAAAGATTTCTGAATCTATAAATTGTTGATATGGCAACTAGTAAATACGCTAAGTTTCTTCATGCTAGCGTGTGTGGAAGCATTTAAACCATGTGTGTTACAACTAACCCTGTGTTAGTTTGTGCCCCGCGCTCCCCTAGCCTCTCAGTTACCGAAATCAGTTGCTACTGTAGGGGCCTTCTCTGTGAACCCATCTCAGATCAATTTTTTAAATTTGTAGACATTTAATGACACATTTGTATAATAAAAAGGTTGAAATACATCCAAATGAATCAATCAAATCAAACTTAGTCAAAGTTTGTGAATTGTGTGTGTATTGATATATCCATCCCTATTTAGAATTATGAGTATGACATGAAACATCATCATATCACTGCCAGATTGGTGTTTTAGTTGTATAGCAATGTTCTGTTATGTCTGCTGGACTCTGTGTTCCAGCTGATGAATTTGTTTAAAATAATGTTTTAGTGAAATGTGCCCTTTATGTTTTTAATATGAGATAAGTATTTAAAAAGCAATAAGTTACTTGAAGCTGTGTTGTATTGTGAATATAGGCTACTCTGGTGTGTGTTGTGTATAACAGCGCTCTTTAGCCAAGAATATATCCACAAATATAGCACAGCTTTTCATAAATTATTGGTCAAATACTGCAGTGATGCATTAATGAAGTGACATTATGAGAATGTCTTACCCCTCAGTGGGGCTTGTTCTTGTAGTTCTAGTTGTTGAGTTCGACTGAGGTGTGGGAAGAGCTCTATAGGAAACAGACAAACAAAACACACTGTTAGGTGTATATCATCAGATGCAAAAGTTTTCTGAATGCTTTCTGACCACCATTTTGTAGCATGAATTAAAAATGGCTTAGACATTAATATTTAGAATTGTAAAACATTGCTCTTTAGCAGTGTAGGGCTGAGTGAATAATGGTGAAACTCTTTACTGCTCTAGTACATCACTAATTCCTTTAAAGGTATACATGTGACATAAATGTGGGGCAATGCCTTTCATCACCACAGTATGTTAAAGAATTAGTTCGCCCAAAAATGAAAACCCTGTCATAAATTATTGGTCAAATATTGCAGTGATACACTAATGAAGTGACATTATGAGAATGTCTTACCCCTCAGTGGGGCTTGTTCTTGTAGTTCTAGTTGTTGAGTTCGACTGAGGTGTGGGAAGAGCTCTATAGGAAACAGACAAACAAAACACACTGTTAGGTGTATATCATCAGATGCAAAAGTTTTCTGAATGCTTTCTGACCACCATTTTGTAGCATGAATTAAAAATGGCTTAGACATTAATATTTAGAATTGTAAAACATTGCTCTTTAGCAGTGTAGGGCTGAGTGAATAATGGTGAAACTCTTTACTGCTCTAGTACATCACTAATTCCTTTAAAGGTATACATGTGACATAAATGTGGGGCAATGCCTTTCATCACCACAGTATGTTAAAGAATTAGTTCGCCCAAAAATGAAAACCCTGTCATAAACTATTGGTCAAATATTGCAGTGATGCACTAATGAAGTGACATTATGAGAATGTCTTACCCCTCAGTGGGGCTTGTTCTTGTAGTTCTAGTTGTTGAGTTCGACTGAGGTGTGGGAAGAGCTCTATAGGAAACAGACAAACAAAACACACTGTTAGGTGTATATCATCAGATGCAAAATTTTTCTGAATGCTTTCTGACCACCATTTTGTAGCATGAATTAAAAATGCCGTAGACATTAATATTTAGAATTGTAAAACATTGCTCTTTAGCAGTGTAGGGCTGAGTGAATAATGGTGAAACTCTTTATTGCTCTAGTACATCACTAATTCCTTTAAAGGTATACATGTGACATAAATGTGGGGCAATGCCTTTCATCACCACAGTATGTTAAAGAATTAGTTCGCCCAAAATTGAAAACCCTGTCATAAATTATTGGTCAAATATTGCAGTGATGCACTAATGAAGTGACATTATGAGAATGTCTTACCCCTCAGTGGGGCTTGTTCTTGTAGTTCTAGTTGTTGAGTTCGACTGAGGTGTGGGAAGAGCTCTATAGGAAACAGACAAACAAAACACACTATTAGGTGTATATCATCAGATGCAAAATTTTTCTGAATGCTTTCTGACCACCATTTTTTAGCATGAATTAAAAATGGCTTAGACATTAATATTTAGAATTGTAAAACACTGCTCTTTAGCTGTGTAGGGCTGAGTGAATAATGGTGAAACTCTTTATTGCTCTAGTACATCACTAATTCCTTTAAAGGTATACATGTGACATAAATGTGGGGCAATGCCCTTCATCACCACAGTATGTTAAAGAATTAGTTCGCCCAAAATTGAAAACCCTGTCATAAATTATTGGTCAAATATTGCTGTAATGATGGGTCGGCAGAGCGAGGATCCATTTGCAAGCTTTATTAAGAACAATATTTACACAGGTAGACAGGGGCAAAGGCAGGAACATAAACAAGGGCAGGCAATGGTCGAGGCAGGCGGCAGACAAACAGAATCAGGGTACAGGCAAGGATCAGGGCAGGCAGCAAACAATCACATGCTTTCTGACCACCATTTTGTAGCATGAATTAAAAATGGCTTAGACATTAATATTTAGAATTGTAAAACATTGCTCTTTAGCAGTGTAGGGCTGAGTGAATAATGGTGAAACTCTTTATTGCTCTAGTACATCACTAATTCCTTTAAAGGTATACATGTGACATAAATATGGGGCAATGCCTTTCATCACCACAGTATGTTAAAGAATTAGTTCGCCCAAAATTGAAAACCCTGTCATAAATTATTGGCCAAATATTGCAGTGATGCACTAATGAAGTGACATTATGAGAATGTCTTACCCCTCAGTGGGGCTTGTTCTTGTAGTTCTAGTTGTTGAGTTCGACTGAGGTGTGGGAAGAGCTCTATAGGAAACAGACAAACAAAACACACTGTTAGGTGTATATCATCAGATGCAAAATTTTTCTGAATGCTTTCTGACCACCATTTTTTAGCATGAATTAAAAATGGCTTAGACATTAATATTTAGAATTGTAAAACACTGCTCTTTAGCTGTGTAGGGCTGAGTGAATAATGGTGAAACTCTTTATTGCTCTAGTACATCACTAATTCCTTTAAAGGTATACATGTGACATAAATGTGGGGCAATGCCCTTCATCATCACAGTATGTTGTGAAAACCCTGTCAGGTTCTACATCAGAACGCCGACTCATTGTTGGCCGGCTCCTGCATCAGCATCACACGAATGCGTCGTACTGCTCACGTGAACAGCGTTGGCCAATACTGAGCCTGCATTCCGCAGCCCAGGCTCATTAGAAAAACGTACCTGTATTTTTGCAAAACGAAAATACGTAGCACCATACACGTTTCGTGGCAGTTTCAATGTGAAATGTCCACTGAGTAGCGCTAAAAGCGTGTTCACTTTTTTCCCGAAACAGATGAATGTGAATATGGTACGTTTTTATTACGTTGGTTTTATGATACATTTAAAAATAACGTACCACAAACACTACACCTAAACCTACCCGATAGTGTTAACAAAAGCAAATGTGAGCATTTGTAATCATGGCATTTTAGCTTGTTTTTGATCTCTCATCTTTGAGCACTTTTACCATGACTCGTCTTTCACGGGATTCGTTCCCAAGCCCAAGTACAACTTCGTATCAGCTGAGCTACCGAGCAAACTTATGTCAGAAAAGCGAAACATATGGAGCAGGTTAAGCGATGCAAAGTCCAAAATGTATTTGTTTACAAACTGTGCACTTTGGTGAAAGCGTTTTGAGATCATAACATAATATTGTGCAAGGAGATGTGAAAACAAGTCTTTATTAATCCATAATCTGACCCTGTAATCATAGCTGTGTATGAAAACGATTTTTGCTTGCTGTTTTGCTGCCTCTAGTGTTCATTTCTGTTGGAAACTGCAGTGATATGTAAGCATTGGTACGTATTTTGCGACTTGCAAAAATGTTCCCACAAGTACATCTTTCCATGAGACCAGGTTGGCATTCTGACGTAGAACCGGGAAGCGCTGAACGCAAACAGAGTATGAAACAGAAGAGAATATATTGTCGAATAAAGTCATTATTCTTGTTTTGTTTTTGAACACAAAAAGTATTCTCGTCACTTTATAAAATTAAGGTTGAACCACTGTAGTCACGTTGACTGTTTTAACGATGTCTTTAATACCTTTCTGGACCTTGAAAGTGTTGATTATATTGCTGTCTATGGACGAATTATATACCTCTCAGATTTCATCAAAAATATCTTAATTTGTGTTCAGAAGATGAACGAAGGTCTTACGGGTGTAGAACAACATGAGAGTGAGTAATTAATGACAGAATTTTTCATTTTTGGGTGAACTAACCCTTTAAGGCCTATCTGGTGCAAGGGAATCATAAATATGATGATTGAATGAGGACTGTTTGGACAATCCAGGCACAGGATGGTTCTGTTTGGGGCGGCAGAGTCGCCTGTACCTCTAGTACACATCTATTTGCTTCCTATTACATACTATTAACTTGTAATACCATGATTGGTCTCATCTGACAGCTCGTAAACTGATAGAACTGTAAACTGATAGAACTGTCCTAATGTACAATCTAGGACCTATTGTTTTAATGTGCATTGAGGAGAATATGTTAATGTGTTTCTCTCCCTCTAGATCACCACCCATTTCCCTTCAGGTTTATGGTCTATTAATTTCTTTTTAGCTGGTTTTGATCTTTGTATTCCACTCATGTGTTAACAATGCTTTTGCTCAGTGTATCCACCTTATTTTGCAACATGGAAGTAGACTTCTGATTCATTAGCCGCTATACAGGGCCGCTGCTGGCCAAATGGGTGCCCTAAGCAGAAATGTATTGTTGTTGCCCCCCCAACCCCCTCCACAAACTTTTTTTTTTTTTTTTTTTGTGGTTATAAAAATAGATCTAAGCAAACAACAGTCTTTAAAATGACTTAAAGGGTTAGTTCACCCAAAAAAGAAAATTCTGTCATTTATTACTCACCCTCATGCCGTTCCACACCCATAAGACCTTCGTTAATCTTCGGAACACAAATTAAGATATTTTTGTTGAAATCCGATGGCTCAGTGAGGCCTCCATAGCCAGCAATGACATTTCCTCTCTCAAGATCCATTAATGTACTAAAAACATATTTAAATCAGTTCATGTGAGTACAGTGGTTCAATATTAATATTATAAAGCGACGAGAATATTTTTGGTGCGCCAAAAAAAACAAAATAACGACTTATATAGTGATGGCCGATATCAAAACACTGCTTCAGGAAGCTTCGGAGCATTATGAATCAGCGTGTTGAATCAGCGATTCGGAGCGCCAAAGTCACGTGATTTCAGCAGTTTGGCGGTTTGACACGCGATCCGAATCATGATTCGATACTAATCATGATTAGACATCTTGTAGATGGAGCTCTGGCCTGAGAGATAGTGTTTAAGACAATCTCAGGGAGGCTTGCAGGCTCCCATTGAGAAATCACACATGAAGGTCCCACAGCTCGGGTCTGGGGTGCCATATTGTCCCTCTCACTTGGGAGAGGAGGTCCTGTCTCAGAGGGATTGGCCATGGCTCCAGGGGCGATAGCCAAGATAGCTCCGAGAACCATGGTTGGGTCCTCCAAAGAGGAGCCACCAGGAGGACTTTGTGAGCACCTTCCCTGATTCGTCTGATTACTTGGGGAATCAGCGCGATTGGGGGAAAAGCATAAAGGAGGAGGCTGGGCCAGTTGTGGGCCAGCGCGTCCCTGGCTTTTGAGAAATATATTGGGCAGTGATGATTGTCTTCTG
The DNA here is from genome assembly GCF_019924925.1 of Ctenopharyngodon idella. NCBI lineage: Eukaryota > Metazoa > Chordata > Actinopteri > Cypriniformes > Xenocyprididae > Ctenopharyngodon > Ctenopharyngodon idella. Next base: position 26,334,699 of record NC_067235.1, on the reverse strand, counting down.
AGATATAAGGTATAAGAGATCGACCTCTGCCTTCCCGAAGAGGTCCCAAATTCTCTGGACTGAGCGGGGGTGGAGTGACCACTCCTCTGAGGGAAGGTTGCTCCGTGACAACACGCCTGCCCCTGTGTTCAGCACGCCCTGTATGTGTGCTGCTCTCAACGAGAGCAGGTTGCACTGGGCCCACTCTAGAATGGTTTTCGCTAGAGTGAAGAGGGGCTTTGAAGAGAGGACGCCCTGGTGATTTATGAAGGACACCACCGTCATGTTGTCTGATCTGACCAGGACGTGGTGTCCCACCAGGAAAAGGAAGGAAAACCTGGAGAGCTCGATATACTGCCATCATTTCCAGGCGGTTGATATGCAGCTTGCAGGTCGTTCCAAGCACCAAAGGCCTGACGGCCCTCTTGTCTATCGCTCCAATTGCCACGCCGTGCTTGAACCAGCAAGGGTTCGTCCAAGGGGCCAGGGTTGTGACACACGCCTGGTTCACCTTGAGCGAGCAACGACCATGTTGCCAGGCTAGGGGCGGGACCCGTGGTTTCAGCCAGAGCTGCAGAGGGCGCATGTGAAGCAAGCCCAGCTGCAGAGCCGGAGATGCTGAACTCATCAGACCTAGCATCCTCTGAAACGTTCTGAGTGGCAGAGAAGCCCCGGGCGTAAAGGTTTGTAGGAGCTGCTGGATGGCCAGAGAACGCTCTGGAGTGACTGTGGCCCTCAATTGGCTCGAGTCTAAAATTATCCCCAGGAACGACACTCGTTGGCTGGGAGATAACGAGCTCTTTGTAAAATTGACCCTGAGCCCCAAGCACTCTAAGTGGTTGAGGATGATGGATCTGTGGGATACTAGCTCCGCCTCCGACTGGGCCAGAACGAGCCAGTCATCGAGGTAGTTCAGTATGCGCATACCCATCTGTCTCAATGGGGAGAGAGCCGCATACATGCACTTCGTAAAAGTGCGGGGAGCCAGAGATAGCCCGAATGAAAGGACCGTGTATTGATATGCCATCCCTTGGAAGGCGAATCTCAAGAATTGCCTGTGATGGGGGGCTATCTGGATGTGAAAATAAGCATCTTTCAGATCCAGTGTAAAGAACCAGTCTTCCGGGCGTATTTGCGGGAAGACCTGCTTCAAAGTGATCATTCTGAATGAGAGCTTTATCAGGGCCCTGTTCAGATGTCTGAGATTGAGAATGGGTTTGAGACCGCCATCCTTTTTGGGGATGAGGAAGTACCTGCTGTAAAAACCTGACTCGCTCTGTGCTGGAGGAACCAGCATTTCGCCAGCATGGTGTTTACCTTGGAATGCAGGACATGTGCCTCCTTGCTTTCCACAGAGGTTTGGACCACGCCGTTGAAAAACGGGGCCCTTTGAGCGAATTGGAGTACATAACCTCGCTTTATTATGTTCAGAACCCAAGCTGACACTCCGGGGATGGCCTGCCAGGCCTCGGCCCGTGTGGCGAGGGGCTGAATTGGTTCTAGCACTAAGTCGCTGTGAGGGACTGTGGTGCGTGTATCGGGTGGAAGAGGAAATTTGCTCTCTTTTTGAGTATGTTTGTTTTTTATGTCCGCTATCACAGCGGTGCACTGCCAGGGCGTTTGAACAGGCTCTGTGCAGGCAACAAACACTTTTTCTTGAACACCCGGAACTGAACGGGGTGACAGGAAAACTGGGCGAGGCATTTTGGAGGGTGGTCTGGCTGCGGCGGGACTTAGCCTCCTCCTCTTCCTCTCTTGGACATCAGGCCGACTTCTGAGGCGCAGGGTCCAACGCTATCTTGGGCCGGGGTCCCTGTTGCACCGGAGGAGGGTGGTGCCTAGCAGAGCGTGAGCGCCGTCTGTGCTCAGAATGTGGCACAGGCTTGTCTTTGGGCGGCTGCTGTTGAACTGGCGCTGACCTAGGGCGGCTCGAAGCAGAGGAGCTGGAGTGTTTTGGCAAAAAGTGTCGCATGGCCGACTTTGTGTCGCATGGGACGACTTTGTGCCACTGTGAAGCACTCGGCGAAACCATCGATGGCGGGCCCAAAGAGACCAGTGGGGGAAACTGGCGAGTCAAGGAAGACGGCCTTATCCGCGTCCTTGATCTCAGTCAGGTTGAGCCATAAGTGGCGCTCCAGCACCACCAGGCTGGCCATCGAATGCCCAATAGCCTGAGCCGTGGTCTTCGTGGCGCATAGGGCCAAGTCCGTGGCACTACGCAGCTCTTTGAAGGTGGCTGAGTCATGCCCAGCCTCATCCAGGTCCCTGAGGAGCTTCGCCTGGTACACCTGGAGTACAGCCATGGAGCGTAACACTGAAGCTGCCTGACCGGCCGAGGTGTATGCCCATCCAGCGAGGGCCGAGGTGGTATGGCAGGGCTTGGATGGGTGGGTGGCCTTCGTCTTCCATCCAATGGCAGCGAGCGGGCACAGGTGTGTGGCCACAGCTTCATCCAAGGGAGGCAGCTTTTCATTTCCTTTCTGCCCGGCGCCGTCAGCAGAGGTGAGAGTGTGAGAGGCAGAAGGATGCAGGCGGGTAGAGTAGGGAGCGCGCCATGACTTAGTGAGCTCGTCATGCACCTCTGGAAAGAAGGGCGCTGACCGCTGAGGAGGTGCTTGTCGACATCCAGGCAGGTTCCACTCGTCTAAGCGGCTGCGTGTGGGTTCCTCAGGCGCAGACCACTTCAGACCGAGCTGCTCGACTGCTTTGGACAGCACACGGGTGAGCTCCGAGTCGATTGAAGCCCTGGTGTCAATCGGCTCCAAAGACGGCAAGGGGGCGGGGTCAGGAAGCGAGCCCGACCACTCCTCGGCATCCAAAGCCGCCAAGGACATGCTGTCAACCTGTGGTTCATCATTAGATCCCCCGAACGAGACCAAGTCGCTCGCGATGGCAGAGGGGCATTGGTCCGGGCGAGAGAAAATGACGGGGGAAACCTTTTCATGTGGAGAGAGTGAGGCACGCGGGACCTGAACCGACGTGAGCTCACTCTCATCCGAGCGCTGGGATCCTCTGCCCCGCTGTTTTTTCCTCACCGGCTCCTGGGAGGAAGAAAACGGGAGGGCGCGAGGGGCGGAGTCGCATTCTGAGAAGAACGCTATCCGCGAGCAAAAGGGGCAAGACTCATACCCTCACAATGAGAGTAGGTCGATTCAGTGAGCGTGGCTTCTGCGTGGGACTTGCCCAGACATCGCACGCACTCACTGTGCCCGTCATCAGCGTGCAGAGGGGCTCTGCACGTGCCACAATCGTGGCGTGACATTTGTATCAACGTTGCAGAAATTTGCTCTTTAGAAAAAGCTCTTTTAGAAGCAACAGTGTTGCAAAGGATACACTGTAATGCACTCGCACGAACTGCAGGCGGCTTGGGGGCGAAGCTCTGACCAGGCTGCTAGGAAGCGGCGTGTGAACAGAGCTGCTTGAGAGCGGCGAGCTGATCTGGCTGCTGCGAAGCAGCGGGCGATCAGTGTAGCACGAGAGCGGCGATCTGAGTGGCCAGCTGAAAACGGCGAGAGCTGCAGGCTGCTCGAGGCGGAGGCTACTAGAGAGCGGCGAACTGCTTGAGAGCAGCGAGCAGAAGAGAGTGGCGAGCAGGGAGGCGAGCTGATCAAACTGCTGCAGAGCGGTGAGTTAATCAGCGGTGAATCCAGCTGCTTGCAGATGAAGGCGGCTTCAAGTCTCGTAGATCAAGCGAAGAGATGATATCTGTGTCGCTGAAGGAGAATGAATCGATTTGCCATGGTGAGATGGCCACTTATATAGCCCGAGATCCCGCCCCTTTTGGCGGGCTCGAGCGGGCTCGCTCACCATTGGCTTGCGCGTTCCATGCCGTCATTGGTTCGTTTTCATTAACTTCACGAACCAATGGCCGTGCAGTTCACGCTGCGTGATTATATAAAGGCTTCAGAATCGGAGAAAAAGGAGTTTTTCCTATAGCGTCTTGTCTTATCAATAATCAATATTAATTAATAAGACGAACGACGCAGTACTCGTGTAGTATCGCAAGGGAACAAGTATTCTCCTGTGTTAGAGTAGGTTTATATATGATAGCACTCTGTTATGCTATATTATCATCTTTTAAATTGTTTAATATATCGTGAAGCCTTAGAAAACGATCTAATTATGATTTTACTTTTTATTTAATATTTTGGTGAAATCGAGCACTCAAAATGAATTGAGGAATCGGGAAATCTGGCTACAAATATCTTTACCATGGTTCAAAATCCAATACCTAGCACATTAAAATATTGAATTATAAAATAAAATATTGAATTATAGCGATGAAAAAATTGCATTAGTATCAAATCAGAGATATGCGTTGGTGGTGGTCAAATCCTTAACGTCGTTAAACATGTTTAATTAATCTCACCCCTTAACTACAATAGTCATAAATAAAAAGTTCCTCATGTTTGTGAACATACCTAAAAATGATGCACATGATTAATCTTGTTTTCTTTACTTTTTCGCTTCTCAGCGCCAGACTGCTGTTGTCAGTGTGAGGTGGGGGCGGGGCGAAGAGGGAATGGCGTGTTGCGTGTTTCTATGTTTCTGTTTACATTTATTTTTAAGTTAATATTACTATAAAATAGTAATATTACTATATTACCTACAGAATATTAGTTTATTTATATATTTTGACTTTTTTTTTTTTTGAGCAAAGGTGGTGCCCCCCCCTGGGAGTTGGTGCCCTACGCAAACTGCGTACTCTGCGTATAGGGAGCGGCGGTACTGCCGCTATAGGTAAATAACTAGAAGAATAACAAAGTGCAGTGAAGTAACAAACCAGTGTGTTTATAATTTCAACAATACATTAAAATAATATGGTAAGAAATACAAGTTTGCAAAAAAAAAAAAAAAAGTGTTTTGTACATCTAAAAATAACTGGAAGCAGATGACACCAGAAGCCAAACATTCAATTTACAAATGGCTGTGCCCACTCTTACATTAAAAATGAGATGGACAAGAAGGAAAGTTAACTGTTGATCTTGGAGAAAGGCTTTTACTCTGCCTCTTCTGCACATCAGTGCATGAACTGTTAACGTTTGTTTCTATACAGTATGTTGTTCCATTCTATTTAAACATGTCACTTTGCCTGCATTAAAGGATTTAGGAATCATTTTATAACTGATAATGTTGAAAGCTAGTGATTATCTACATGTTCAGGTTAAATCCTACATTTTCCTATCAGTTCCTGTCAGTATTACAGTGTAATTATATATTTAAGTACTGAGTAATAATAATTAATTACATGTACTTACTAAAGCGTTGAGGTTAGGATGAGGGTTTGGTTTAGGGTTAATTGCATGTAATTATGCATAATTAATAGTTATTACTACAGTAATGTAACGTGTAACAATGACACTGTAAAATAAAGTGTTACTGACTTTTTTTAACACTTAAAAATAAGAGATTAAGGAATAACAACAAATTTAATTAGGTTAGGGATTATTTTAGTACTGACTCAAATATAGTGTTTGTTTTTAAAGTACATTTTTAGAAAAATATTTTTGAATAAATACAATTTTGAATACATTTATAAAACAATAATAATTTTTATGCTTTAACACAACAGAGGTTAAAAGGATATTCACCTTGTAGCACATGGTCCCTGCCGGGCACTCGCATCAGGAGAAATGTTGAAATTCTTCACTGTCACTTTAGAGCAGGGTAGAGAGTGATTCTGAAGTAGCCCTGAGATATCTATGAAAAAGTATTCAGGATTAGTAGACAACATTTAGCTAAATGTTCTCAGAACGTAAAAGGAATGGAAAAAATACAGTGTTCCATGACCAATTTTAGGAAGTTGAATTTCACATAGCGTGGCATTAATGTGTGAGATGTGGAAAAAGCAACGAGACAGAGCGGTCACAGACATTTGTCTAGCACGTTTCCATTAAAAAAAAAAAAAAGTGTTCTATGTGAACCGGCCATTATTCTGCCCATTTTGTACTTAAAACAGGGTTTTTCTGAGGTTACTTCACAAAACCTACCTTGCATGTTGAAGAGAAATATGATGTCACCACCCTTGATGAACTCTCTTCTGATCAGATCATCTTTCATAATGGCATATGTATAGACCGAAAAAAGACCCACATATACGGTCTCATTGCCAATGGTGACTCGAGCTCCATTTTTTCGAGGATTGTCCCAGTAATATCTGCCATCTGTTACAACAAAATATGTCTTTTAAAAAACCAATTAAAGGTAGAGATAACAATGTATTTGATCTTTAGCTAAATAAAATTCTGCATAAAAACATGTGATGTGAGAGAAAAATAATAGGATTCTCACTGGAAGAAATCAAAGTAGGGTCAGTGGTGATGCTTTGTTCAGAGGACATGCGCTTCTGTATGTGTGGATTCTGGTCAAGCATCTGGAAGGTTATTTGTCTCCATGGACAAGGCCATTGCAACTGGTCATCATATGCACCAGATACCAGACGAACATACATGCCAAGAAAACTCTGATACACTACTAATGCAGCCTGAAAGCGATAGCCATCACTAGAGTAATACAATGGACTGTAATGTATTGAATATTCCATTATTGAAAAGTTCCTTATCTGCCATGTGTGGGGACACTCAGTCTCTGAAATATTGATATCATCCAGTGAAAAGCCTCCACTGGAGTTTCCAGCTCCTTTACGGGCTTCAAATACAACTTGGAAGGTTTTATTTGCATTCAGTGACACGTGATGCAGCTTCCAGTAATTACCAGGGAGTTCTGCAAGAAATTAATCAGTAACATTAAACATCTTAGGAACATCTTGAAAAACAGACCTATATGTTTTGTAATATGTAGTACTTGAGGAAGAGACAGACCTGTGATCTGATCCATAAGTCTGAGAGTTCCTTTGTTGTCTGCTTCATTCTGGTACTCTCGGATCCAGATGTTGAGCTGGTCAGACTCATTACCACTGTGATAGTAGTAGAACTGCAGACACTGGACACTGCAGTCTCTTTTAGGGGTCATTGTCTTGCTTTCCATTCTGGCTGTGTCCCCTTCATTTCTGCCCTCAGTGCTGAAGTGCATGAAAAAAGACGTCCCTGTATGAAAACAGGTAGTTGTGTGAGACTGGGCGATACAGTGACTGCAACTGTGGATGAAAGTGAAGCATTTCTTTTTGGGCAATTAAAAAAGTAAATCTCTTCCTGTGATGTCAAAACAGACACTTTCCATTGACTGACTGACTGACTAACAGATCTCACCATTCTGTTCTTTGCCCAAGTAGGTGTGGTCAGTCACACTGATGCCACTCACTGACTTCACTCTCTGCCAGCCATAATCAGCAGCAGAACAGACGCTCATCTGACACAGAGATTCATCATCAAAACTGCAGTGGTCAAGAAAAGAGATGGAGGAATCTGTAATGCAAACGGACAAACACTGAGGCAAAATCATTTCCTTACTTCCTCCAACTTCCCTTCATGACATGTTTTCCCTGGTCTCCCTTACATCAGGCTTTAAGTCCTATTGAAATATTAAACAACCAAAAAACTGCAACATTTTAAACTTACATAGAATCCACATAAACTATAAAACTATAAAATCTATAAAAGCCCAAATGAAAACAATATGTTTAAAATACTCACTGCATTTATAGAGTTTGTTGAGCTCAATCGCATCATATTCACTGATGTCCATTCGTTGACCAATCACATCCTGGAACTCAGGACGCTTGGTGATGATCGTGGATCCATTACCGTTACTGAAGGCATTTTTATCATAATGCATCACAGAGTAATAGTCATATGGGGTGCCTTGGGTGGTGGTCACATTCTCACTGTATTTATTGAAATTGCTCTCCTTCCCTGAAAATAAAGACCAGTTGAGTTATTAAGGTGATTGTTTATACAGAATGGCTTACTTAAGAGCTGATTAGTTAAATGGGCACTGCAAACAGTATGTCAGTGTATGTCTGTATTTAACTGTTTTACTCTTTTCCTTAAAAATAATAAAAGTGCAGGGCTACCTTTTATGATGTTTTCAAATTTGATGGTCACATAATCATCTCTGTCATATCTTGACTGCTCATGCCAAAATCCTAGTGCATGGAGAAACTCATGCTCAACAACGGCTTTTGTTCCACAGCCATCTCCAATGGAAAGAGTCTGACCTCCAGAAGATGTGCGCCCAACATATGACCAACACCTGCAAAATAAGTGAGAGATAACAGCACATTCACGTCGCACATAGTTACAATAATGTAATGTTAATAACACTAGCCCCCGATTTCACAGACAAGGCTTAAGATAGTCTTAGACTAAAATGCATGTTTGAGCTGTTTTAACTGAAAGCAACTTGTACTGGCATCTCTTAAAATATGTCAGTGTCATTGTTTTGTCTCAAGATGAACACCAAATGATTTCTTCTAGTGTACGTTTATAAAAGCTACTTAAAAATCCTAATTAAACTAAGGCCTAATCCTGGCTTAGGCTAAGCCCTGCCTGTGAAACCGGCCTAGAAATAAAATGATAATCTTCACAAAAAAGTATCCAAAACTATCAAATAACACTTATTGACCAAACAATGTTAAATGTTTATATACACCACCATTCAAAAGTTTTAGATCGGTAAGATTTTTTTAAATGTTTTTAGGAGAACTCTCTTCTGCTCACCAAGGCTACATTTATTTGATCCAAAGTACAGCAAAAACTGAAATATTGTGAAATATTTTTACAATTTAAAATAACTGTTTTCTATTTGAGTGTATTTTAAAACTGAATTTATTCCTGTGCTGGCAAGGATGAATTTTCAGCATCATTACTCCAGTGATCCTTCAGAAATAATTTTAATATGCTGATTTGCTGCACAAAAACATTTATTATGATTATGTTGAAAACAGTTTGATAATTCATAAATTCTTTGTTCAACATTAATCTGACATTAAAAGCTTTTGTAACATTATAAATGTTTTTATTGTCACTTTTGATCAATTTATTGCATCTTTGCTGAATAAAAGTATTCCTTTCTTGGTAACACTTTACAATAAGGTTGTATTAGTTAACATTAACTAACCATGAACAACACCTCTGTTCAGCATTAGTTAATCTTTGTTAACGTTAACTCATGCATATATTAATGCATCTATTCATGTTAACAGCTCAAGTAGTTAACATTAGTTAATGCATTAGATAACATGAACTAATCATGAACATTCACTACTGTCATCATTTACTCACCCTCATGTCGTTCTACACCTGTAAGTCTTTTGTTCATCTTTAAAACAAAAATATACAAATATAAAATATAAAATCTGAGATATTTCTGTCCCTTCAGTCTATGCAACTACCACATTGACATTTCAAAAAGTTCATAAAGATATCATAAAAATAATCAAAATGAATAGAGCGTTTTAGTCAAAGAGACACGATCGCTTTATATGATGAACAGATTTAAGCTTTTATTCACATATAAACATTCATCAACTTATACATCGGTTGTGGAAGCTCAAGCATGTTTGCTTGACGTGCAAGAATCAATGAAGTTCATTCTCGTGTGTTAAATCAAGTACGGTTGAGCTTCTGTTTATGTTCACTGATCAATGTTCATCTGTAAATAAAAGCCTAAATTCAATCTGTTATAAAGCAATCGAGTCTCTTCAAAACAATTTGAAATAAACTGCTCAGCTCATATGGATTAGTTTTATGATCTCTTTATGAACTTTTTGTAGCGTCAAAGTGGTAGTTGCATAGGCTGCCAATGGAGAGAAAGATATTTCATTAAAAATATCTTCATTTGTGTTCGATGAACAAAAGTCTTTCAGGGTTTGGAACGACATAAGGGTGAGTAAATGATGATATAATTTTTAGGTGAAATAACCCTTTAAATAATTACAACTAAATTATTTTATAATCCCTAAAAGTTTCTGTATGAAGAGCCTGACAGAACCCTTTAAGACTCTATATAAAGAACCTTTTCTCCTAAGAGTTTATGCAGGTATCCTCATGGCAATGACCTTCTCGCCTATCTAACTCCTCTCCCATCTGGATCTGGTCATTATATGGACTGTCTCTCCGGTCAAATGCTGCTTTCACATGCTCTTTGGAATGATCGTAAATACGAGTTTCCTAGATAAAAATTGCACATAAATACCCTCCCATTTTAAAACTTGAATGTGATGAGCTCATAATCACAACTGCAAAAGTGGGAATTATCAAACTTCCGATAGCACGTGAAGGCAGTATAACCCTCGCCTGTCTGATACCTCTTTTGATTTACCCATCTTAGAGTTGGCCCCAGTCACCCCAGTCTTCTGTTTGAGTTTCTTATAATGTCTAAGTTAAGCATCTGTCTGCTTTTGGGTCCAAGAAAACCTGATACTTCCATAAAATGTATATTTTTCTAAATATTGTGGCAAAAGTCTTTACAAGGAGTAGTCAGGTTCTCCAAAATTTTGACTGGTAGTGTATAGGAGTTTATAAACTCATGAATGTTTTATACTACACATTCAATGTAGCACAGTTTAGACTATATTCTACTATGTATGATATTGTGCATAACTAACTGGAACCATACTGTACCCTTCACGACTCTCCACAGAGATGTAAAAATTTTCTGCTGCTCTGGGTTTAAAGTCAATACATGATTTCAGTCTGAACTGCTCAAAGGCTCTCAAAATGACTCCTTTATAGTTCATACCTATAACCACAATCAGAAACAATAATCGAAAACAATATTAAAGGTAATTTAAATATTTCAAATTTGATTTGATAAAATGCATGAATAATTAATGTTTTCTTACTAAGATTCACACTCAGCGTATATGGGACGGGAATATCCCACCGGTACTTATTCCCAAGAATGGCGCTCTTTTGATTAGACTTTAAAGCAGATGATTATTTTAAGTATCCTGAGAATATTATATTGACTGATTGTTGAATTATCCAATATTCTACTTTTAGAAGGTCTTTGAACAGAACTCACCACCATGATATCTCCTTCTTTGAGATTTAGACCTAATACAACAACAGTGTTGTTTACAGTTAATATGCTTGAATAAAACAGACATAGACATTTACAAACAAAAACAGATATGTTAGCTTACTGCTTATATAAACATACTTGAGTTCTTCAAATAAAATTTTGGTTTTTACCTTTATTTATATCTGGTATGTCCTTCCATTTCTCAGTGCCTTTAAATAAAATATCATGAAGAAAAGAAAAAGACAGTAGCAGACAAAAATGTAATTTTAGTGAAACAGCCAGAAAGTAAAATGACAAAAAAATGAGCCATCACATATTCTCACAGTGATGACAATAATCAAAAACATCTTGCACGCTGAAAACATTCCAATAAATTTACAACATATTAATGTCAGTGACTGTGCTGTACTTACCATTTATATCTAGTGGGGGCTGAGAACATGAGATATGAAAGCAATATTCAGACATTAAGAAAAATACATTTAAAAATCAACAGCTGTATATCACCTTTACAATGACAATGTATATAACATAAGCTTTCTACTATCCAACTTACCATTGGTGATGCAAGACAAAAAGCCACAGCCAAACTCAGCAGAAGAAAAGCACATAACTGCATTTTTACTGGGAATCATAATGATCACATTTTATGAATGATGTTTTATCATTTGCATTAAAATTTTCAAGCAAAACGGAAGGGATACACTGAGAAATTTTTTAATAGTATTTATATAATATTTTTTAATAATAATAGTATTTTAATGCTGAAATACTAATATCACAGTTACATTTAAGAAAATTAAAATATGTGATTAAAAACTCTTGAAGAAAAGGGGATACATACCAGTTTTCAGTCATTAACGGCTGAAGTTAAAACATATAACTGCTTGACCACCGAGCTTGGCAGGTAATAACCAAGTGAGATTCTCTTGAAGTTTGACAAGTTATTTACATATGCAGGTAGGCCCTTAGGCTAATGTCACGGGTTGGTTGCAGTAAGGAGAGAAGAGGTGAGGATATAGATGCAAATTTAAAGGTGGCATAGTTCCCATCAGGTGCATTTTTTGTGTGGGTTGTTTTTCATTTATTTAAGCACTTATTGAAACTTCAACATGCTGTGTTTACACTTGGCTTTAACATGTGATCACCACGAGTCAATATTTACAATATTTAAAGTCAGGTCTGTAATAGATCTTTATCACACGCGTTCAAAGGCGGAAACTTTAAACAGTAACTTTTTCTTCAACGTGTATCAATGGCAGTGCCCATGTGAGTTCTGTTGATCATTACACCAATGTGTTGAAGGGGTGGATTTACAATTCCCTCCTCTTTTAATTTACAATGAATAGGCAATCTGTCACAGTCACCATCTCCATCACCTTCCCTGAACTTCCCATCATCTCTCCTTCTGCTCACCTGCTTACGCTCAGCAATCACCCGCACCTGATCATCATCACCTCATCATTGCAACCAGCATTTAAGCACACACTTCACTCTGGCACTTTGTCTGGTCTTGTTTGAAGAAGGACTCACTTACCTGTCAGCACTTACCTCTGTACAGTGTATGCTATTACCTCCATCATCTCTTGACCCGCCGTGTCTCCAGCATCTCCCTGATCCTCTGTGTCTCCAGCGTCTTCCATATCAGACTCCGATCTCTCTCCACTCACCAGCCAAATTGTGTGTGCCTCAGCTGCTTTCATCCATAACCTCCTCCATCACCTGCAACGAAACAGAACTGTCAGTATTCCTACCATTATTGCATTTATTGCTTGAACTTGCTATACTCACCTGCTTGTTACTTGCTTCATTGAATAAGCTCTCTCATTATTCCAACATTGTTGTTAGTCTGTTTTCTGTAACACAATCAATTTTTTTTTTTCTTAGTTATTACATATATTCTGGTATTTGTTACATGGAATGGCTGTATTTGGTACCTAAGAAGTGACTAGGGGTCTGACCCAATTAGTATTTTTTCACTGTATGAGAACACGATGTGTGGCGTGAGCACGCCATGACTTTTCAGACGTAGCAACATTAACTAAGGGGCGGGTCTTTGCGAAGGGTCAATTACAGTTTTTCTGAATTGCTAAAACGCATTTCTTGAAACTATGCCTCATATTCTCAAAACAGTAAACACAAATCCATAACGTCTCACCTAATTCCCCAAACATCCTATTTTCAGGTCAAAATGAAGCTCAACACTCAAAACCATTCACTTTTGCTGAAAAAACAAACTTTGCCCTCAGACATCACACACAAGCCCTCAAAAACACACAAACTACAACATAGTCTTACACACTGGTGAGATAAATTCAAAACAATACTATAAAAACCAAAACCAAAAAACAGTAATAAGTTATGTTGCTTGTGGTTCTCCCCCTCATGGAACTTTTACATGATGAACATGTGTATACATTTGCACATTTTTTTTATTCCTTAATGTAATGTACAGTACAATACACCAAACAACAACAAAAATATTCTGCCCCAGCATCACATCTTTGGTCTGGGACAGGCCAGAGAATCTTGTCAACATCACAGGCAGTACTGGTCCTATCCAAGCAGCGGGGGGAAAATCCTCTTGCATGCCTGATCCACCCCTGGCACGTATCAACTGAAATGTTTAGTCAGGCTTCTTCCACTCCATCATCTCTGTGTCCTACAAAAATGGAAGTACTGATTACTGTGCCTATAACACATACTTTTTACAAAATGGAAGCAGACAGAAACGCTATCTGTGTGTAAGGCAATTTTGATGTGTTGTAACAGAGTACAGCACTCAAAAGTTACAGTAGAGTACACCGTAATACGGCACCAACAACACTTAATTTTACTTCCAGCTACTAATTTACATTATAGCAGAAAACTGAATTTATTGTGTCAGATCAAATACAAAAACTCTATACTATAATAATGGCTGATTTCAAAACACTGCTTCATGAAGCTTCGGAGCGTTATGAATCGGCCATCACTATATAAGTCGTTATTTAGTTTTTTTGGCGCACCAAAAATATTCTCGTTGCTTTATAATATTAATATTGAACCACTGTACTCACATGAACTGATTTAAATATGTTTTTAGTACATTAATGGATCTTGAGAGAGGAAATGTCATTGCTGGTTATGCAGGCCTCACTGAGCCATCGGATTTCAACAAAAATATCTTAAAATTTGCGTTTCGAAGATTAATGAAGGTCTTACAGGTGTGGAACGACATGAGGGTGAGTAATAAATTACATTATTTTCATTTTTGGGTGAACTAACCCTTTAAGATATCAAGTATTTCTTAAGGATTTATGTATTAAGAGTTGTTTTCATCTGCACCATCATACTACAGACAACTGCTGGTGTAATTATGCGGATGGGGAGAGATGAATGATGATTCTAAAGCAATACATGCAAATATGAGGTTAGTTTCTTTAATATATTACAAAGTGCATGAGTAAAAATTATGCTAAAAGTATTTGTTCTCAGACATTTGTGTGTTGTATGTTGTACTACATTTTGCTCAAAATCTCTTAACCATGGCAGGAAAAACAGACAATTTAGAGAAGGTATGTAATGAGTTCTACACTCCTGCTTGGCAGAAAAAGGATTTAAAAGGAGACTTCTCCCAAAAATGAAAATTCTCTTATCATGTACTCATTCTCATGCTGTCTCAGATGTATTTGACTTTCTTTCTTCAGATGTACACAAACTAAGATTTTTAGAAAAATATTCCATTTTTGTCATTCCATATAATGCAAGTGTATGGGACCCTTAAAGTTGACACTTCAAAAACCCACACAAAGTGAACAATGGTAACTCACATGACGCGAGTTGATGAATCAATGTGTTCTGACCTAAAACGACAGGTGTGTGTAAGAAAAAAACAAATATTTTAAGCTTTTTAGGTTTATAACATTCACTTCCAGTCAATGGTTATACACAGGTTAATGAGATTGTTGTGAAGTGTGACACAAGTACATTCTGAAGCTCACACAAGAAGTGATGCGGAGAAAGAGGAGTGGTATTCGTGGTTTCACAATTCGCTTATCTCACTGTTGAAGTATCAACTTTAAGCTGCCAATCCACTTGCATTATATGGACTCACAGAGATGGATTATTTGGTAACACTTTACAATAAGGTTTCATTTGTTAAACATAAATTAACTACATTAATTAACATGAACAATGGACAATACTTCTACATCATGTACTGTAATTGTGTGCATTGTGTATTGTTTGCATCAGTGAAAATGCAAAGTTGGACTGCATAATAATGTAATATGTGTGTGTTTGTGCTCTCACCTAGAGCCTCGAGGTGAATTAAAAAAGGGAGTGTCTGCTGAAATGCCTTATTGTGTACCTTGGGGAAGATGTGGACAAACTTATCAAGGAGTATCTGGTAAGTAGTTTTGCATTAATCACTTAAGCTTTAAACAATTCGAAACCACATTTTTTTTTAACCATTAAGCTCATAAACATGGTCTCAGGTCATATAAAAATACTTGTACATTTGCCTAAATCTCATACATCTGTCCATGCATTAAACTATTTAATATTTTTGGTCACAGCATGTTATGACTTTTTGAAGATAGATATTATATAATACTTGTACCAATGCTTTACTTGTGATAAAGTCAAGTTGCTATGAGAAAAGAAGAAGAGCCGATATGAAGTATCTGCTGGACTTTGCAAGTCATTACATTTTTTTTATAACTAGACCTTTTGAGATTTGATTGGGAGAATTTCTTTGTGTACATATTTTTCATATAGGCACTGATTTTACCAAAATAACTTGTAATAAAAATGTCTTGTCTTTGTCTTTTATTAGGTTGTTCAGAAAGATGAAGCTAAAACAGATCCTGAGAGATGTACAATGTTTGTCATCAAGGAAGATGAGGATCCTCTCCTTCACAATGCATTGAGACTGTTTTTTTTTCCTCAAGCATTGATGTGTGAAACGCGTACCGGCTAGCCTAACTGGCAGCAAAATTCATTTGAGACTTTTATTTATTTTTGTTTTTTTGTTTTGTTTTTTGACAACAGAGAAGGTGATGTATATTTTAAAAAGACAATGACATCACAATAAACATTAAGGCCTTTGGAAGAGAATATTCCTGTCTTTATTTATACTAAGTCAACTAAATTAAGCATTTACTGGTAATTTTTCTTTTTTATATTAAAGCATATATAGCTTTTGTTCATGGTAAAATCTGTAGCAGAGCAAAACATTTTATTATATTGACTTGCATTAAATAAAGTTTTGTATTGACTAAAGAAAATAAATTGGTTAAGGTATTATTAAAAATATACTTTGTACTGAATCAGAAATTTAACTTGAGTAAACTTAATAAAATTGCTTGTAACAAAATTACAGCAATTTATTTAGTTTAGTTCAAAGTAAATTTATACTTAATAGTATAAATAGTAAATTTATACTACAACTAATAAATTTAGCTGTAACAAATTACAGTAATTTTTTTAGGTTGGTCCAAAGTATCATTTTTTTTTCAGTGTACACCTACCTGTTTTCCTCCCTGAAGGTTCTTATGATCGAGGCGATGGTGAAGCAACTGAAGTTTGGCTGAACTCATTGCCCAGCCTCCATTGTTCATACCATGGACAAGGACATGGTCAACTAGTGGCACGAATTTCATCTGAGACTCCTTGTCTCCTTGCCCCTCGTCCTCGTCCTCCTCTTCCTCTTCCTTCACCCCTTCCTCCACTCCTTACTGCTCTTGCTCATCCTCTTCCTCCTCCTCCTCCTCTCTGGTGTCCTCAACCTTTTCAATCACGTCTCTCTGGATCCATTGTTCCAAAACTGAATTAACTGACTCAAGCTCTTTTATCTCTCTATTGAAGGTTCTGATTGGTGTGTGATAAATTTTGACTCTTAGTGTTTCCACGTGGGTAACTGTGTGCTAAATGAGCTCAAGCTATGCTGACTTGAGTGAACAATATTGAATGCTAGTGCTTTATAAATGACAACATGGTGTAGGCAATGAGAAATGAAGGTATTTGTGTGTAGAGTTTTGCAGTGACAGATTCATGTCAAATCTGATTCATGTCAAAACAGGAGAATAGTGTTTATAGTTTAGGGAAATGGGTGTGCTTTTTGATAAATGGTGTTATTTTAGTTCAAAAGTCTGGTTATAGTGTTTAAGCAATCGAGAAAAACTGTAAGTGTTATTTTATGTGTTTTAGTAAAGAGAAAGACCTGATTTTGATGAATGGTGTTTTGATAATGACGATGAATGATATTTTATCATTTGCATTAAAATTTACAAGGAAAATGGAAGTGCTACACTGAGACATTAATTTCTGTCATTAATCACTCACCCTCCAAGCCCGTAAGACCTTCTTTCATCTTCGGAACACAAATTAAGATTTTTTTGATGAAATCCAAGAGTTTTTTTGATCCCATAGAAAGCAACATAATGCAGTTCAGCACTTCAGACACAGGAGCCAGCCAATACCGAGACGGCGTTCGGACGTAAACACTGCGTTCACTGCGTCAACTGCGTATGAGACTGACAGGATAGAGAAGAAATTGTTGAATAAAGTCGTTATTTTTGTTTTTTGTGGACAAAAAGTATTCTCTTCGCTTCATAACATTAAGGTTGAACCACTGTAGTCATGTTGACTATTTTAACAATGTCTTTACTACTTTTCTGGACATTGAAGGACGGTAAATACGGTGCTTTCTATGGGTGATTAAAAAAACCCCCAAAAAACTTGGATTTCATTAAAAATATCTTAATTTTTGTTCCGAAGATGAAAGAAGGTCTTATGGGTTTGGAATGACATGAGGGTGAGTAATTAATGACAAATTGTATTTTTGGGTAAACTAACCCTTTAACAATGCTGAAATACTTCTATCTCAGTTACACAAAATATGTGATTAAAAGCTCTTGAATAAAAGGGGATAAGCTACATACCAGTTTTTGTCATTTATAGGCTGAAGTTAAAACAGCTTAAACTGGTTGACAGTTTGCAGGTAGTTATTTAAATATGCAGATAGTGCAGTTCTGTTCTTCCTTATACTGAGCTCCCATTGGAAAGAATGACACACAGACACACACACACACACACAGACACAGACACACACACACACACACACACACACACACAGGTTTGTTTTGCTATCTTAGTGAGAACATTCTAAAGGCGTAATGGTTTTTATACTGTACAAACTGTACATTCTATCCCCCTACACTACCCCTACCCCTAAACTGAGACGTGAAAGAAAACAAGACATCACAGAAAACATTCTGCGTTTTTACATTTGTAATAAAACATTGTTTAGTATGTTTTTAAAGCTATTTTAAATATGAAGACTCATGAAATGTCCTCATATTTCATGTTTACGTCATTTTTAATACATGTTTAATACCAGTGTAATACCCATGTAATTATACAAATTTGTGTCCTCATAAATTACAAAAACAAGCACGCACACACACACACACACACACACACACACACACACACACAGGGTTCCCGTGTTTTATGGGGACATTCCAAAGACAATGATTTTTATACTGTACAAACTGTATTCTAGAAGAGCTTTAGGTTTTGAATAACTGTGTGTATATGATATATCCAAAAATAGAATAATATGGCAAATGTGTTTGCAACGTAAGACAAATGTTTGCTTTTGAGATGTGTTTGTGATATTTTGAATGCAGTGCTTCATTTTGCAAGAGATGTGAGGCATTTTGTATTTTGTGTGTGCAATTCTTGGATTTGTGTGTAAAGTTTTGAAAAAAAGAGGCAAAGTTTTGAAAAATGTGTGTAAGCAGTTGAAAAAAACTGTAATTGTTTGGAAACCTAATGACTGTTAGTGTGTCATTTGGCTTGCCTGTGAAACCACACCCCCATTCCCAGCAAACAAGTTTATCCGATGTTGAGAGGTAGTAGGTAAAATGTGCTCCGGCGAAATTATCATTATTATTATTATTATTATTATTATTATTTTTACTTAATACTTGTTAATTTCACAAGTAATATTAAGATTAAAGTTCAGTGATGTTGTGTAACAAGATGTTAAGTTAATATGATTGTATTTGATGAGCTTTGTGGAGTTTAGATGCAATTTGCTCACCATGTGCGTTGCAAACACAGGTGAATCTATCTTTTAGATGCATATGTGTGTAAAAGCCCACTGTCGCCAGAGGATATGTTTCTCCTTGTTGTGTTACAGGTATGTTTATGTTTGAATTCTGACTGTTAAAACTGATCTATTAAGACAAATGCGCGCTGCCTTGAATTCTGGTGTTTGTTTAAAGCAACAGCAGAAAAGTTTTTTTCCGATGCTAAGAAGTGATGCATATGTGTGTAAACGCCCACTGTCGCCAGAGGATGTAGGCTATGTTTCACCTTGTTGTGTTACGGTAAACAGTGCATGAAATGCAGTTCTCCATTTCCGCCTATGATTTATGTGCTTTTTGGATGAGTGCACTCAACTGTCATGCACTCGGCCTATATACTGAGATTACTGAATGAGCTAACGAATGAGTGATTTTGAACACTTCTAAAATCCGCTGTCAGTTGTCACATCACTATTGTGCTGTAACTTCAAGTGGCATGTGCCACCTGCAAATGCCTCAAAATTCATCTGAATAAGCCACAACTTCCAGTGGCATGTGCCTCTCAAAACCAGGTATGTCACAGGATGTGCCACAACTTCCAACGGCATGTGCCAGTGGCACCAATACATAAGTTACCATACCACCAAATGTTAAAATCCAGTTAATCTTTGATTTAACCCTTTCAAGCCTGAGTTTAAAATATTCTAGCTGACCCTCCAGAGTGAGTTTTTTTTAAGGCGACCATTATTTTAGAACGTTTGCCCTTATTGTTTCCATGGTGACGCGTCATGCGTGTACATACGCTGAACGCAGCCACAATAACACTGTATGACAGATGGATCGCTATTATTTTGTTTTTCATTATTTATTTAAAATATTCACACACTTGCTTACCATGTCATCAACTATCTGATATTTCGATTCTCAAATATGTGTAAGTGAGTGTGCTTTGTCGTTTAAAAACCTTTATAAATGATCTTTATCTTGATCTACAACGCGAGATGGGCGCCGCCATCTTAGTTTGCACCGCAGTCCTGTCAGTCGGATTTTTGCTGCTTCCACTGATGTCTGACATCAGTGTGTGTTTTATTAACTCTAAATGTATTGCTTTACTGGTGCTTATGCATATTGAAATGTCTGAAACCTTAAAAGAAACATTATGTGGCTGAAAACACTGCACAGCTGTGATATATGACAAGCGCTGAGCGCGTCCGTCTGACAGCCAAAGCGCGAAAGCACAGTTTGAATCTGGCAGTTATGTGACGTTGCTGAACGTTCTAAATCCCATATGTGGGTCCGTACCGCTCAAAGGGTTAATTCTCACTTTAAATATCCATAAGGAAACATGGAAAATTTGAGTAGGCTTAATAAGGTTACTTCTGCAATATAGAACACAGCATTTAAACTCTATGTTATGAAAATGTTGCTGTTCTCGGTGAAATCATCATGCTGCCCAATTGATTTACAGTTCTACCATATGACACCACTAGATGTCACCAAATGACTCAATAATTTGGCACTTTGGAAAGTCTCAGATATTGCAAAATTTTAATCAAAGCTTTAAAGAGAGTGTGAAACATTGAAGAGATATACAACTGTAATCATTGGAATTACAGTTAAGATTAACATGTTGATTGCTTTATATAGATACAGTCTGTGTAAAGGGCTTAATTAAATTGCACATTCAATGTTATCAAGCCCAGGAACTTTACATGCTCTCCCCATCTTAGCATGGGTTTCCTCCGGGTGTTTCGGTTTCCTCCACAAGACATCTAGCATACTTGAATTGGAGACAATAAATCGTCCATAGGCATGGGTGAAAGAATGAATGTGTCTAAGTGTGTGTTAGCCCTGTCATGGACTGGCCATCCATCCAGGGTGTTTCCCTGCCTCTGACCTGAGATGCTTGGATAGGCTACAAAGGGATAGTCTGTGCAATCCTGAAAAGGACAGTTGCCTTGGAAAATGGATCAATGGATTTAATGGAATCATAGATAGATGCAGTGCTTTGACAATGATTACAACTCTTGTGTAGTCAGACACTGGATATTGATTAAAAGTGGCTTCCCATGTTTAATTCACCAGCAATAGGAAGAAAACCACCAAGAGGATCAGAGAAGAAACAGTCTTGGCACTGGAATTGCAAAGTTTGTCCAGACATTCACTAAAAGAGGAGAGAAATACAGATGTGATGATAAATACAAAAACTTAGAACACTGTCTGCCTATGCAATGGCCCCTCAATGGAAAAATATTCATTTCATCACATTTTGGAGAGTTCATGCAATAAGTAACTGTTTCATTTTACTAAATGTATCATTATAAAATGGTCCTGGTTTCTGATTGATAGTAGTATGCTATTTAGAATTCAGCGATCTTCTAGCAGAAGAATGCAACTTAATAAATTTGCTTATTAGAATGTTTTAGTAAAAATGTGAAGTTTTAACATTTGGTATCTGTTGAACTTATGAATATATGCTACTGTAAATCAATCCTCACAACACAGTTTATTTATGACTATATAGCCTACACTTTGTAGCACAGCCTCCCAAATCTTATTTCTTAAGAATTGCAGGCAAATAAAAAAGCAGCTATTGATTTTTTTTTTTCAACATTTTCCATCCACATAAAAAAATCTAACCATATGAGATTGTGGCTTACCCCTGAGTAGGTTCTGGTGTAGAAGTTGTTGTTGAAGTTGTAGAAATTGTTGTTGAAGTATGTTCTGGTGTAGAAGTTGTTGTTGAAGTGGGTTCTGGTGTAGAAGTTGTTGTTGAAGTTGTAGAAGTTGTTGAAGTTATAGAAGTTGTTGTTGAAGTTGTAGAAGTTGTTGTTGAAGTATGTTCTGGTGTAGAAGTTGTTGTTGAAGTAGGTTCTGGTGTAGAAGTTGTTGTTGAAGTTGTAGAAGTTGTTGAAGTTATAGAAGTTGTTGAAGAAGTAGGTTCTGGTGTAGAAGTTGTTGTTGAAGAAGGTTCTGGTGTAGAAGTTGTTGTTGAAGTAGGTTCTGGTGTAGAACTTGTTGTTGAAGTAGGTTCTGGTGTAGAAGTTGTTGAAGTAGGTTCTGG
The DNA here is from genome assembly GCF_019924925.1 of Ctenopharyngodon idella. Classification (NCBI taxonomy): domain Eukaryota; kingdom Metazoa; phylum Chordata; class Actinopteri; order Cypriniformes; family Xenocyprididae; genus Ctenopharyngodon; species Ctenopharyngodon idella. Next base: position 26,312,652 of record NC_067235.1, on the reverse strand, counting down.
TGTAGAAGTTGTTGTTGAAGTAGGTTCTGGTGTAGAAGTTGTTGTTGAAGTTGTAGAAGTTGTTGTTGAAGTAGGTTCTGGTGTAGAAGTTGTTGTTGAAGTAGGTTCTGGTGTAGAAGTTGTTGTTGAAGTAGGTTCTGGTGTAGAAGTTGTTGAAGTAGGTTCTGGTGTAGAAGTTGTTGAAGTTGTAGAAGTTGTTGTTGAAGTAGGCTCTGGTGTAGAAGTTGTTGTTGAAGTAGGTTCTGGTGTAGAAGTTGTTGTTGAAGTTGTAGAAGTTGTTGTTGAAGTAGGTTCTGGTGTAGAAGTTGTTGTTGAAGTAGGTTCTGGTGTAGAAGTTGTTGTTGAAGTAGGTTCTGGTGTAGAAGTTGTTGAAGTAGGTTCTGGTGTAGAAGTTGTTGAAGTTGTAGAAGTTGTTGTTGAAGTAGGCTCTGGTGTAGAAGTTGTTGTTGAAGTAGGTTCTGGTGTAGAAGTTGTTGTTGAAGTTGTAGAAGTTGTTGAAGTTGTAGAAGTTGTTGTTGAAGTAGGTTCTGGTGTAGAAGTTGTTGTCGAAGTATGTTCTGGTGTAGAAGTTGTTGTCGAAGTAGGTTCTGGTGTAGAAGTTGTTGTTGAAGTAGGTTCTGGTGTAGAAGTTGTTGTTGAAGTAGGTTCTGGTGTAGAAGTTGTTGTTGAAGTTGTAGAAGTTGTTGTTGAAGTAGGTTCTGGTGTAGAAGTTGTTGAAGTGGGTTCTGGTGTAGAAGTTGTTGTTGAAGTTGGTTCTGGTGTAGAAGTTGTTGTTGAAGTTGTAGAAGTTGTTGTTGAAGTAGGTTCTGGTGTAGAAGTTGTTGTTGAAGTAGGTTCTGGTGTAAAAGTTGTTGTTGAAGTTGTAGAAGTTGTTGTTGAAGTAGGTTCTGGTGTAGAAGTTGTTGAAGTGGGTTCTGGTGTAGAAGTTGTTGTTGAAGTTGGTTCTGGTGTAGAAGTTGTTGTTGAAGTTGTAGAAGTTGTTGTTGAAGTAGGTTCTGGTGTAAAAGTTGTTGTTGAAGTTGTAGAAGTTGTTGTTGAAGTAGGTTCTGGTGTAGAAGTTGTTGTTGAAGTTGTAGTTGTAAAAGTTGTTGTCTGATGAGGTGTGGGAAGAGCTCTAGGAGGGAAGATACTGTTAGGTTTATTTCAACAGATACTAAATGAATGTATCAAATTTCCTTCAGTAAACTCTGACCACTGATTTAGAGTGTTTTAAACAATGATTATTCAAAATTACAAAGCTCCGACCCTCTATTCAAGAAACAATTTCCTATGAATATAAAAAAATAAGTGTAATGTTTTTTTTTTTTTTTTTTTTGAAGGTATGCAATGTTGCTTTTTATTATTATTATTTAAAATGCCCCAAAATGTTATTTAATGAGGGAGTGCAAAAAACATCTTCCAAACCATGTCTTCACTTAATACACAAAAGTTAAAAGAATATTCACCTTGTAGCACATGGTCCCTGCCGGGCACTCGCATTAGGAGAAATGTTGAAATTCTTCACTGTCACTTTAGAGCAGGGTAGAGAGTGATTCTGAAGTAGCCCTGAGATATCTATGAAAAAGTATTCAGGATTAGTAAACAACATTTAGCTAAATGTTCTCAGAACGTGAAAGGAATGGAAAAAATATAGTGTTCCATGACCAATTTTAGGAAGTTGAATTTCACATAACGTGGCATTAATGTGAGATGTGGAAAAAGCAATGAGACAGAGCGGTCACAGACATTTGTCTAGCACTTTCCATTAAACAAAAAAAAAAAAAAAAAAAAGTGTTCTATGTGAACCGGCCATTATTCTGCCCATTTTGTTTTTAAAACAGGGTTTTTCTGAGGTTACTTCACAAAACCTACCTTGCATGTTGAAGAGAAATATGATGTCACCACCCTTGATGAACTCTCTTCTGATCAGATCATCTTTCATAATGAAATATGTATAGCCCCAAAAAAGACCCACATATACGGTCTCGTTGCCAATGGTGACTTGAGTTCCATTTTTTCGAGGATTGTCCCAGTAATATCTGCCATCTGTTACAACAAAATACGTCTTTTAAAAAGCCCTTTAAAGTTAGAGATAACAATGTATTTGATCTTTAGCTAAGTAAAATGCTGCATATAAACGTGATGTGAGAGAAAAATAATAGGATTCTCACTGGAAGAAATCGAAGTAGGGTCAGTGGTGATGCTTCGCTCAGAGGACATGCGCTTCTGTATGTGTGGATTCTGGTCAAGCATCTGGAAGGTTATTTGTCTCCATGGACAAGGCCACTGCAACTGGTCATCATATGCACCAGATACCAGACCAACATACATGCCAAGAAAACTCTGATACACTACTAATGCAGCCTGAAAGCGATAGCCATCACTAGAGTAATACAATGGACTGTAATGTATTGAAGATTCCATTATTGAAAAGTTCCTTATCTGCCATGTGTGGGGACACTCAGTCTCTGAAATATTGATATCATCCAGTGAAAAGCCTCCACTGGAGTTTCCAGCTCCTTTACGGGCTTCAAATACAACTTGGAAGGTTTTATTTGCATTCAGTGAGACGTGATGCAGCTTCCAGTAATTACCAGGGAGTTCTGCAAGAGATTAAACTGTAACATTAAACATCTTAGGAACATTTTAAAAGCATAGGCCGAGGTGTTTTTTTCTCCATAATATGTACAGTACTTGAGGAAGAGACAGACCTGTGATCTGATCCATAAGTCTGAGAGTTCCTCTGTTGTCTGCTTCATTCTGGTACTCTCGGATCCAGATGTTGAGCTGGTCAGACTCATTACCACTGTGATAGTAGTAAAACTGCAGACACTGGACACTGCAGTCTCTTTTAGGGGTCATTGTCTTGCTTTCCATTCTGGCTGTGTCCCCTTCATTTCTGCCCTCAGTGCTGAAGTGCATGAAAAAAGACGTCCCTGCAGGTGTAACTGTGTGTAAAAGTGTTAAATTGATGCATAAATGGAGACAGCGCCATCTGTCTGCTGCGTGATGGCATTTAGCACGTGAAATATGGACCGCCCACAGCAGAGATAATGAGACATGCTGTGGGTAAGTTGCACGTTTTCAGCAGCCGGAGAATTATACGTTAAAATGATTAATAACACACAACTAACTGCTTTATTTTGGATTTATCCTGCAATGAACTACTTATAGAACTGTTGATATGTGTTTGGCGTCGAATGTGTTGTTTTATATTGAGTTATTTTTAGTTTGTATTACGAGGCCCAATCGTAATTAATTTGTGCATTGTCTTTGTTTTATGTAGAAGTGATTTTAATTTTCCATGCAGTTTCCCTTATTTTCACGTTTTCTCCATTGTGCAGGTATGTTGTAAGATGTGTTGTTTTAATGTGTTTAATGTATTCGTTAATTGTTAAAATGGAATTGTATATGTTTGCCGCTAGGTGGGGATGTTTACCCTTCGAATTGAATTTAATTTAAATGATGTTTTATTAACAAAATTCGGGAGGAGCAACGTTCAAATAATCTGACTAATCATCACGTCATTTCAGCCACCTGTTAACAATCAGTAATCAACATATCTACCCAATCAGCAGTGGAAGCATATATATAGACACAGTCGACTCACCCATATTCCTTGACAGTTTTACAGCATCTGACCCGCCCTAAGTTCCCACCATGTCCGAAATTAATCTCTTTGTGTCCGATGAAGAATCTTTCGTCCTCAAGGAATCTTTGCCACAATCCTCTGGCCTTACTAGGAGCAATTACACCGCCTAACACCGCCGCCGATCCATCTTGGGGGGGCGTCAGCCCAAGCAAACGGGTCCCCGCATGCTAAGATGCCGAGGCCTACTCTTGCCACTGCGATCGAAACATCCGCGATCTCCTTCCGTGTATTTTCCTAGTCCTGCCCATTCTATCATTCCTGCCATAAAGAAATGGACAACAAGGCAGTCGAGCACCAAGCTTGAGTCTCGGGCAATACCGCCTCTTCCCGTGAAGGAACGGGCCTTCCTCCAGCATCAGGCCGCTGCAGCAGGCCTTCAGCAAGCCAGAGCCGCGCCGCAGCGCAGATTCAGTCCCAGCCAACTCACACTTTCCACCCCATCGGCTCAACCCCGCCAAAGCACAGGTAAAATCCTTCTCGTTTTCTGCCCCTGAATTAATTTCCACAGTTATGCCATCTGTATCAGTGTTGATAGGGGGAATTCATGTTTTAAACTGTTTCTGTAAAAGTTTGCCATTTCACCCCGGTGAAATGGCAGGTTTCTAATCAGGTTTCCAATCACCCCGGATAAAATGATGGGTCCAGCCACGTCCATTGAATTTCTGGGCTTTAACTCGAATACAGTTAATTTCCAGGCCTCACTGCATAAGGAATCAATAGGATATTATGTTCGCTTCCACCTTCCTAAACAGTCCAAACTGTTATCTTCGCTCAGCTGGGCCACTCTTTCATCTTGCATCTCCTCACTCTTGTATCTTCAATTCATGTGCTAGAAACAAGCATCAGGCCGCAGCAGCAAGCCTGGGCCGTGCCCCAGATTCCCCACTTTCCTCCTCCCTCCGCTTAGCCACACACTGCGGCTTTCACCGGCGCCGCACTCCATCCAACAATGCCCGCCCCTCTTGGTGAATGCCTTCCCTCCTAACGTGAGGATGCCTCTACTAGCGGAGCAAGCTCAGCCGTCTCAGCCATTTCATCCCGCCATCTCTCACCCTACATCTCTTTGGTCTTTGGTCTACAGTTCAACTTCAGACCCTAGCGTGAGGCTGCCTCCGCTATCGGCGCAGGCCTAGACGTCCTGTTTTCCCCAGCTTCCCTCTTTTTCTAACCACCCTGTTCCTTCCCAGGCTCCAGGGGCCAACCCGAACAAGAGGCTGCCTCTGCTAACGGTACAGGCCTAGACGCCTCAATTTCCCTTTCTCAGTTTCCCTTTTTTCTAACCTCCTTATCCCTCCCCTGGCTCCAGGGGCCGACCTGAGCGTGAGGCTGCCTCCACTAACGGCCTCGGTCCCGGCCTTTCTTCCTCCTTGCACTGTCCCACAAGCAAAACGCCGTTCACCCTGTCTACTACAACACTGATGCCCATCCAACCAAATGTTACAGCCTTGGAACCAAACCCCGTTGCCAACAACATCAGATCCTCTTAGAAATTCAAGCTGTCGGCACCAGAGGTAGACCCATTCCCAACCCCGGTACCTTATTATTCAGAGCTGATATTTCCATAAACCACCCACTAAAAACTCTCCTTGACACCTCTCTCAACTACATTATTCAAGCTGCCTCCCCTAGAACCCTACAATCCATTCCGCATAGGAGCAGCAACTACAGCCGCCCAAAAAGGCCTCTCCTAGCATAAGATTCAAACATTTGGTCGCTGGTCATCAGAAGCTTTTAAGAACTACATCCGATCTAATCGCTTCCATATTAATGAAGCCCAACGAACACCTATCAGCTAACTTCAGCTCCAGCTCGTTCTCTCACACATAAATGCAAGCCACCATATCCAACTCAACTAATACCATTCCAATACAATGGAATTTTTCTATCATTGCCGCAGCAGTGATGTGCCTCGGCTCCCGCAGGAGCTCAGTTATTCTGGCTAATATCTCCACTGCAGCAGCAGTGATGTTCCCTCGGCTCCCGCAGGAGCTCAGTTATTCTGGCTAATATCTCCACTGCCGCAGCAGTGATGTTCACTCGGCTCCCGCAGGAGCTCAGATTCTCTGGCCAATTTCTCCACTGCCGCAGCAGTGATGTTGCCTCGGCTCCTGCAGGAGCTCAGTTCCTCTGGCTATTCTCTCCACTGCCGCAGCAGTGATGTCGCCTCGGCTCCCGCAGGAGCTCAGCCCTGTCTAAACTCACCTTCACTGCCACAGCAGTAATGTCTTCATCCATATGACGAGAACTCTCCCGGACCTTCAACCTAACCCTCCAAACAGCACATTCAGCCTACGCAATGCAATTTTTGGGGGTCATCAGTAATGTTTCCGGCTGCTGTCCTGCATTGGTTTGCAATTTTTGGGGGAGTACTCTGGGTTCGGGCCAAAATACTGAGCTCGGAGCCCTCTCCTCGGACAGCACGCCAAATACGCATACTACTTCTCATACTATTTACTATCTGATTATTTGTAAGTGTGATCTCGTGAAATGATGTTTTAGTAACAAAATTCGGGAGGAGCAACGTTCAAATAATCTGACTAATCATCATTTCATTTCAGCCAGCTGTTAGCAATCAGTAATCAACATATCTACCCAATCAGCATGAGTGGAAGCATATATATAGACACAGTCGACTCACCCATATTCCTTGACAGTTTTACAGCATCCCTCCACCACCCTGTCTCCTCACACTTGCCTGGTTACTTTCCTAACCAGAATACGGGGGGAGTACTCTGGGTTTGGGCCAAAATACCAAGCTCGGGGCCCTCTCCTCGGACAGCATGCCAAATACGCATACTACTACTCATACTATTTACTATCTGATTATTTGTAAGTGTGAACTCGTGAATTGTTCAGAACACAAGTAGATGTGTGGAACTGGGTGGTACAGTTACTGCAACTGTGGATGAAAGTGAAGCATTTCTTTTTGGGCAGTTAGTATAAGTGTGATGTCAATACCGACACTTTCCATTGACTGACTGACTGTAACAGATCTCACCATTCTGTTCTTTGCCCAAGTAGGTGTGGTCAGTCACACTGATGCCACTCACTGACTTCACTCTCTGCCAGCCATAATCAGCAGCAGAACAGACGCTCATCTGACACAGAGATTCATCATCAAAACTGCAGTGGTCAAGAAAAGAGATGGAGGAATCTGTAATGCAAAAAGACAAACATTGAGGCAAAATCATTTCCTTGCATCTTCCCATTCATGACATATTTTCCCTGGTCTCCCTTACATCAGTCTGGTAACACTTTATTTTAGGGTCTTTTAACTAGTTGCTTATTAGCATGCATATTAATAGAATATTGGCTATGTATTAGTACTTATTAAGCACACCTTAATGCCTTACTCTGCCTTACCTTATTCTACATTCTTAATCATACCCAATACCTAAATTTAACAACTTCTTTACTAACTATTAATAAGCAGTAAATTAGGTGTTTATGGAGGGAAAAGTTGTGGTTAATAGTTTATATGTGTTTCCTATACTAAAGTGTTACCATCAGTTTTTAAGTGAAAAATGAAAACATTATGTTTAAAATACTCACTGCATTTATAGAGTTTGTTGAGCTCAATCGCATCATATTCACTGATGTCCATTCGTTGACCAATCACATCCTGGAACTCAGGACGCTTGGTGATGATCGTGGATCCATTACCGTTACTGAAGGCATTTTTATCATAATGCATCACAGAGTAATAGTCATATGGGGTGCCTTGGGTGGTGGTCACATTCTCACTGTATTTATTGAAATTGCTCTCCTTCCCTGAAAATAAAGACCAGTTGAGTTATTAAGGTGATTGTTTATACAGAATGGCTTACTTAAGAGCTGATTAGTTAAATGGGCACTGCAAACAGTATGTCAGTGTATGTCTGTATTTAACTGTTTTACTCTTTTCCTTAAAAATAATAAAAGTGCAGGGCTACCTTTTATGATGTTTTCAAATTTGATGGTCACATAATCATCTCTGTCATATCTTGACTGCTCATGCCAAAATCCTAGTGCATGGAGAAACTCATGCTCAACAATGGCTTTTATTCCACAGCCATTTCCAATGGAAAGAGTCTGACCTCCAGAAAATATGCGCCCAACATACGACCAACAGCTGCAAAATAAGTGAGAGACAACAGCACATTCATGCAGCACATACTGTATGTGCATTAATATGTTGACTGGTAGTGTAAAAGGCCTTTATACTATTGATTCATTATAGCATATTTTAGGCTGTATCAGAATAGTTCATAATACCATATATTACTAATATTGTGCATTACTAACTGGAACCATACTGTACCCTTCACGACTCTCCACAGAGATGTAAAAATTTTCTGCTGCTCTGGGCTTAAAGTCAATACACGATTTCAGCCTGAATTGTTCAAAGGCTCTCAAAATGACTCCTTTATAGTTCATACCTATAACCACAATCAAAAATACATGATGGATGAAAAACATATAAAAGTAAAACTAATTTAAAAGTTGATTTAGTAAACTGTAAGTGAGAAATCCAGCTTTTCTTACTTAGATTCATACTCAGCTCATATGGGACGGGAATATTCCACTGATTCCCAAGAATGGCGCTCCTTTGATTAGGCTTTAAAGCAGATTGTTTTGCGTATAAATATGATATTGACTGATTTCTGAATTATCCAGAATTCACTGTACTTTTAGAATTTCTTAGAATAGAACTCACCATCATGATGTCTCCTTCTCTGAGATTTAAACCTAGCATTCAGTTTAAAGTAAACATGCTTGTGTTCAGTTTATAGTAAATAGCATTCAGTTTACAGTAAACATGCTTGTGTTCAGTTTACAGTAAATATGCTTGAATAAAATAGGAGTAAAAATAATGATTTATGTACAAAAACAGATATAAGGTACCTTACTGCTTATATAAGTATACTTGAGTTTTTGAGATAATACAGTAATTTTACCTTTGTTTATATCAGGAATGTCCTTCCATTCCTCAGTGCCTTTGAGGAAAATATAATGAAGAAAACAAAAGAAGACAGAGAGGTGAAGTTGGAAAATAGAACTGAGTGCTAGACAACAAGAATTTTAGTGAAACAGTCTGAAAGTTAAATGAGAAAAAAAGGCGATTAAAAACTTCACACAGTAATGACAGCAAAATCAAAACAGGATCTTTTACACTGTACAACTGAGAGATTACAATAACTTTACAACAGATTAATGTCAGTGAATGTGCTGTACTTACCATTTATATCTGGTGGGAGCTGAGAACAAGAAATGTGAAAACAATACTCAGACATTACAAAAATATTTAAAAAAAAATCAATATATCACCTTCAATGACAATGTATATAACGTAAGCCTTCTACTATCCAACTTACCATTGGTGATGCAAGACAAAGAGCCACAGCCAAACTCAGCAGAAGAAAAGCACATAACTGCATTTTTACTGGGAATCATAATGATCACATTTTATGAATGATGTTTTATCATTTGCGTTAAAATTTGGAAGCAGAATTCAAGGGATACACAAAGTATTTAATATTTTTGAAATACTAGTATCTCAATTACATTTATTACCATGAAAATATCTTATTAAAAAATAAAAGTAGGATACATACCAGTTTTCAGTCATTAACGGCTAAAGTGAAAACAACTGCTTGACCACTGAGCTTGGCAGGCAAAAGTGAGATTCTCTGAAAGTTTGACAAGTTATTTACATATGCAGTTAGGACAGTTTTGTACTTCCTTATATTGAGCTCTCATTGGAAACAATGACACACACACACACACACACACACACGCACACACACCTATGGACAATTTTTGGCATATATGGATTACAATTAAATAATAAATGTAATTAAATAATAAATATATATAAATAAATATATCATATTTTTAAAAAGATTTTGGAAGACCCTGACCAACTCTCTGAAGTCAAAAAAAAAAAAAGGCTAGTTCCTGCTTCAGTTGCATAAGTGCTAACTTAGACTCATATAATTTAGGCTTCATGTGCCTTCTGGCTTCTTCTGGAGACCTTTTCTAATCATGACTAATGGCATTCTTACAGTAGAAAATGAACTGCAGTCCTTACTGGTGAAAATTACTGATTATCTAATTGTGAACTACCCCAGCCATCAATTTACCATTTACTACAGAATAGTTATATATTGACTGAGGAGTAAATGCTTCTTTTGCTCTATAATAGTTTCTACATAAACTATGAATCGGAAAAAATGATATAAATCCACTTCAACTCAAAGTGAAGCAATCTTGATAACATCTTTTAGAACCATCACAAATGGAATAAAACCATCCTGAGGTTTTTGTTTCTGAAATTACACATAAACCAGCATCTCTTCATCATTCCTCGCATGCAGAAACAAGGGTGAATGACGTTCATGAACAAATGACAACATTCCAGATATACCTGATTATGATGTTGTACTGTTAGCTATTTCTCTCTAAAACTGTTATGCTAGAAGAATCTCTGTTCAAGATTGTAATAGGAGAATAACAGCAGAAGTGATTGAACCTGAGTATGAGTTTCTGAATCTCTGAATTATATGACCAACCTTATTACTTATAATTTACATGATTTACGTTTTTGTTCAACTGCTAACATACTTTTGTCCAATCTGTAGTTACATTTTCAAAACTCTAAACGCAATTAGCTCAACATCCGTCTGTTGTAACCTAGTAACTATTAACACAATTCATGTCATTTTTACACAAAATGCAGTCAATCAACACGTCTCTAAAATGCTTAAATTTTCTTTTATTACAAGCTTACTCAATACTAAAATCATGGATCTTTCTGATCTTATTTCAAATGCTTAAACACAGCATGTCAACAATTCCACTACCACTGTTCCATATACACAGAATATGTGGTCTGAGTAGGTCACTAACTACAAAGGGGACACCATCCCACCCTCTATAGGGGCACCATCAAAACCCCACCCCACCCCCAGAAAGAGATTTCAACCAAGGGGCAACTGAAGGTCTGTATAGGGGACTCATTTGACCAATGACTGTCCTGAGCAATTCTGTTACTTTCTTCTACTTTTTTTTTCTATTGTACATTCTATAAAGTAATAACTCTTTCACTTTTAGATAGTATGTTGCCAATAATGCACACATTCAACACTCAACCAAAAATGCAGTAGAAGGAAACTGAATGGAAAAAACTATGGATTTCATAATTTCTGTAGGGCAGAACTGAAACATGACAAGTAATACAGTTTTCATAATGTTATCAACTGTTAGTATTTTGACAGTCATTGTGCTATGATTGACTATATGTTCATGTTGGATAGAAAACTAGTGCCGGTGTTTTGACAGAATGACTCGATTTTGAATCAGGTTTGCTGTGTTTTGATAGAGTTAGTATAGAAAAAGGTTTTTAGCATTTTGAAATGTGTAGAGTTTGTATTTATTTAACAAAATATTGTTTTGGCCTGAAAATGAACTATTTGGCTAATTGTGTGTTGCTGTGTTGTTGTTGTTGTTGTTGTTGTTTTTAAGTTGCCAGCCAGCACCAGCTTGGTATAATAGGACAAAAATGGCAGAATGATTGTACATGAGTTTGAAGTTTCTGAATTATATGACCAACCATATAATTTATATATAATTTACATGATTTAACATGTAGCCTTTGTTTAAAGTATATAAATTTAATGGATAACTTGTGAATGTTGTGATATATGTATAGCAACATACTGTAGCTGAATTTCAAGCCGGCATTGTTCCCATTAGGTGCATTTTTTTTTTTTTTTTTTGGAATGTTTGTCACTTTGAACACTTTAACATGCTGCCTCTGCACTTGGCATTAGCAAGCGATCACCATGAGCCAATCAGGCATAACTAATCCGAATTCTGTTCCCTGCACAATATTTACATTAGGTCTGTAATAGACCTTTATCACACATGTTTTTTTTTTTTTGAGTAATCAACTATAAATCAACTATATAATGAAATTAGTTTGTTGGTTGAACAACTCCGGTAAACAATTTGCATTAATCCTTTTGCTCATAACTCAAAAAGATTGACGCAAACTGCTGCATTAATTTTTTCTTCTTCCCCAAATCCAATCCTTGAGGGCAGCCAAGTCAGCTCATTGTATGTGTGTCAGTATCTGAGGTCTGAGGTTTTTTGTTTTTATGCCTGATGTTTTATCCAATCTGGGCCTGAAATGGTGGTATTTCCTAAGGATAACATTTTTCTTCTAGTTCGGGATCTCTTGAGGTTTTATTGTTATTGGATGCTATTGGATTACCACAGAACTCTAGAACTCTAAATCTGGGCAGTTTGAGGCCTAGGCCTTTTTGAAATCCACCTTCTGGAGTGTGGCACTGTAGGTGTGGATCCTTTGGGTGGACTCTCTCTTTTTCTGCTGGGTTTTGGAGTGTGGCCTTGTGGCATGCAAACTGTGGAATGGCAGGAGTGATTTTGATTCATTATATCATTAAAAAAAAACGATTAACATTTGAGAACTAATTGGAGGATCTCACATCAGGCCCGGTGGGTCATAATACTCAAAATTTTACCGTTATACTTAGCATCACAACATAACAACCTGACATAAAAGCTTGTGTTTTTTTCTTTTCTTTTTTTTCCTCCCACAATGATAAATTTTAGAGAGCGACTCACAACAACACTAATGGAAATAATGTGTTTTTGTTTGGTTGGTAATGTATTTGCAGTCTGTGTGTTTCTCTTTGCAAGATACAAATAACTTTTGTATAATTAATTCATCAAGCGCATCATTGCAGGGAGAAAAAACAGTACTCTTGAAAAACTAACATCAAGTACAATTAAAGCTGCAAGCAGCAATGAATGGACCTTCGCACTCAGGGCCACCACCACCCGGTGGCCTTAGAAAAACAGTAAAAAGTGGGTGACATACATGTTAGTGAGTAAATACAGGAGAAATATGGTTTTTCATAAGTCATTTCAAAGTGCCACACTTCCTGCTGCCAACAGGTGGCGCTTTAACTATTACTGAATACTGCCATGTAGATGTCTTTAGGCCAGGGCTATTATCAAACGTGAAGTTTGGAGCAGATCGGACATTGTATGCCTGAGTTACAACAACTTCCTGTTTCATGGCATACTTTAGCACTTGGTTTCCTGTTTCATGATTTAACATGTTTCTAGCATGTCTGATACTTCATGGCATATTTAAATGTGTTTCTGGGAGTGAATTACAGTACAAAGCATGCCATTTCCTGTTGCCAGCAGGTGGCCCTATGACTAACTAAATATTGGCATGTAGATGTCTTCAGGTCAGGACTCTAATTAAACATGTGGGGCCCTATCATACACCCGGTACAATGCGGCGCCAGACGCGACACAAGTGTTTTTTTCTAGTTTCAGCCCAATGCAGTTATCATTTTCACGTCCTGCGCCACGTTGTTTAAATAGCAAATGCATTTGCGGCCATTTGTGCTCTTTAATTAAATGGACACTTCACTGTCATGATCAGTAAACCAAATTAATCAAATGACTTTTTTGCTAGTTTCCTAAAAAAAAATTAAAATAAAATAAATATATATAGGGCAAACTTTAATGATGTTTTCAAATTCGATGGTCACATAATCATCTCTGTCATATCCTGACTGCTCATGCCAAAATCCTAGTGCATGGAGAAACTCATGCTCAACAATGACTTTTGTTACACAGCCATTTCCAATGGAAAGAGTCTGACCTCCAGAAAATATGCGCCCAACACCTGCAAAATATGTGAGAAATATTCACTATATTTACATTTACATAGCACATAGGTGAATAAAGGTTATGTTAACAACACTACCAGTCAAATTATGTAGTCCATATGTTAGAACAAAAATGTCATAAAAAAATCAAAATGATGTTATATTTAAAATTCTTTATAGGTAGCCACACTTTGCCAGTTCTGCACTTGGCTTCTCAACCAGCTTCATAAGGTGGCAAATGAAAAATGAGGAGTTTGAGAATGTTTTATTCCATAAATAAAGTATAGCATATTGTAGTCTTTATCAGCATAGTCTATGGAATAGGTGTATTAACTGGAACCAAACTGTACCCTTCACGACTCTCAAGTCAATACATGATTTCAGTCTGAACTGCTCAAAGGCTCTCAAAATTATTCCTTTATAGTTTATACCTGTAAAGCACAATCAAAACACATGATGGATGGAAAAATATACACAGTTTAATTGAAATACTAATTTAAAAGTTGATTTGCTAAACTGTAAGTGAGAAATCCATCTTTTCTTACCTAGATTCACACTCAGCTCATATGGGACGGGAATATCCCACCGATTCCCAAGAATGGCGTTCCTTTGTTTAGGCTTTAAAGCAGATTGTTTTAAGTATCAAGAGAATACTATATCTACTGTATTCTGAATTATCTAATATTGTATCTATAGAATGTTTTGGAACAGAACTCACCACCATGATGTCTCCTTCTCTGAGATTTAAACCTAATACAACAAGTGTTCAGGTTACAGTAAATATGCTTAAATTAAACAGGAGTAAAAATAATGATGTACATATAAAAAATGCATAATAGTAAGTTAGCTTACTGCTTACATAAATGCATTTGAGTTTTACCTTTGTTTATATCGGGAATGTCCTTCCATTCCTTATTAATGCCTTTGAGAAAAATATAATGAAGAAAGCAAAAGACAGACAGAGCATTGTGTGCACTGCATTCAGTGCAAGACCAAACTATCATTTTACTGAAACAGCCTAAAAGTAAATCATAACTTCGGGTAGTATAGCAAGGAGTCAAAACAGGATCTTTTACCCTACACACATATTAAACATTACAATAGCTTTTAAACAGTGTCAGTGACTGTGCTGTACTCACCAACTATATCTGGTGCAGGCTGAGAACATGAGATATGAAAACAAAATTCATGCATTAAGAAAAATAGATTTAAAAAAAAAAAAAAAAAAAAATACAATATACCCCCTTTTCAATGACAATGTGCTGTAGAATAAGCTGTCTAGCAACTTACCATAGGTGATGCTGGGCAAAAAGCCAAAGCCAAACTCAGCAAAAGAAATGTGCATGAATGCATCTTCACTGGAAATCATAATCTCAATTACATGTAAGGTCATCAAAATATGCGATTAAAAATTCTAGAAACTTAAAATCTGTGAGTATTGTGATGTATATTCTAAATCCTTACAGTGGATTGCCCACATAAAACCCTCCTCCTGTGTTTCACCCATGCAGCTCCCACAGCTGTTTTGCCCTTTGGGGCCACCGTGAGGATTTACTGGGGCAAACCCTTTGAAAATGTTGTGACAAGTTCAATTTCTGCCATTGCTGGCTTCATCTGTAGTCTTTGTAATTGAGGCTGGGTTCACACTGGAGCTGGTGAGGTCTGTAGTAACCTTGAGATGGGCATCCTGAGATAGAAATGGGAAGAAAATGGAGAAAAAAAAAACGTATCTGACTTGCTGCACCCATACATTCCGTTGAGATCTCTTAGATCTGGTGAATCTGAATTACTTTGCGTTCCCAGGTCCAAACTTAAGAATAGAGGCCTTTGCTGTTGTTGGACCTAAGCTATGGAACAGCCTCCTGGCCCACATTAGAACTGCCTCAACTATCTCAGATCTAAATGTAATTTGCTAATCCCAAACTTTTTTTCCCCCCAGGATTTATAACTAGACAAGTATAATCTCTCTTACAAACCCCTAAATAATTATAATTAGAAATATGGGGAAAAAACACATTCTATTTTAGTAAAGAACAGTTTTTATTTACCTTGTCATATTGAATGAAATAATTTTGTGATACCAAAATACTTATGGTAAGATATAAAAAAATATTGATATCGATTAAATTCCATGCTGGTCCAGGCTGGTTTATGCTGGTTAGTGCTGGTATAGTACTGGTCCAGCTGATGGACCAGCATAGTCATGCTGTTTTCAGGCAAAACGGAGCTGGTGACACTGGTTCACCAGCATGGTCTTGCGGGATTTGATTGTGAGTAGGCCAGCTGTCTATATGCAAGCAGTGTATGCAAAGATGTTTAAGCATCCTCTGGTGAGACATTGATTTTATTTGCAGTTGACTTCATCTAAGGCTGTGTGGCTGTGAGTCAGGTGTATAGCTGTTTTGCTGTCTTCTCATCTCTTTGTTGTCAGTTCTTGTTGTTCCTCTTGTCTTCAGTGATTCTGCTTGTTAACTGTAGGTGTCATCACTAATGCTCAATCATCACTTGTAGAGTGAATTTTGGTCTTTGTGGATATTATAATATGTTTTAATGATCTTTCTTCTGATTATGTATATTCACTGTAGTCCAGTGAATCATCCAGTTTAAATGTTTATATTGTGTAACCAATGGTTTGCTCAACTATTCAGTTATACAGTGGTTGGAGATTGTAATACATTGTGATGTTTGTTTATGGAAAAAGGTAGTGAGTTATATGAGAAAATACAGCTTGAGTATAAAAACAAAACTCTTACAAGAGTTATGCAAAACATGTTTATTGGTGTTTGGTTGAAGTGAGTCACATGTGAGGTGATATAAGACATTGTGATTTAATTATTGTATATATATATATATATATATATATATGTATATATATATTGTATAATTAAACCACAATGTGTTATGTCACCTCACATGTGACCCACTTAAAAAACCCCACCAGAGCCAGTCATCCATCTGACATTAAATTGCGTCCTGCGGTTGTTCATGGAACACAACTGCAGCGTGCGCTTGTTGTCATCCCGTTGGTGTGAGCGCTAATATAGTTGGCATTAGGCTATATCATTATCATTGTTACAGAATTTGTTCTTGGTGGGAATGGGCCTTAAGTGTGATGCCTAGAATAGTGTGATGCCTAGAAGCCTCATGCATTTAACTCACATCATCCCAATCTCTGCCATGACCGACCTCGGGTCTCATGCTCAAATCCATCTGCCAATCACCTGAGGAGCAGGACGCCATGGAAACTGTTAGGGTACTCAAGCTGAGATTCACACTCCATATACCCAATTTTGGGTATGAAAGCCTATAAATGAGATGCTGTTGGACATTTAAATTACAAACATGTAAAATATACAGTGTGTAGGCATTAGTAAAAAAAAAAAAAGGCCATCAACTTTTTTTTCACTTAAATCAGATTATATTGTATGTAATATTTGTTCCTGATTTGTTAAAAATGTTGCATTCTCATACTAAAATGCCTACACACTGGTCTTAGTAGATTTTTTTGTCATAATCTCAGCACCCCAGTGCTCTTCAAATGTAAGAAGATGCTGTTAAGGCTCAAAATGCAGGCTATTGTGAAAGTGTTTTAATTTGTAAGTTAGTATTCAGAGCTTTCATTCAATGCTTTAAGTGTCTGTAACCAAATCAGAGCTGTACTGCCATCTGCTGAGTTTTCATGCTGTTGTTTGAGATCTATCTCCTGTCTTCATTGATTGTTTCATGCTAGATTAGTCTATACCAGATGTACCTGTCAGAAAGTGTCAGAGAGTGAATGGAAGGATGAACCGTGAAGAAAAAAGTGATTTGCTGAAAGTCAAGTTTATTGCAGTGATAGAAGTTTATCAAGACAAGTCAGAAAAGCAGAGAAACACATTTGACAGTCACTTAAAAAATGAATTGTGACTTGTGCCATTAAACTAACTACATCTTGACAGAAAACTTAAGCCACAGTTGGTTTTCTCAAATAGCCATCATGCTGTTATCAGAAAACCTTCTCACTTATTTTATACATAATATATTAAAAACCATTTTGTTCACCTGCGGACAAGTGGAAGCTCCACCATATGCCACTAGATGCCACCAGAATCTTGCAGGTTATTCGCAGGCCAAACAGGCTTCATACACTTCATTTCATGACTTGAACAGCGGGCTGTTTTAGAGCTGACAGACGCTTTCATCTTTGTAAAATTTACGTGCATATTCTCTTACATTTAGATTCAAACACATAGTCATATTTATTTAGTCATTGATTTCTTGCAGAACTGTTTTGTGATTTATACTACCAATAGTATTCAAGAATTGATTTATCACATAGAAATGACTCAAACATTACAAATATTTACCTTAACCTCTACAGAGAATGTTTGAATCATGCGTTATGATTACAGTAAGAACTCAAAATGAGAATATATTGTTAAGTATTATGATTAATGCTGAGATTAACATTGATTGTAGATATATGAATACAGATAAGCCATGTAAGCAGATTCTTTAATTAACAATACATATTTTAACTATCATATCCCAGAAAGCTGAAGATAGGTGCAGTTCTTTGGCTTTGAACTCCTGTGTGGTCAGACATGAGGCTGTGATAATAGTGATTTCTCATGATTAACTCACTAGCAAAAGAAAGCAAAGCACCAAGTTGATCAGAGTGGAAGCAGTCTTGGCACTGGAATTGCAAAATATGTCCACACAATCACTAAAAGGGAGATACAAATGTGAAGATAAACATTAATGCAAAAGTAAAATATTAATTTCATTGCATATATTGATAATGTACATTTCATAATGTGCATGTAATAAATAATTTTACAAACAAATGACTCTCACAAACCAGTTCTTTTTAGTGAATGGAAAACATATAGGGCAAACAGTATAGTCTGTGAAGGTCATCTTATAATGGGTGCCAACCAAAAAAAAAAAAAAAAACATATTGCCAACAATAACACAGGCAGTGCGATATTACAAAAAATGAATATATAAAGCTTACAAAAATGCCAACATAACAAATCTTAATCCAAATTAATAATAATAAAAAAAAAAACTCAAACATTCACAAAAAAATATAAAATCAACAACATCCAAATTGCATCCAAACGAATATAAGCTAATTAAAAAATTAATAACTTCCTCAAGACATTCAATAGGTATGGAGCCCCGGACATGACATGCAGGACAAAAATAGTAGGCTAAATCGTGCGCTTGGTTAAGTAGGCTAAATCAAGGGAACGAATTACTAAATCATGCTCACGATTTGATTTTTTTTTCTTGCGTGTGTGCGGGGCTCCGTAAATAGGAAAAATATCCAAGCAGATTACACAAAAAAATCTAAAAGTGCACAAATATGTAGGGGAGAGCGGGGCACAACCTAACACTTTTTGACTTTCTCAGTTTGTGTAAATCTACGGGTTCAGAGAATTTATTTTGTTCCACATTAATTTCACACATGTCTGGTACAAATATGTGGCTTTGTTTCATTAATACAGTGTATACTTTCCTCTTTATTTACCCCGAAAGAAGGGAAGTGAAATGTGACAACATGCCCCATAGGTGGGGCACATTGTAACATGATGGGGCATGTTGTACTGAACTGAACAAAAACACTCCTCTCCCTCCACTCACAGCTCTCACAGAACATGAGACAAACAGACAGTACAAATGCTGAACATTTCTTGAAATAATATTTTCTGGATGTCCAGGTTCTTCCTCTCAGTCTTTATTCACCTTTTTTTCCATGGTTTCTCAACAGAAATTCATAAAAGTTGATTATGCCAGTTGTATCGTAACTGTATAGAATAGTACAGTTCTAATAGCAGGGCACATTGTAACGCAGTGTTACAACGAACCCTCTCTGCGCAACTGGAATTTAAACCTGGTTAGTGTCTTCTGAAGCATTAAAGAACTACCCAAACAGCTAAACAACAGATAGGAGATTAAAATAATATCAGATTTGTCTAATTTTAAATAAATACAAATTATATAGATGAAAAATTAGCTTAAGTAAGAAATTTAGTTTTGCTATTGTTAAATTAATGTTCAGTGATATCTTCCAAAGATTTCTGAATCTATATATTGCCGATATGGCAACTAATAAATACGCTAAGTTTCTTCATGCTAGCGTGTGTGGAAGTATTTAAACCATGTGTGTTATAACTAACCTTTCGTTAGTTTGTGCCCCGCGCTCCCCTAGCCTCTCAGTTACCGAAATCAGTTGCTACTGTAGGGGCCTTCTCTGTGAACCCATCTCAGATCATTTAATGACACATTTGTATAATAAAAAGGTTGAAATACATCCAAATGAATCAATCAAATCAAACTTAGTCAAAGTTTGTGAATTGTGTGTGTATTGATATATCCATCCCTATTTACAGTTATGAGTATGACATGAAACATCATCATATCACTGCCAGATTGGTGTTTTAGTTGTATAGCAATGTTCTGTTATGTCTGCTGGACTCTGTGTTCCAGCTGATGAATTTGTTTAAAATAATGTTTTAGTGAAATGTGTCCTTTATGTTTTTAATATGAGATAAGTATTTAAAAAGCAATAAGTTACTTGAAGCTGTGTTGTATTGTGAATATAGGCTACTCTGGTGTGTGTTGTGTATAACAGCGCTCTTTAGCCAAGAATATATCCACAATATAGCACAGCTTTTCATAAATTATTGGTCAAATATTGCAGTGATGCACTAATGAAGTAACATTATGAGAATGTCTTACCCCTCAGTGGGGCTTGTTCTTGTAGTTCTAGTTGTTGAGTTCGACTGAGGTGTGGGAAGAGCTCTATAGGAAACAGACAAACAAAACACACTGTTAGGTGTATATCATCAGATGCAAAAATTTTCTGAATGCTTTCTGACCACCATTTTGTAGCATGAATTAAAAATAGTTTAGACATTAATATTTAGAATTGTAAAACATTGCTCTTCAGCTGTGTAGGGCTGAGTGAATAATGGTGGAACTCTTTACTGCCCTAGTACATCACTAATTCCTTTAAAGGTATACATGTGACATAAATGTGGGGCAATGCCTTTCATCATCACAGTATGTTAAAGGGTTAGTTCGCCCAAAAATGAAAACCCTGTCAGGTTCTACATCAGAACGTCGACTCATTGTTGGCCGGCTCCTGCATCAGCATCACACGAATGCGTCGTACTGCTCACGTGAACAGCGTCGGCCAATACTGATCCTGCATTCCGCAGCCCAGGCACATTAGAAAAACGTACCTGTATTTTTGCAAAACGAAAATACGTAGCACCATACACGTTTCGTGGCAGTTTCAATGTGAAATGTCCACTGAGTAGCGCTAAAAGCGTGTTCACTTTTTTCCCGAAACAGATGAATGTGAATATGGTACGTTTTTATTACGTTGGTTTTATGATACATTTAAAAATAACTTACCACAAACACTACACCTAAACCTACCCGATAGTGTTAACAAAAGCAAATGTGAGCATTTGTAATCATGGCATTTTAGCTTGTTTTTGATCTCTCATCTTTAAGCTCTTTTACCATGACTCGTCTTTCACGGGATTCGTTCCCAAGCCCAAGTACAACTTCGTATCAGCTGAGCTACCGAGCAAACTTATGTCAGAAAAGCGAAACATATGGAGCAGGTTAAGCGATGCAAAGTCCAAAATGTATTTGTTTACAAATTGTGCACTTTGGTGAAAGTGTTTTGAGATCATAACATAATATTGTGCATCCATAATCTGACCCTGTAATCATAGCTGTGTATGAAAACAATTTAAAGTGCTTGCTGTTTTACTGCCTCTAGTGTTCATTTCTGTTGGAAACTGCAGTGATATGTAAGCATTGGTACGTATTTTGCGACTTGCAAAAATGTTCCCACAAGTACATCTTTCCATGAGACCAGGTTGGCATTCTGACGTAGAACCGGGAAGCGCTGAACGCAAACAGAGTATGAAACAGAAGAGAAGATATTGTTGAATAAAGTCATTATTCTTGTTTTGTTTTTGCACACAAAAAGTATTCTCGTCACTTTATAAAATTAAGGTTGAACCACTGTAGTCACGTTGACTGTTTTAACGATGTCTTTAATACCTTTCTGGACCTTGAAAGTGTTGATTATATTGCTGTCTATGGATGAATTATATACCTCTCAGTTTTAATCAAAAATATCTTAATTTGTGTTCAGAAGATGAACAAAGGTCTTACGGGTGTGGAACAACATAAGAGTGAGTAATTAATGACAGAATTTTTCATTTTTGGGTGAACTAACCCTTTAAGGCCTATCTGGTGCAAGGGAATCATGAATATGATGATTGAATGAGGACTGTTCGGACAATCCAGGCACAGGATGGTTCTGTTTGGGGCGGCAGAGTTGCCTGTACCTCTAGTACACAACCATTTGCTTCCTACTACATACTAATAACTTGTTTGTTCTAACATGTAACACCATGATTGGTCTCATCTGACAGCTTGTAAACTGATAGAACTGTCCTAATGTACAATCTAGGACCTATTCTTTTAATGTGCATTGAGGAGAATATGTTAATGTGTTTCTCTCCCTCTAGATCACCACCCATTTGCCTTCAGGTTTATGGTCTTTTAATTTTTTTTTAGCTGGTTTTGATCTTTGTATTCCACTCATGTGTTAACAATGCTTTGTTTAGTGTATCCACCTTATTTTGCAACATGGAAGTAGACTTCTGATTCATTAGCTGCTATACAGCCACTGCTGGCCAAATGGGTGCCCTAAGCAGAACTGTATTTCTTCGCGCCCTGACGAAACTTACCAATTCACAAAATTAACGGAATGCATAGCTGATATAAAAAATTGGATGACCAGTAATTTCCTACTACTAAATTCAGAAAAAACAGAGATTCTATTTTTTGGACCAAAAACTTCATCACGTAATAACCTAGAATACTGTCTAACACTTGATGGCTGCTCTGTTAAGTCTTCGTCGTCAGTTAGGAACCTGGGTGTGCTCTTTGATACCAATCTTTCATTTGAAGGCCATGTTACTAGCATCTGTAAAACCGCATTCTTCCATCTTAAAAATATATCTAAACTACGACATATGCTCTCAATGAAAAATGCAGAACAGTTAGTTCATGCGTTCATGACCTCAAGGCTAGATTACTGTAACGCTCTACTGGGTGGTTGTTCTGCTCGCCTGATAAATAAACTACAGCTCGTACAAAATGCAGCAGCTAGAGTTCTTACTAGAACCAGGAAGTATGACCATATTAGCCCAGTTCTGTCAACACTGCATTGGCTTCCTGTTAAACATCGTATAGATTTTAAAATCTTGCTAATTACTTACAAAGCACTAAATGGTTTAGCTCCCCAGTACCTGAGCGAGCTCCTAATTCATTATAGTCCTTCACGTCGATTGCGATCTCAGAATTCAGGCCAGCTGATAATACCTAGAATATCAAAATCAACTGCAGGTGGTAGATCCTTCTCCTATTTGGCACCTAAACTCTGGAACAATCTTCCTAGCATTGTTCGGGAAGCAGACACACTCTGTCAGTTTAAATCTAGACTAAAAACGCATCTCTTTAACCTGGCATACACATAACACATTACCAATTTATATTTTCAAATCCATTAAAGGATTATTAGGCTGCATAAATTAGGTCAGCCGGAACCGGGAACACTTCCTATAACGCCTGATGTACTCGTTACATCAGAAGAAGAATGGCATCTACGCTAATATTAGTGTTTCTGTTTATCCCGAGGTTCACCGTAGTCAACCGGATCCGGGCCGTATCCAGGTGAGACCAAGGACCTGCACCTTGACATGACCACAACGCAGCCCTGACGTATCAGCAGAGATTGAGTCAACTAGATCATCCACTGTGAGGGCCTCATCGACACGACAGCCACGACACAGTTCCTCAACAACCGTCCATACCGGCGTGATCCTCAATACGATCCTCAATTGGATGGAACTGAAATAAATACTTTTAATGTTGCGATCCTATTGGACTTATGATAGCAACCTGAATTGTAACAAAGCACTGTTGGCCAGAGGAGAACTGGCACCCCGACTAAGCCTGGTTTCTCCCAAGGTTTTTTTCTCCATTTTAACACCAATTTGCCACTTGTCTGCCACCTAATGTCACCTGATGGAGTTTGGGTTCCTTGCCGCTGTCGCCTCTGGCTTGCTTAGTTGGGGACACTTGACATTTGATATTCAACAGTGCTTTGATCTGCCTGCATTGACACTATTCTTTAAGAGCTGCTGTGCAGCCAAACAATGTACCAGTTATCAATGTAAAGCTGCTTTGACACAATCTACATTGTAAAAAGCGCTATATAAATAAAGATGACTTGACTTGACTGTATTGCTGTTGCCCCCCAACCCCCTCTACAAACTTTTTTTTTTTTTTTTTTTTTTTGTGGTTATAACAATAGACCTAAGCAAACAACAGTCTTTAAAATGACTTAAAATACATAGGCTATATAATAACATAGAGGCAATAATAAATGTTTCAACGAAAGTAACAAAAGCAAGTTATTTTATGTTTTTTTTTTTTTTAAACAACACTGTCAAAATACATTATGTAAACAACAATCAACTTACGTACATTATGTATTATATCAAATGCCTGCAGAGGGCGCCAGCGGCTAGGTGATTGTTGTTGTTACACTTCTTGCTATTGTTTTTACAGCATGATCAAATCCTTTTAATATTGGCCAAGCAACATTTATTTCAAATGTCCACTTAATCTTTAATATTTGGCCACATCTTTATGATATAAATGCTGCAGTCACTGTAATTTCTTCAACAAGAACATGTCATCAAAACATGCAGAGTCAGAGAGGGTTTGCTATATTATCATCTTTTAAATTGTTTAATATATCGTGAAGCCTTAGAAAACGGTCTAATTATGATTTTACTTTTTATTTTATATATTTTGGCGAAATCGAGCACTCAGAATGAATTGAATCGTGAAATCTGGCTACAAATATCTTTACCATGGTTGAAAATCCAATACCTAGCACATTAAAATATTGGAATTATAGCGATGAAAAAATTGCATTAGTATCAAATCAGAGAGATGCGTTGGTGGTAGTCAAATCCTTAACGTCGTGAAACACGTTGAATTAATCTCACCCATTAACTACAATAGTCATAAATAAAAAGTTCCTCATGTTTGTGAACATACCTAAAAATGATACACATGATTAATCTTGTTTTCTTTACTTTTTCGCTTCTCAGCGCCAGACTGCTGTTGTCAGTGTGAGGTGGGGGCGGGGCGAAGAGGGAATGGCATGTGCGTTCTTAATAATTCTTTTTAATATCTATGTTTCTGTTTACATTTATTTTTAGGTTAATATTAATATAAAATAGTAATATTACTATATTACCTAGTTCTTAGTTTATTTATATATTTAGACTTTTTTTTTTTTTGCCCCCCCTGGGAGTTGGTGCCCTACGCAAACTGCGTACTCTGCGTATAGGGAGCGGCGGTACCGCCGCTATAGGTAAATAACTAGAAGAATAACAAAGTGCAGTGAAGTAACAAACCAGTGTGTTTATAATTTCAACAATACATTAAAATAATATGGTAAGAAATACAAGTTAGCAAAAAAAAAAAAAAAAAAAAAAAAAATCTGTTTTGTACATCTAAAAATAACTGGAAGCAGATGACACCAGAAGCCAAACATTCAATTTACAAATGGCTGTGCCCACTCTTACATTAAACATGAGGTGAACAAGAAGGAAAGTTAACTGTTGATCTTGGAGAAAGGCTTTTACTCTGCCTCTTCTGCACATCAGTGCATGAACTGTTAACGTTTGTTTCTATACAGTATGTTGTTCCATTCTATTTAAACATGTCACTTTGCCTGCATTAAAGGATTTAGGAATCATTTTATAACTGATAATGTTGAAAGCTAGTGATTATCTACATGTTCAGGTTAAATGCTACATTTTCCTATCAGTTCTAAGAAGGACTTTTTGGTTACACTTATTTTAAAGTGTCAGTATTACAGTGTAATTATATATTTAAGTACTGAGTAATAATAATTAACTACATGTACTTACTAAAGCGTTGAGGTTAGGATGAGGGTTTGGTTTAGGGTTAATTGCATGTAATTATGCATAATTAATAGTTATTACTACAGTAACTACATGTAACGTGTGTAACAATGACACTGTAAAATAAAGTGTTACCGACTTTTTTTAACACTTAAAAATAAGAGGTTAAGGGATAACAACAAATTTAATGGAGTCAGATTAGGTTAGGGTTTGGGTTCTGACTCCAATTATTTTAGTACTGACTCAAATATAGTGTTTGTTTTTAAAGTACATTTTTAGAAAAATATTTTTGAATAAATACAATTTTGAATACATTTATAAAACAATAATAATTTTATGTTTTAACACAACAGAGGTTAAAAGGATATTCACCTTGTAGCACATGGTCCCTGCCGGGCACTCGCATCAGGAGAAATGTTGAAATTCTTCACTGTCACTTTAGAGCAGGGTAGAGAGTGATTCTGAAGTAGCCCTGAGATATCTATGAAAAAGTATTCAGGATTAGTAAACAATATTTAGCTAAATGTTCTCAGAACGTAAAAGGAATGGAAAAAATATAGTGTTCCATGACCAATTTTAGGAAGTTGAATTTCACATAGCGTGGCATTAATGTGAGATGTGGAAAAAGCAATGAGACAGAGCGGTCACAGACATTTGTCTAGCACGTTTCCATTAAACAAAAAAAAAACAAACAAAAAAAAAGTGTTCTATGTGAACCAGCCATTATTCTGCCCATTTTGTACTTAAAACAGGGTTTTTCTGAGGTTACTTCACAAAACCTACCTTGCATGTTGAAGAGAAATATGATGTCACCACCCTTGATGAACTCTCTTCTGATCAGATCATCTTTCATAATGAAATATGTATAGCCCCAAAAAAGACCCACATATACGGTCTCATTGCCAATGGTGACTCGAGTTCCATTTTTTCGAGGATTGTCCCAGTAATATCTGCCACCTGTTACAACAAAATATGTCTTTTAAAAAGCCCTTTAAAGTTAGAGATAACAATGTATTTGATCTTTAGCTAAATAAAGTGCTGCATAAAAACATGTGATGTGACAGAAAAATAATAGGATTCTCATTGGACAATGTATTTGAACTTTAGCTAAGTAAAATGCTGCATATAAACGTGATGTGAGAGAAAAATATATAATAGGATTCTCACTGGAAGAAATCAAAGTAGGGTCAGTGGTGATGCTTCGCTCAGAAGACATGCGCTTCTGTATGTGTGGATTCTGGTCAAGCGTCTGGAAGGTTATTTGTCTCCATGGACAAGGCCACTGCAACTGGTCATCATATGCACCAGATACCAGACGAACAGACATGCCAAGATTATACTGATTCACTGATAACTTAGTCTGAAAGCGATAGCCATCACTAGAGTAATACAATGGACTGTAATGTATTGAAGATTCCATTATTGAAAAGTTCCTTATCTGCCATGTGTGGGGACACTCAGTCTCTGAAATATTGATATCATCCAGTGAAAAGCCTCCACTGGAGTTTCCAGCTCCTTTACGGGCTTCAAATACAACTTGGAAGGTTTTATTTGCATTCAGTGACACGTGATGCAGCTTCCAGTAATTACCAGGGAGTTCTGCAAGAAATTAATCAGTAACATTAAACATCTTAGCAACATTTTAAAAGCATAGGCCGAGGTATTTTTTCCCCATAATATGTACAGTACTTGAGGAAGAGACAGACCTGTGATCTGATCCATATGTCTGAGAGTTCCTCTGTTGTCTGCTTCATTCTGGTACTCTCGGATCCAGATGTTGAGCTGGTCAGACTCATTACCACTGTGATAGTAGTAAAACTGCAGGCACTGGACACTGCAGTCTCTTTTAGGGGTCATTGTCTTGCTTTCCATTCTGGCTGTGTCCCCTTCATTTCTGCCCTCAGTGCTGAAGTGCATGAAAAAAGACGTCCCTGTATGAAAACAGGTAGTTGTGTGAGACTGGGAGATACAGTGACTGCAACTGTGGATGAAAGTGGAGCATTTCTTTTTGGGCAATTAAAAATGTAAATCTCTTCCTGTGATGTCAAAACAGACACTTTCCATTGACTGACTGACTGTAACAGATCTCACCATTCTGTTCTTGGCCCAAGTAGGTGTGGTCAGTCACACTGATGCCACTCACTGACTTCACTCTCTGCCAGCCATAATCAGCAGCAGAACAGACGCTCATCTGACACAGAGATTCATCATCAAAACTGCAGTGGTCAAGAAAAGAGATGGAGGAATCTGTAATGCAAACGGACAAACACTGAGGCAAAATCAATTCCTTACAACTTCCCATTCATGACATGTTTTCCCTGGTCTCCCTTACATCAGGCTTTAAGTCCTATTGAAATATTAAACAACCAAAAAACTGCAACATTTTAAACTTACATAGAATCCACATAAACTATAAAATCTATAAAATCTAGAAAAGCCCAAATGAAAACAGTGTGTAAAACACTCACTGCATTTATAGAGTTTGTTGAGCTCAATCGCATCATATTCACTGATGTCCATTCGTTGACCAATCACATCCTGGAACTCAGGACGCTTGGTGATGATCGTGGATCCATTACCATTACCGAAGGCATTTTTATCATAATGCATCACAGAGTAATAGTCATATGGGGTGCCTTGGATGGTGGTCACATTCTCACCATATTTATCGAAATTGCTCTCCTTCCCTGAAAATAAAGACCAGTTGAGTTATACAGAATATACAGAATAGCTTACTTAAGAGCTGATTAGTTAAATGGGCACTGCAAACAGTATGTCAGTGTATGTCTGTATTTAACTGTTTTACTCTT
Organism: Ctenopharyngodon idella; assembly: GCF_019924925.1. NCBI lineage: Eukaryota > Metazoa > Chordata > Actinopteri > Cypriniformes > Xenocyprididae > Ctenopharyngodon > Ctenopharyngodon idella. The sequence goes on along the minus strand of NC_067235.1, from coordinate 26,284,493 downwards.
TAAAAAAACAAATAAAGTTAAAAACTAAATAATGAAACTACAAGGCAACCTTCTATGATGTTTTCAAGTTTGATGGTCACATAATCATCTCTGTCATATCTTGACTGCTCATGCCAAAATCCTAGTGCATGGAGAAACTCATGCTCAACAACGGCTTTTGTTCCACAGCCATCTCCAATGGAAAGAGTCTGACCTCCAGAAGATGTGCGCCCAACATATGACCAACACCTGCAAAATAAGTGAGAGATAACAGCACATTCACGTCGCACATAGTTACAATAATGTAATGTTAATAACACTAGCCCCCAATTTCACAGACAAGGCTTAAGCTAGTCTTAGACTAAAATGCATGTTTGAGCTGTTTTAACTGAAAGCAACTTGCACTGACATGTCTTAAAATATTGTTCCCTCTCGAAAGGGAACTTCAGCTCTGCGTTTACCGCTATGGGGAACCGTCACTCGTGACAGGTGCCCGAATGCCAAAGAATCACACCACTCCAATCTTATTGGCCGGCGACAGCCTATGGCGTCATCATAGCGCGAACCTGGAGTATAAATGGAGCGCCTGAGGAAGCCGTCGACATCTTCTCGTCTTGAGGGATTGTTCTGTTTATGCCATTGTTTTCAGCACCGGTAAAGAATTACTCTATATATGCCTTACAAACGTTCAGGAGAATGTGTTCATCCGTGTCCCAGGTTTTTGACACTTGATTTACACGTTTCTGGCGTTTTTTCTGTCTGGAGAGCAGCGCGCATAGACGGTGCTTGAGGGCGCTGTCGGTGTGTTTGTCTGTTGTTTACTGTGCGCGTCTCCCTATCGGGACGCTCCGTTCTCGTTCGGCACTCTTCTCGAGGGAAGAGGTGTCTGCATCTGTGCCTGGTGATTCTAGCCCCGTGTGTGCTGAGGCAGTACGGCGGCTGCTATCGTAGCGAGCGCTCCTGGGTGACCGGTTGTAAACACCGTTGCGTTTGTAATCGATCCCCCAGCTATTTAAAGGGCGATTTTTATCTACCCTCTCTTCTTTCACCTCCTGTATATATTTATATATATCTGTGTATATATATTTTATATCCTGCTCAGGTGTGTCTTTTACAGTTAGGCTGACGGCTGGGCCTTTGATCATATTTTTTCTAAAGGCCACCTTCTGGCTTGATAGTGAAAGTGCTTTTAGGCTTGAAAGAACTTTTTGATTTCATCCTCCATGTATAAAAATAAGGAGGGGAAAATCTTTGTTCTACGAGCCGCAGGAAGGTAAGCTGGGTCTGTATTTTTGTATATAAAAAATGTAGACCTTGTTTTTCCTGTATAGCTTTCCTGAGTATGTAGTCAGTAAAGTTAGAAGGGGTTCTTTTGGGCAAAATAACTGTAGTATTAGGTTGGCTAGTTTTCAAAACATGCAGGCTGCTTTTTTGTAGCCTCCTATGTTAGAGTAGCTTCTCCGCTAATACTCTGGTTTGAGTTAGCACTCGTCACTTCAGTTATTTGTGTGCAGGTCGGCTTTATCAGCCACCTGACACTGTTTGCTTGTAGTGTTTCATTTTCTCCTCATACTTGAAGGATTCAAAATGGAGCCCAAGCTTTGCTTGGCCCAGTACGCCTTAGCTAGCGGCTAGGCTAGAGCTAGGTTTAGGTGCTTGTTTGTTACATCACCCTTATTACTATCCCTATGAGGTTGTATAGTTCCTAGTTCTGGTCTCCTCCTGAGGGAGTTGCTGGCCGTATGCCCATTTCCACTTTTGATATTATGTAGGTGCTATGGCTGAGGTTAACGGCTAAGGTTGTAGGCTGTTATTAGCCTTCCTGGTGCTGTTTTTCCCAGGTGTTAGGCCCTTATCTTTGAGAAGATAAGTTATGCAGTAAATTTGTCATGCTTATAATGTCTTCGCATGAGCCCCTTGAATTATATTCAAGTTTGAGTATACGGTGCTAAATGTTTTTAGCTTTCGTTCTCAAGGGTTCAATACAGATCTCAGATCTGTTTTGTGAAAACATTTATCCTGTTTGGATGGCATGTATTACAAAGCATTTACCTTTTGCTTTGGGTTCTAAGCTTTAGCCCTACATACTTTCATATATGTGCGCTTACTCTAGTGCTGCCACAGGTTAGCACCTGGTTCCGTGATAGCAGGCTGTGATTAGCCTCTATATAAGAACGTGGTGTTTTGTTGTACTCCCCGGTTAGGGTTTGTGTTCCACTGAGTGCATCACCTGTTGGATTGCACACTCAGGTTGAGTGTAGAGTCTTACTCTGGTTAGAATAGTATGATCTCTGTTAGCTCCCATTTGATCATGACCACAGCAGCTGTTTTACATATACTGTTAAGTCTGTTGGCTCTTTTTGATAGCCTCTTTCTGAGTACAGCTTGTATCAGACGCTGTTGGTTTACGATCGCGAATTTGCTCACGTATCTTAGCACTGCCTCAGGCTTATGCTCATGTTTGTTTGAGGTGGTAGGCCTTGTGGGCCTCCCTTAGACCATGATAGCATGTTTATTTGTACCATGTACATTGCCTGTTGGAATGTGTAGGCTTAGCTCAGGTTGTGTAGCTAGTTACCCACAATTGGCTTGTTGGGTCTAGAGCTGGTCCCCTTTGAGCTTGGTCCCTATTTATGACCACTGGCTGGCACCACATGGTGCTAAAAGTAGTAGGCCCTGCCAGGCCTCCTTTTCAGTTTTTATGTTGGCCCAGCTGGTTTGGTTATATTTAGACTCATTTCCATGGTTGAGTCTTGTTTGCTGACTCTCACCGCCATCGGCCACTCCCACCTCTGTAGAGTAGGCCCTAGGTCAGGCCTCTCAGAGCACTGTGGCGCAGTGTGTACTCCTCTTATCCAAGTGTTAAGGTGTCTTATCGAGTACTTGGCCTACTGGCTGGTTTAGTCATGAAGCTACCACTGGCTGATGCCATGTGTTCATGGAGGTTGAGGTCCCACAAGGGCCTCCTTTCAGTTTGCATGTTGGCACAGTTGTGTGTTGGTTTCTATGTGACTCATCACCATGGATGGGTCGTGATTGCCACTAGCTGACGCCACGTGTTTACGAGTCGTAGGCCTTTGTAGGTCTCCTATGTATCATGCTGGAGCTTGGCTGTGTACTCCTCCGTTTAGAGAGTAAAAGGTGCTTTTACCGAGTACATGTTCTGAGTGGCTTGCCTCTCAGGGTGAGTTCTTGTGTTAAAACCAGCTGGTTGTTCGGTTTTACTTCCTTTAACATGGTCTCCTTTAGCTCTGGTTGAGCTAAGTAGTTACCTTGTTTTTAACTCTGTTCTATTTTGCTCCTAGAACTTTAGTGGCCGCTAGCTGATGCCGCGTGTGACAGGTAGGCCCTCTGGGCCTCCTTTGGGAACATGCTGGCATGTACCTCTTGCGTTTCTTTGACATTCTTTACTGAAGACAGTAAAAGGGACTCTATGTCGCTGGCTGGCCAGGGCTCCGGCTGACTCATTAACCTCCTTTTGTAGTCGGATTGTTCTGCCTGGAGCTTGATAACACTGCCACGAGCTGATGCCACGTGTCTGCTGAGGTTATAGGCCCATGGGGCCTTCTTTAGCGTGTGATGGCGTACGCTGTACTACTCTTGCTTAAAGAGTAAAAGGTTCTTTACCGAGTACACTGCTTGTTGGATTGTGTTGGACGGACTGTTTCGTGGGCACTCACAGCTACTTAATTACTGGTTGGCTGTGCACCCAGCATGCTATTTTCAGGTGAGTGGCCTTTGGGCCATCCTGGAGTACCACCATACCATTTGAGTTTCTGTGTGATATTTAGTTCGATTTTAAGAACTTTAGTTATGTTGAAGGCCCTTTTTCCGGCCTCCATGACTACGTGCCTACAGTATGGTCTGTCTGTCAGGTTGAGCTTCGTACTTCCCTTTGGGTTGGCTGTGTAATTGTGCTTAGCTCCCTAAGCTGGTCATTGGTTGTAGACTTCTATGAAGTCTCCCGTTGAGACCAGCCCTAGGCTGGTTTGTGCTCCCCTGTACCAGGGTTTTTCTAGCGCACAGCCTCCTCAGTGCTTTAATCAGACACTGAGTAGATCCTAGGATGAGCGGATTATACTCCCCTCAATACGAGGGTTTATAGCGCTCAGCTGAGTTCTGCTCTCCAGGATGCCCATCTCTGCGCGTGGGTTTGAGTTACTCACTGCCCTTTCGCAGTCGCTCTTACCTGCTCTCTTCCCTGAAGAATGCGCTTTGGAGATTCTGTGTATCAGACAGGGCTGGCCCAGACTAAATTTGGCTTTCACCAGATTAGTACAGTCTCCTTTTGTGGCGCTGAGGGTGACTTTGTTCCCCTCTAGTGACTGGCCAGGGTTCCTTTTGGTTTCCTGGCCACATTCCCTTTAAGGGACCACTTTCCACGGAATGCTGGTCCCAGATGCTTTGAGCAGCCTTGGAAGGCTTTCTGCGGAAGGTCTCTTTTAGGCTCAGCTTGGGCTGTTGGCCGTAGGGAATGCTGTCACTGACAGCCTTGCGTGACCCGAAGGGGAGTTGCCCCTGGCATTTCTCCCCTTCGGGTCCAAAAGTATCCAAAACATGGTTCCCTTTGTCTGGTCATTTGGCATGCACTCTCCTTTAGCATGGCGGCGTGGGTATATCGTTCCCCATAGTGGTAAACGCAGAGTTGAAGTTCCCTTTCGAAAGGGAACGTCTCAGGTTACGTATGTAACCATGGTTCCCTAAGAACAGGGAACAAGACTCTGCGTTGCCCTGCCATGCTTCGGGCTGCCTGCTGAACAGTCCCTCAAGACGAGTAGATGTCGACTGCTTCCTGAGGCGCTCCCTTTATACTCCGGGTTCGTGCTATGATGACGTCATAGGCTGTCGCCGGCCAATAGGATTGGAGTGGTGTGATTCTTTGGCATTCGGACACCTGTCACAAGTGACGGTTCCCCATAGCGGTAAACGCAGAGTCTCGTTCCCTGTTCTCAGGGAACCATGGTTACATACGTAACCTGAGACGTTTTGTCTCAAGAGGAACACCATATGATTTCTTGTGTACGTTTATAAAAGCTACTTAAAAATCTTAATTAAACTAAGGCCTAATCCTGGCTTAGGCTAAGCCCTGCCTGTGAAAGCGGCCTAGAAATAAAATGATAATCTTCACAAAGTATCCAAAACTAACACTTACTGACCAAACAATGTTAAATGTTTATATACACCACCATTCAAAAGTTTTAGACCATTAAGATTTTTTAAAATGTTTTTAGAAGAACTCTTCTGCTCACCAAGGCTACATCTATTTGATCCAAAGTACAGCAAAAACAAAAATATTGTGAAATATTTTTACAATTTAAAACTGTTTTCTGTTTGAATGTATTTTAAAATGCAATTTATTCCTGTGCTGGCAAAGCTGAATTTTCAGCATCATTACTCCAGTGATCCTTCAGAAATTATTTCAATATGCTGATTTGCTGCTCAAAACATTTATTATAATTATGTTGAACACAGTTTGATAATTCATCAATTCTTTGTTCAACATTAATCTGAAATAGAAAGCTTTTGTAACATTATAAATGTTTTTATTGTCACTTTTGATCAATTTATTGCATCTTTGCTGAAAAAGTATTCCTTTCTTGGTAACACTTTACAATAAGGTTGTATTAACATTAACTAACCATGAACAACACCTCTGTTCAGCATTAGTTAATTTTTGTTAACGTTAACTCATGCATATATTAATGCATCTATTTACGTTAACAGCGCAAGCAGTTAACATTAGTTAATGCATTAGATAACATGAACTAATCATGAACAATGCCTGTAAATAGCCTTAATGTTTTAACATTAACTTACTGTACATATTTACATTAGATTATGTAGCAGTTGACACACCAAGGCTGAACATTTCTAACTCACCATCTTACCCTAAAGGTAAAAATGCCATTGTGGACCTTATCAGCATTATTTATTAATAAGACATTGATCTGGGCCGTAAACATAATTCTGAAGTGGAAACCATCTGAACAGTAACAGATATATTGTTCATGTTTATATGCACTTTACTATCATTACTTGCATTCAACAAAGCATTTATTAATGGAATTTGTGAACCTTATTGTTAAGTGTACACTATTTCAACATTAACTGATGTATTACTAACATTTTGTAGACCCTTTATTAACATGACTTACCATTAACAAAGCATTCATTAATGGAATTTGTGAACCTTATTGATTTTACTGAACCTTAAATGAGTGAAAGCAATTCATCAATTACCTTTTCAGAACCTTTATTACCAGTCCGGTCTCATTGTTAATACGTACGTATTAATATGTAACTTTCAAAGACACAATGTACATTTTTGTACGTTTAGAAAGGTGCTGAAATGTACAATACTGACATTTATAGCACTAAAATGTAAAAATACTGCAAAAAACGTAAAATATTTACGAACCTTTTGTCATAAATATATGTATAATTTCCCTTTTATCTTTTTGTAGATAAATGTAAGATCCCTAAACCCCATCCCGAACCTAAACATTTTATACAGAATGTTAAAATAATATAATGGACATAAAGGTTTAGAAAAATTACAATTTTAGTAAAAATATAACATTAAAATGATATTTTTGAGCCACTAATCCTACACCTACCCATAACCATTTCTTAAAACTATACTGTTATAAATGTTTGGTGAATCTTATGTATTGTCAGTCACTGCATAGGAGAAAATGCCAAACAAACTAAATATTACAAAATGGTTAAACAATTACAGAAATTGTATTCATTTAAATGCTTTGTTAATGGTAAGTCATGTTAATAAAGGGTCTACAAATGTTACACATCAGTTAATGTTGAAATAGTGTACACTTTACAGTAAGGCTCATAAATTCCATTAATAAATGCTTTGTTGAATGTAAGTAATGATAGTAAAGTGCATGAACAATATCTGTTACTGTTCAGATGGTATCCACTTCAGAATTATGTTTACAGCCCAAATCAATGCCTTATTAATAAATAATGCTGATAAGGTACACAATGGCATTTTTACCTTTAGGGTAAGGTGGTGAGTTAGAAATGTTCACCCTTAGTGTGTCAACTGCTACATAAACTAATGTAAATATGTACAGTAAGTTAACCTTAAAACATTAAGGCTTTTTATAGGCATTGTTCATGATTAGTTCATGTTATCTAATGCATTAACTAATGTTAACTACTTGAGCTGTTAACATGAATAGATGCATTAATATAAGCTTGAGTTAACGTTAACAAAGATTAACTAATGCTGAACAGAGGTGTTGTTCATGGTTAGTTAACATTATTTAATGCATTAGTTAACATTAACTAATACAACTTTACTGTAAAGTGTTACCAATTTCTTTAACCCTTTAAAATTCTTTAAGACTTCTCTGCTTTAAATTCTCTTCCATCTAATCTGTTTCTTTGTCAGTGTGTTGTGTGCATCTCACATTACACTCTTAGAAAAAAGGTTCAGTGGGGTTCTGTATAGAACCTATAGGGCTCTTGACTCAATTTTTAAGATCCCTTTATGCCAAAAAGGTTCTATATAAAGCAAAATGTCTTAAATTGTATTATACATTCATGTTCAATGGGTTATTTCATTTTGTTTATCAGCTGTTTAATTCATAAAATTTAACAAATTAAAAATGGATTAAAACAAATTTAAAGGGATAGTTCAGCCAAAAATTTAAATTCTGTCATCATTTACTCACCCTCATGTCGTTCCACACCTGTAAGTCTTTTGTTCATCTTTAAAACACAAATATAAAATATAAAATCTGAGATATTTCTGTCCCTTCAGTCTATGCAACCCACATTGACATTTCAAAAAGTTCATAAAGATATCATAAAAATAATAAAAATGAATAGAGCGTTTTAGTCAAAGAGACACGATCGCTTTATATGATGAACAGATTTAAGCTTTTATTCACATATAAACATTCATCAACTTATACATCGATTGTGGAAGCTCAAGCATGTTTGCTTGACGTGCAAGAATCAATGAAGTTCATTCTCGTGCGTTAAATCAAGTACGGTTGAGCTTCTGTTTATGTTCACTGATCAATGTTTATCTGTGAATAAAAGCCTAAATTCAATCTGTTATATAAAGCAATCGAGTCTCTTCAAAAAAATTTGAAATAAACTGCTCAGCTCATGGATTAGTTTTATGATCTCTTTATGAACTTTTTGTAGTATCAAATTGGTAGTTGCGTAGGCTGCCAATGGAGAGAAATATATTTCATTAAAAATATCTTTATTTGTGTTGGATGAACAAAAGTCTTTCGGGTTTGGAACGACATGAGGGTGAGTAAATGATGACAATTTTTAGGTGAAATAACTTGGTTGTAATTATTTAAAGGGTTATTTTATAATCCCTGAAAGTTTCTGTATGAAGAGCTTGACAGAACCCTTTAAGACTCTATATAAAGAACCTTTTCTCCTAAGAGTTTATGCAGGTATCCTCATGGTAATGACCTTCTCTCCTATCTAACTCCTCCCCCGTCTGGATCTGGTCAAATGCTGCTTTCACATGCTCTCGGAATTATCGTAAATACGAGTTTCCCAGATAAAAATTGCACATAAATACCCTCCCATTTTAAAACTTGAATGTGATGAGCTCATAATCACAACTTTAAAAGTGGGAATTATCAAATTTCCGATAGCACGTGGCAGCATAACCCTCGCCTGTCTGATACCTCTTTTGATTTACCCATCTTAGAGTTGGCCTGGAGCCAGTTGGCTCACCACAGTCTTCTGTTTGAGTTTCTTATGTCTAAGTTAAGCATCTGTCTGCTTTTGGGTCCTTCCTTCCAGAAAACCTGATACTTCCATAAAATGTATATTTTTCTAAATATTGTGCCAAAAGTTTTTATAAGGAGTAGTCAAATTATCCAAACTTTTGACTGGTTGTGTATAGGAGTTTATGAACTCATGAATGTTTTATACTACACATTCAATATAGCACAGTTTAGGCTATATGCTACTATATATAATATTGTGCATTACTAACTGGAACCATACTGTACCCTTCATGACTCTCCACAGAGATGTAAAAATTTTCTGCTGCTCTGGGTTTAAAGTCAATACATGATTTCAGTCTGAACTGCTCAAAGGCTCTCAAAATGACTCCTTTATAGTTCATACCTATAACCAAAATCAGAAGCAATAATCGAAAACAATATTAAAGGTAATTTAAATATTTCAGATTTGATAAAATGCGTGAATAATTGTTTTCTTACTAAGATTCACACTCAGCGTATATGGGACGGGAATATCCCACTGGTACTTATTCCCAAGAATGGCGCTCCTTTGATTAGACTTTAAAGCAGATGATTATTTTAAGTATCCTGAGAATATTATATATTACTGATTTTTGAATTATCCAATATTCTACTTTTAGAAGGTATTGGAACAGAACTCACCACCATGATGTCTCCTTCTTTGAGATTTAAACCTAATACAACAACAGTGTTGTTTACAGTTAATATGCTTGAATAAAACAGACATAGACATTTACAAACAAAAACAGATATGTTAGCTTACTGCTTATATAAACATACTTGAGTTCTTCAAATAAAATTTTGGTTTTACCTTTATTTATATCTGGTATGTCCTTCCATTTCTCAGTGTCTTTAAATAAAATATCATGAAGAAAAGAAAAAGACAGTAGCAGACAAAAAATGTAATTTTAGTGAAACAGCCAGAAAGTAAAATGACAAAAAAAAAATGAGCCATCACATATTCTCACAGTGATGACAATAATCAAAAACATCTTGCATGCCAAAAACATTCCAATAAATTTACAACATATTAATGTCAGTGACTGTGCTGTACTTACCATTTATATCTAGTGGGGGCTGAGAACATGAGATATGAAAGCAATATTCAGACATTAAGAAAAATACATTAAAAAAAATCAACAGCTGTATATCACATTTACAATGGCAATGTATATAACATAAGCTTTCTACTATCCAACTTACCATTGGTGATGCAAGACAAAAAGCCACAGCCAAACTCAGCAGAAGAAAAGCACATAACTGCATTTTTACTGGGAATCATAATGATCACATTTTATGAATGATGTTTTATCATTTGCATTAAAATTTTCAAGCAAAATGGAAGGGATTCACTGACATTTTTTTATGATATTTATATAACATTTTTTAATAATAATAGTATTTTAATGCTGAAATACTACTATCTCAGTTACACTTAAGACAATCAAAATATGTGATTAAAAACTCTTGAATAAATAGGGATACATACCAGTTTTCAGTCATTAACGGCTAAAGATAAAACATAAAACTGCTTGTCCACTGAGCTTGGCAGGTAATAACCAAGTGAGATTCTCTTGAAGTTTGGCAAGTTATTTAAATATGCAGGTAGTGCAGTCCTGTACTTCCTTATAATGAGCTCCCATTGGAAAGAATGATACATGCATAAACTGTTTTGTACAGACAGTTTAAATGAACAAGTTTTCAGAACTTGTTCAACAGCATATCAGCACAGTACAAATGATCAATAATAATAATGATACAATATATTTTGGTTACTTTATTTAAAAGCTAAACTGAAAGAAATTAAAAGTTTTTGAAGTTATGGAAAACACTAGAATTAAACTACAGTGCTGAATTTTTTAATTCCTTTTTGTTATATTACTATATTTTGCATGTGAGTTGGAGTAATCATTAATTGCAGATCTGAAGTAGTCCGTCATTGAGTTAAATTGAGGCTTAGACATTAAGAGCTTTAAAAAGAACAATTAAATCTTATTACATGTCACCAGTGAAGTTTCACTGGTAATATGTTCTGTTCTGTTTTTTGGCAAAATTTATTGTTTTTATTAAAGCAACTTTGTTTACATTTTAAATAATAAATATCATAGCACAGTATTATTATAAAGATTTTGAACAACCCTCACCAAATCTCTGAAATTAAAAACAATAAAAATGAAAGTAAATCATTGTATTTCTGATAAGGAAGTTACATCAGTTGGGTTGTGACATCTTTGGGCCCTTAGGCTAATGTCACGGGTGATGGCAGTAAAAAGAGTAGAGGTGAGTATCTAGGTGTGAGCAGTAGCCTACATTTTTAAATGAAAACAAAACAGTCTTGAACTCAGAAGTACATGAAACCAAAACATACATGATGAGAAAACAACTGACAAAAAAACAACTGAAACTGATGGCATATATACACAGACTAAACAAGGGGTAAATCAAGGAACAAGTGTTATAGTCTGTATAATATAATTTACATCATTTAACATGTAGCCATTGTGCAATGTGTATAAATTTAACTGTCATGAATCATGATATATGTACAGCAACATACTGTATAGCTGAATTTAAAGGTGGCGTAGTTCCCATCAGGTGCATTTTTTTGTGTGGGTTGTTTTTCACTTATTTAAACACTTATTGACACTTCAACATGCTGTGCTTTAACATGTGATCACCACGAGTCAATATTTACAATATTTAATTGTAATAAGGTCTATCTATAAATAACTCTCTATAATAGAAATAGTTATCTATAAAGGTCTGTAATAGATCTTTATCACATGCGTTCAAAGGCAGAAGCTTTAAACAGTAACTTTTTCTTTAGCGTGTATCAGTGGCAGTGCCCATATAGCATGAGATTGTTGTGACTTATGTACAATCCATTACAAATTCAACTTTTTAAGTTGCAAACAGTTGATGAATTCTGTTGATCATTACATTAATATTTTATGTTGAAGGGGTTGATTACAATTCCCTCCTCTTTTAATTTACAAGGAATAGGCAATCATAGTTTTCTTAGTCATATTCCATTTATTCTGGTATTTTTGTTACATGGAATGTCTGTATTTGGTATCTAAAAAGTGACTAAGGGTCAGACCCATTTAATATTTTTCACTGCATGAGAACATGATGTGTGGCGTGAGAGCATCATGGCTTGTCAGATGTAGCAACAGTAACTTCTTTGCTAAGGGTCAATTAAGTGTTATTTTATGTGTTTTAGTAAAGAGAAAGACCTGATCTTGATGAAAGGTGTTTTGATGAAATGTCGATGAATTATGTTTTATCATTTGCATTAAAATTTACAAGGAAAATAGAAGTGCTATACTGAGACATGTTCAAGTATTTAAAGGGTTAGTTCACCCAAAAAGGAAATTTCTGACATTAAGTACTCACCCTCCTGTCGTTCCAAACCCGTAAGAGTTTTTTTGATCCCATAGAAAGCAACATAATCTCATGACCTTATATCATGTTCCCTTTTACATTGTAAAGAGTTCACAAACTGTCCATTATTGCTAATTAAGTTGGCTTGAAAAAGCCAACCTATTGTAATGCTATTTAAACTTATTATTATTCTTCCTCTTACGGTAAATTTCCAACTCTAACTCCTCCTAGAGCTTTAACTCCACAAACTCAACTTGGGTCAGACCTTCAAACTGTTCTGACTTGGTGTGCTATATCTTTTCTAACTGATCCGACTTACGGTTTTCCTAAAAATGACTATTAAAACTCGGAAAAATCCCATTGACGAAATGTTCAAATGAGCCAAGACTATCAAGACTATCTATTTATCTATCTAATATCTATCTAACTAATATCTATCTAAGTAATATCTAAGTAATATCTATCTATCTATCTATCTATCTATCTAACTAATATCTAACAAATAACTGACTAACTAATATCTAACTAATAACTATCTAACTATCTAACTAATATCTATCTATCTAAGTCATGCTAGCAACATGCTAGGAACTTTGCTAAATAATGCTAGCAAGCATGCTAAAGCATGTTAAATCATGCTAGCAACATGCTAGCAATGTGTTAAATCATGCTAGTAACAATGCTAACAATGTGTTAAATCATGCTAGCAACATGCTAACAACATGCTGTCATGCTAACAACATGCTAACAATGTTAAATCATGCTAGTAAAATGCTAAATCATGCTAGCAACATACTAAATCATACTAACAACATGCTAGCAATGTGTTAAATCATGCTAGTAACATGCTAACAATGTTAAATCATGCTAGTAACATGCTAAATCATGCTAGCAACATGTTAAATCATGCTAGCAACATGGTAAACCATGCTAGCAACATGCTAAGTCATGCTAGCAAAACATGCTAACAATGTGTTAAATCATGCTAGTAACATGCTAACTCATGCTAGCAACATGCTAGCAAATGCTAAATCATGTTAGCAACATGCTAAATCATGCTAGCAATGTATTAAATCATACTAGCAACATGCTAAATCATGCTAGCAATGTATTAAATCATACTAGCAACATGCTAAATCATGCTAGTAACATGCTAAATCATGCTAGCAACATGTTAAATCATGTTAGCAACATGCTAGGAACATGGTAAATCATGCTAGCAACATGCTAAATCATGCTAGCAACATGTTAAATCATGGTAGCAACATGCTAACAACATGCTAAATCATGTTAGCAACATGGTAAATCATGCTAGCAACATGTTAAATCATGTTAGCAAAATGCTAACAAAATGCTAAATCATGCTAGCACCATGCTAGCAATGTGTTAAATCATGCTAGCAACATGCTAAATCATGCTAGCAACGTGCTAACAAACATACTAAATCATGTTAGCAACATGCTAGCAACATGCTAAATCATGCTAGCAGCATGCTAAATCATTCTAGCAACATGCTAAATCATGCTAGCAACATGTTAAATCAGGTTAGCAACATGCTAAATCATGCTAGCAACATGTTAAATCATGTTAGCAAAATGCTAAAAACATGTTAAATCATGTTAGCAACATGCTAAATCATGCTAGCAACATGTTAAATCATGTTAGCAACATGCTAAATCATGTTAGCAATGTGTTAATGCGAACAACATGTTAAATCATGCTAGGAACATGATAGTAATGTGATAAATCATGCTAGCAACGTGCTAAATCATGCTAAATCTATCTAAACTCATTCAAACTCAAACTCATCTAACTAACAAAACTACTAAACTAAAACTGAAACTTTCAAACTGAAAACTTTTAAAACTTTTATAACTGCTTCAAAACTTTCTGGACCGGCTTTTTCAAGCCAACTTAAAGTTTGTCTCGACAAACTTTTTTCATCTAGTTTTGGCACTGTAACTCTAAACTCAGTTGTGTATTTCAGATGCTGTCACATCTCATAACCTCATTATCTACATGAAACATTAGATAAAAAACATTTTATGCATGTAAGGCACATTTTGTGACTTAGAACAATGGTGTTGAGCAATAAAGCAGCAGACAGTAGATTACATTGAGATCAAGTGCTTTTAACCTAAGGTGGTGGTTACCATGAGAAAATGAATGTGTAATATTTAAATCATGCTGCTATTTTTAAGGAACAGGTAACGCCACAATTTCTTGCTTTTCTTCATTCAAAATGTCACACAGGTGTTACTTGAGTACTTTGACAGTAGACCAGTAGGATGTCTCCAGAAAGTCACACCTTTATTGTACTTCAGTTTTTGGTCTATTACTGAAACTACAGTATAATGGGATGCTAAGGATTCAAATTTCCTACAACTGAGCTCAAGATTTAGTGTCATTTTAATGTTTTAAAGACTGTTTGGTATTTTACATTATGCAATTTGAATAAAACAATAGACAAAAAGGTAACCCCATGAGCATTTGAGATCTTTCCACTACTTTGGCTTAACTTTATTTATATCTAAATAAAGTTAAAAATCACACAGTTTCTGCCAATCTCATGTTAATCTTGAGTACCTATTGAGTAGTAGTGCATCTTTCATCATCTGCAAGCTATCAATGGTCAGCTAAACAAATGTATTTATACACACAATACACCATCACATTATCCCTGGAAAACTTTTGAATCACTATAGTGAATATAGTGTATAGTGAATGAAGAATGATGAATAATGAATTTATGAATTCACTACGTTTGTGACAAAACAGACATTTGAAGCAGTTTTACTCACGACTCATGACCGGGATCATTACCGCTGTGACCGCTCCATCTTTCAGTTTCAAACGATCTGTAAATCCAACGTAGAACTGGGCCTTGAAAGCATAAGCACTGATCCTGAGGCCCCCAGCAACCACGGAAAAACACAAGATATTCTCCATTCATTTTAACCAATAAAAAAGTGATTGCAACTATCAGTTTCTATGGTTATTTTAATAGCAAATATCGAGAGCGCATCAATGTAATGCGTGAGCACAAATCTCTCAGCTCCACTGAACACTGGGTTCTTTGGAAAGCAAGGTTATCTTTCCCTCACAACCAAAAACACGCTTCTTTGGTGACATTGTTGATTTCGTGGTCTAAAAACAAAGTGATAAATCTTTCTCGAGCAAGTCCTGTGCAGGGCTGCCAATGACTTCCGTAAAGCCGAACGCCCGTACAAGGAATTCCGACCTTTATGACGTTACAAAGGCCCATACTCGAAAAAAAAAGATTGCGAAGTTTATGAGGGTTTGGATATTTTGGCACAGAAATACTCTGTCATACGTTCAACTGGTGTTTTGAAACGTTGGCCATGTTTAGCATGAGAATCCAACTCTTTAACAGTGTAAATAAGTCAGAATACATGAAATAGCATTATACACTCCCTTTAAGTGCAAAAGCTGAGTTAAAAATAATAAGTACATAATATCAAGTGAAACAGTTCACTTGATATTATGTGTTTATTCTTACAGTTGTTTTTAATTCACTGTTGATATAGTGCACTCAACTGTCATGCACTAAGCCTACTGAGATTAGTGAATGAGCTAACAAGTGAGTGATTTTGAACACTTCTAAACTCTACTGTCAGTTGTCACATCACTATTGTGCTGTAACTTCCAGTGGCATGTGCCTCTCAAAACCAGGTATGTCACAGAATGTGCCACAACTGCCAACGGCATGTGCCAGTGGCACCAATACATAAGCTACCATACCACCAAATGTTAAAACCCGATTAATATTTGATTTAAATCTCACTTTAAAAAAGGAAACATGGAAAACTTAGATTTGAGTAGGCTTAATAAGGTTACTTCTCCAATGTAGAACACAGCATTTAAACTCTATGTTATGAAAATGTTGTTGCTGTTCTCAGTGAAATCGTCATGCTGCCCAATTGATTTACAGTTCTACCATATGATACCACTAGATGTCACCAAATGATTCAATAATTTGGCACTTTGGAAAGTCTTTAAGTCAAAATTTTAATCAAACATTGAAGAGATATACACTTGCAATCATTGGAATTACAGTTAAGATTAACATGTTGATTGCTTTATATAGATACAGTCTGTGTAAAGAGCTTAATTAAATTGCACATTCAATGTTATCAAGCCCAGGAACTTTACATGCTCTCCCCATCTTAGCATGGGTTTCCTCCGGGTGTTTCAGTTTCCTCCACAAGACATCTAGCATACTTGAATTGGAGACAATAATTTGTCCATAGGCATGGGTGAAAGAGTGAATGTGTCTAAGTGTGTGTTAGCCCTGTGATGGACTGGCCATCCATCCAGGGTGTTTCCCTGCCTCTGACCTGAGATGCTTGGATAGGCTACAAAGGGATAGTCTGTGCAATCCTGAAAAGGACAGTTGCCTTGGAAAATGGATCAATGGATTTAATGGAATCATAGATAGATGCAGTATTTTGACAATGATTACAACTCTTGTGTAGTCAGACCCTGGATATTGATTAAAAGTGGCTTCCCGTGTTTAATTCACCAGCAAAAGGAAGCAAACCACCAAGAGGATCAGAGAAGAAACTGTCTTGGCACTGGAATTGCAAAATATGTCCAGACATTCACTAAAAGAGGAGAGAAATATAGATGTGATAAATACAAAAACTTAAAACACTGTCTGCCTACGCAATGGCCCCTCAATGGAAAAATATTAATTTCATCACATTTTGGAGAGTTCATTTGGAGTTTCATTTTAATGTATCATTATAAAATGGTCCTGGTTTCTGATTGATAGTAGTATGCTATTTAGAATTCAGCAATCTTCTAGCAGAAGAATGCAACTTAATAAATTTGCTTATAAAAATGTGAAGTTTTAACATTTGGTATCTGTTGAACTTGTGAATATATGCTACTGTGAATCAATCCTCACAATACAGTTTATTTATGATGACTATATAGCCTACACATTATAGCACAGCCTCCCGGATCTTATTTCTTAATAATTGCAGGCAAATAATAAAGCAGCTTTTGATTTTTTTCAACATTTTCCATCCACATAAAAAAATCTAACCATATGAGATTGTGGCTTACCCCTTAGTAGATTTTGGTGTAGAAGTTGTTGTCTGATGAGGTATGGGAAGAGCTCTAGGAGGGAAGATACTGTTAGGTTTATTTCAACAGATACTAAATGAATGTATCAAATTTCCTTCAGTAAACTCTGACCACTGATTTAGAGTGTTTTAAACAATGATTATTCAAAATTACAAAGCTCCGACCTTCTATTCAAGAAACAATTTCCTAAGAATATCACTTAATGAATATGATTAATAAGTGTAATGTTTTTTTTTTAAGGTATGCTATGTTGTTTTTTATTATTATTATTTAAAATGCCTCAAAATGTTATTAATGAGAGAGTGCAAAAAACATCTTCTAAACCATGTCTTCACTTAATACACTTTGATACAGAGATCCTAAAGTGACATAGTGGTGGAAAAAATATGGGATGGGAGGAAAAAGTATTTTCCAAAACTTTTGTGTTCTTTTGCAAAACTTTTGTATTTCCCGAGAAACTTTTGCATTCTCTCGCAAAACCTGTTGTGTTCTCTACTGAAATGTGTGTTCTCAAGAGAGACTTCTGCGCGGTGCTTCGCACTTGTATTTTTACAGCATCACTTAAGTGAACTTTACGGAGCCCTTAAAAAACATGATATGGGAAGAAAAAAAAATATGACGTGAGGAAAAATAAGACAGTGCCTTTGTATTTTCTCGCAAATGTTCTGCATTCCACAGAAAATGCAAATGTTTTTGGGAGGGAACACAAAAGTCTTGTGAGCAAATGTAAAGTTTCTTGCGGGAACGCAAAACATTTGCAAGAGAATGCAAAAGCATTTTATTTTTGATTATTATTTTGATTATTTTTCCTCCCATCTCATTTTTTCCCACCACCATGTTCCTTTAGGGGCTCCGTACTATGAAACCATGTTCTTCTTCAGTTTTATTCTTCTTTTGGAGGGCCAAAAGTTACATTGTGTAGCTTTAGTATTTTGTGGTTACTATCTTATAAAAGCTATTAGTCTCATACCTTATTTCTTAAATATAGTGTTTAATTTTTCATTAGGCCTACCTTTAAAACTTTTTTTTTTTAACAAAAGTTAAAAGGATATTCACCTTGTAGCACATGGTCCCTGCCGGGCACTCACATCAGGAGAAATGTTGAAATTCTTCACTGTCACTTTAGAGCAGGGTAGAGAATGATTCTGAAGTAGCCCTGAGATATCTATGAAAAAGTATTCAGGATTAGTAAACAACATTTAGCTAAATGTTCTCAGAACGTGAAAGGAATGGAAAAAATACAGTGTTCCATGACCAATTTTAGGAAGTTGAATTTCACATAGCGTGGCATTAATGTGTGAGATGTGGAAAAAGCAATGAGACAGAGCGGTCACAGACATTTGTCTAGCACGTTTCCATTAAACAACAACAAAAAAAAGTGTTCTATGTACACTGGCCATTATTCTGCCCATTTTGTACTTAAAACAGGGTTTTTCTGAGGTTACTTCACAAAACCTACCTTGCATATTGAAGAGAAATATGATGTCACCACCCTTGATGAACTCTCTTCTGATCAGATCATCTTTCATAATGGCATATGTATAGACCGAAAAAAGACCCACATATACGGTCTCATTGCCAATGGTGACTTGAGTTCCATTTTTTCGAGGATTGTCCCAGTAATCTGCCATCTGTTACAACAAAATATGTCTTTTAAAAAGCCCTTTAAAGTTAGAGATAACAATGTATTTGATCTTTAGCTAAATAAAATTCTGCATATAAACGTGATGTGAGAGAAAAATAATAGGATTCTCACTGGAAGAAATTGAAGTAGGGTCAGTGGTGATGCTTTGTTCAGAGGACATGCGCTTCTGTATGTGTGGATTCTGGTCAAGCATCTGGAAGGTTATTTGTCTCCATGGACAAGGCCACTGCAACTGGTCATCATATGCACCAGATACCAGACCAACATACATGCCAAGAAAACTCTGATACACTACTAATGCAGCCTGAAAGCGATAGCCATCACTAGAGTAATACAATGGACTGTAATGTATTGAATATTCCATTATTGAAAAGTTCCTTATCTGCCATGTGTGGGGACACTCAGTCTCTGAAATATTGATATCATCCAGTGAAAAGCCTCCACTGGAGTTTCCAGCTCCTTTACGGGCTTCAAATACAACTTGGAAGGTTTTATTTGCATTCAGTGACACGTGATGCAGCTTCCAGTAATTACCAGGGAGTTCTGCAAGAAATTAATCAGTAACATTAAACATCTTACGAACATCTTGAAAAACAGACCTATATGTTTTGTAATATGTAGTACTTGAGGAAGAGACAGACCTGTGATCTGATCCATAAGTCTGAGAGTTCCTCTGTTGTCTGCTTCATTCTGGTACTCTCGGATCCAGATGTTGAGCTGGTCAGACTCATTACCACTGTGATAGTAGTAAAACTGCAGGCACTGGACACTGCAGTCTCTTTTAGGGGTCATTGTCTTGCTCTCCATTCTGGCTGCATTCCCCTCCTTTCTGCCCTCAGTGCTGAAGTGCATAAAAAAAGACGTCCCTGCAGGCATGAAAACAGGTAGATGTGTGGAACTGGGTGGTACAGTGACTGCAACTGTGGATCAAAGTGAAGCATTTCTTTCTGGGCAGTTAGTATAAGTAAAGTCACTTCCTGTGATGTCAAAACAGACACTTTACATTGACTGACTGACTGTAACAGATCTCACCATTCTGTTCTTGGCCCAAGTAGGTGTGGTCAGTCACACTGATGCCACTCACTGACTTCACTCTCTGCCAGCCATAATCAGCAGCAGAACAGACGCTCATCTGACACAGAGATTCATCATCAAAACTGCAGTGGTCAAGAAAAGAGATGGAGGAATCTGTAATGCAAAAAGACAAACATTGAGGCAAAATCATTTCCTTGCATCTTCCCATTCATGACATATTTTCCCTGGTCTCCCTTACATCAGTCTGGTAACACTTTATTTTGGGGTCTTTTAACTAGTTGCTTATTAGCATGCATATTAATAAAATATTGGCTATGTATTAGTACTTATTAAGCACACCTTAATGCCTTATTCTGCATTACCTTATTCTACATTCTTAATCCTACCCAATATCTAAACTTAACAACTACCTTACTAACTATTAATAAGCAGTAAATTAGGAGTTTATGGAGGGAAAAGTCATAGTTAATAGTTTATATGTGTTTCCTATACTAAAGTGTTAACATCAGGATTTAAGTGAAAGTGAAAAATGAAAACAATATGTTTAAAATACTCACTGCATTTATAGAGTTTGTTGAGCTCAATCGCATCATATTCACTGATGTCCATTCGTTGACCAATCACATCCTGGAACTCAGGACGCTTGGTGATGATCGTGGATCCATTACCATTACCGAAGGCATTTTTATCATAATGCATCACAGAGTAATAGTCATATGGGGTGCCTTGGGTGGTGGTCACATTCTCACCGTATTTATCGAAATTGCTCTCATAGCCTGAAAATAAAGACCAGTTGAGTTATTAAGGTGATTGTTTATACAGAATGGCTTACTTAAGAGCTGATTAGTTAAATGGGCGCTGCAAACAGTATGTCAGTGTATGTCTGTATTTAACTGTTTTACTCTTTTCCTAAAAAATAATAAAAGTGCAGGGCTACCTTTTATGATGTTTTCAAATTTGATGGTCACATAATCATCTCTGTCATATCTTGACTGCTCATGCCAAAATCCTAGTGCATGGAGAAACTCATGCTCAACAATGGCTTTTGTTCCACAGCCATCTCCAATGGAAAGAGTCTGACCTCCAGAAAATATGCGCCCAACATACGACCAACAGCTGCAAAATAAGTGAGACATAACAGCACATTCATGTAGCACATAGTGTATGTGCATTAATATGTTGACTGGTAGTGTAAAAGGCCTTTATACTATTGATTCAGTATAGCATATTTTAGGCTGTATCAGAATAGTCTATAATACCATATATTACTAATATTGTGCATTACTAACTGGAACCATACTGTACCCTTCACGACTCTCCACAGAGATGTAAAAATTTTCTGCTGCTCTGGGCTTGAAGTCAATACATGATTTCAGTCTGAATTGTTCAAAGGCTCTCAAAATGACTCCTTTATAGTTCATATCTATAATCACAATCAAAAATACATGATGGATGAAAAACACATAAAAGTAACACTAATTTAAAAGTTGATTTAGTAAACTGTAAGTGATAAATCCATCTTTTCTTACTTAGATTCATACTCAGCTCATATGGGACGGGAATATCCCACCGATTCCCAAGAATGGCGCTCCTTTGTTTAGGCTTTAAAGCAATTGTTTTACGTATAAATATAATACTGACTGATTTCTGAATTATCCAGTATTCAATGTACTTTTAGAATTTCTTAGAACAGAACTCACCATCATGATGTCCCCTTCTCTGAGATTTAAACCTAGCATTGAGTTTAAAGTAAACATGCTTGTGTTCAGTTTACAGTAAATAGCATTCCGTTTACAGTAAACATGCTTGTGTCCAGTTTACAGTAAATAGCATTCAGTTTAAAGTAAACATGCTTGTGTTCAGTTTACAGTAAATAGAATTCCGTTATTTACAGTAAATCTGCTTGCGTTCAGTTTACGGTAAATAGCATTCCGTTATTTACAGTAAATCTGCTTGCGTTCAGTTTACGGTAAATAGCATTCCGTTATTTACAGTAAATCTGCTTGCGTTCAGTTTACAGTAAATAGCATTCCGTTATTTACAGTAAATCTGCTTGCGTTCAGTTTACAGTAAATAGCATTCAGTTTACAGTAAATCTGAATAATGATTTATGAACAAAAACAGATATAAGGTACCATACTGCTTATATAAATATATTTGGGTTTTTGAGATAATACAGTAATTTTACCTTTGTTTATATCAGGAATGTCCTTCCATTCCTCAGTGCCTTTGAGGAAAATATAATGAAGAAAACAAAAGACAGAGAGGTGAAGTTGGAAAATAGAACTGAATGCTAGACAACAAGAATTTTAGTGAAACAGTCTGAAAGTTAAATGAGAAAAAAAGAACGATAAAAACTTCACACAGTAATGACAGCAAAATCAAAACAGGATCTTTTACATTGCACAATTGAGAGATTACAATAACTTTACAACAGATTAATGTCAGTGAATGTGCTGTACTTACCATTTATATCTGGTGGGAGCTGAGAACAAGAAATATGAAAACAATACTCAGACATTACGAAAATATTTTAAAAAAATCAACAGTTATATATCACCTTCAATGACAATGTATATAACATAAGCCTTCTACTATCCAACTTACCATTGGTGATGCAAGACAAAGAGCCACAGCCAAACTCAGCAGAAGAAAAGTACATAACTGCATTTTTACTGGGAATCATAATGATCACATTTTATGAATGATGTTTTATCATTTACATTAAAATTTGCAAGCAGAATTCAAAGGATACACAAAGTATTTAATATTTTTGAAATACTAGTATCTCACTTACATTTATTACCATGGAAATCTGTTATTAAAAAATAAAAGTAGGATACATACCAGTTTTCAGTCATTAACGGCTAAAGTTAAAACATATAACTGCTTGACTACCGAGCAAAAGTGAGATTCTCTGAAAGTTTGACAAGTTATTTACATATGCAGTTAGTACAGTTTTGTACTTCCTTATATTGAGCTCTCATTGGAAACAATGACACACGCACGCACGCACGCACGCACGCACACACACACACACACCCACGGACAATTTTTGGCATATATGGATTACAATTAAATAATAACTATAATTAAATAATAAATATATATAAATAAATATATCATATTTTTAAAAAGATTTTGGAAGACCCTGACCAACTCTCCGAAGTTAAAAAAAGGCTAGTTCCTGCTTCAGTTGCATAAGTGCTAACTTAGGCTCATATAATTTAGGCTTTATGTGCCTTGACTAATGGCATTCTTACAGTAGAAAATGAACTGCAGTGCTTACTGGTGAAAATTACTGATTATCTAATTGTGAACTACCCCAGCCATCAATTTACCATTTACTACAGAATAATTATATATTGACTGAGGAGTAAATGCTTAATTCTTCTTTTGCTCTATAATAGTTTCTACATAAACTATGAATCGGAATAAAATGATTTAAATCCACTTCAACTCAAAGTGAAGCAATCTTGATAACATCTTTTAGAACCATCACAAATGGAATAAAACCATCCTGAGGTTTTTGTTTCTGAAATTACACATAAACCAGCATCTCTTCATCATTCCTCGCATGCAGAAACAAGGGTGAATGACGTTCATGAACAAATGACAACATTCCAGATATACCTGATTATGATGTTGTACTGTTAGCTATTTCTCTCTAAAACTGTTATGCTAGAAGAATCTCTGTTCAAGATTGTAATAGAAGAATAACAGCAGAAGTGATTGAGTGAGTTTCTGAATCTCTGAATTATATGACCAACCTTATTACTTATAATTTACATGATTTACAGTTTTTGTTCAACTGCTAACATACTTTTGTCCAATGTGTAGTTACATTTTCAAAACTCTAAACGCAATTAGCTCAACATCCGTCTGTTGTAACCTAGTAACTATTAACACAATTCATGTCATTTTTACACAAAATGCAGTCAATCAATACGTTTCTAAAATGCTTAAATTTTCTTTTATTACAAGCTTACTCAATACTAAAATCATGGATCTTTCTGATCTCATTTCAAATGCTTAAACACAGCATGTCAGAAATGAAGACCTAATGTTCTAATCTTTAAATATAGTGTAAAACCTCTACTTCTGCAACAACAGCAGCTCAAACGTATTGAAAACTATATAAAATAAATCCTGAAACAATTGATAAGCATTTTTTTAATCATTGAAATATTCAGAAATAGCAGATTGCAATCTCAGTTGGAGGCATAGTCAGGTGTTGAAGTTCTTTTCATTACAAAGACATACAGTAAAATAGGACTCCTTGAACTGGTTTTGTTCAGTGTGGATACAAAACAACTCAGAGGAGCAGACAGAGAAAAAAAAACTCTTTTTTTCTCTCAATTCCTATTTTATATCTCACAATTCTGACTTTTCTACTCGCTTAAAAAAGTCAGAATTGTGAGATGTAAACTCAAAACTGCAAGAAAAAAAAGTGAGATAAAAACTATGGATTTCATAATTTCTGTAGGGCAGAACTGAAACATGACAATAATACAGTTTTCATAATGTCATCAACTGTTAGTATTTTGACAGTCATTGTGCTATGATTGACTATATGTTCATGTTGGATAGAAAACTAGTGCCGGTGTTTTGACAGAATGACTCGATTTTAAATCAGGTTTGCTGTGTTTTGATAGAGTTAGTATAGAAAAAGTTTTTTAGCATTTTGAAATGTGTAGAGTTTGTATTTATTTAACAAAATATTGTTTTGGCCTGAAAATGAACTATTTGGATAATTGTGTGTTGCTGTGTTGTTGTTGTTGTTTTTTTTGTTTTTTTTAAGTTGCCAGCCAGCACCAGCTTGGTATAATAGGACAATAATGGCAGAATGATTGTACATGAGTTTGAAGTTTCTGAATTATATGACCGACCATATAATTTATATATAATTTACATGATTTAACATGTAGCCTTTGTTTAAAGTATATAAATTTAATGGGTAACTTGTGAATGTTGTGATATATGTATAGCAACATACTGTAGCTGAATTTCAAGGTGGCATTGTTCCCATAGGTGCATTTTTTTTTTTTTTTTGGAATGTTTGTCACTTTGAACACTTTAACATGCTGCCTCTGCACTTGGCATTAGCAAGCGATCACCATGAGCCAATCAGGCATAACTAATCCGAATTCTGTTCCCTGCACAATATTTACATTAGGTCTGTAATAGACCTTTATCACACATGTTTTTGTTTTTGAGTAATCAACTATAAATCAATAATGAAATTAGGGTAACACTTTACAATAAGGGTGCACTAATATGCATTAATTCATGCTTAACTAATGCACAGATAATCATGTTTTAATGTATGACTCATGAAGAACTAAACCATTAATTAATGATTACTGCATCAGCAACTAATAAAGAGTCAATATGATTAATAGATTAAGTAATATATGAATTGCTATTAATTAAATGTCATGATGTATTAATTCCTTAATAACATATTTTATTAACTAAAAGTGTAAATTAATGTGTTAACTACCACAATGGGTTGAAGCCATGTACTTCAACTTCCAGTTGTCTGCTTTAATTAATCATTAACTAATGATTTGAAAATGTATCATTATGTTATGACTTTACTTGTTGAGGCACATGACTATTAACTAATTGTTAAGTAATATGTAATTAATGGGTTTTGAGTGTAATGACAGAAAATGTGTTTGAAGGATGGGTAAGTTGGGCTGCACACAAATATCAGCACACCAGGATCTGAACTACTGACCGCCGTTACACTGTGTTTAAACTGGACACAATCATTAGTGCCGCATCCAGTGTATTATCACTACCACTGATTATAATGGGTTCTATTCTCTTTGTCCGATCTTGACACAGTGTTACGAAATAGCAGTGTCCAGCCACATGTTCTCAGCGTTCTGCCTTTGAATCCTTGACCTCAAGCTTAACCTGACACTTTCCTGTGCCATGAACAACAAGGTTCTGGATGTGGCAGTTTATCTGGTACAGTGGAATCAAAGTTGTAGATGGCTGGAAATTGAAATCCATGGCTTAGTGGAGATGTCAAAACCATAATGACATATTACTTAACAATTAGTAAGTAATCAGTAATCAGCAGTAATCATTAATTAATGGTTTAGTTCTTCATGAGTCATACATTAACTCATGATTATCTGTGCATGCATTAATGCATATTAGTGCACCCGTATTGTAAAGTGTTACCGAAATTAGTTTGTTGGTTGAACAACTCTGTTAAACAATTTGCATTAATCCTTTTGCTCATAACTCAAAAAGATTGAAGCAAACTGCTGCGTTAATTTTTTCTTCTTCCCCAAATCCAATCCTTGATGGCAGCCAAGTCAGCTCATTGTATTTGTGTGAGTATCTGAGGTCTGAGGTTTTATGTTTTTATGCCTGATGTTTTATCCAATCTGGGCCTGAAATGGTGGTATTTCCTAAGGACAACAGTTCGGGATCTCTTGAGGTTTTATTGTTATTGGATGCTATTGGATTACCACAGAACTCTAGAACTCTAAATCTGGGAAGTTTGAGGCCTAGGCCTTTTTCAAATCCACCTTCTGGAGTGTGGTACTGTGGGTGCTGGGGCAGCATCTCACGGATCCTTTGGGTGGACTCTTTCTTTTTCTGCTGGGTTTTGGAGTGTGGCCTTGTGGCATGCAAACTGTGGAATGGCAGGAGTGATTGTGATTCATTATATCAATCAAAAAAAACGATTAAGATTTGAGAACTTCTCTGATTGAAGGATCTCACATCAGGCCCGGTGGGTCATAATATTCAAAATTTTACCGTTATACTTAGCATCACAACATAACAACCTGACATAAAAGCTTGTGTTTTTTTCCCTCCCACAATGATACATTTTAGAGAGCGACTCGTAACGACACTAATGGAAATAATGTGTTTTTGTTTGGTTGGTAATGTATTTGTAGTCTGTGTGTTTCTCTTTGCAAGATACAAATAACTTGTGTATAATTAATTCATCAAGCGCATCATTGCAGGGAGAAAAAACAGTACTCTTGAAAAACTAACATCAAGTACAATTAAAGCTGCAAGCAGCAATGAATGGACCTTCGCACTCAGGGCCACCACCACCCGATGGCCTTAGGAGAACTGTGAATAGTGGGTGACATACATGTTAGCGAGTAAATACAGGAGAAATATGGCTTTTCATAAGTCTGTAAGCCTGAGTTACAACAGCTTCCTCTTTCATGGCGAAACATCAGACTTTGTCAGGCTGCCACGTTAAAGTACAATGTCTGGAAATGGCAAAAACAGCAAAAATTTTGCAGAAAAAATTCAAAATATCTCACTTCCTGTTGGGTTTTCAGATTTTGCGCCCAGGGACTTTTTTTGTAGGTATTGGGCTGTTACATGTGTCTACCGAATTTCATACCTGTACGTGAAACGTTGCGCAAAGGGCACTTAATTGAAATTTTGTAGGTAACACTATAGAGCCATTTTGCCACACCTAAATCTGAAACCCATATCAGACATACATTTTTACCACTTCTGAAGCGTGTGCAAATTCATGAGTTTTCGAGCATGTTTAGGCCCTCAAAAATGCGATTCATTTTGGAGAGGAATAATTGACTGAGCAATTACAATACGGTCCTCACACCATCGGTGCTCGGGCCCTAAATAATTACTGAGTAATGGGCAGGTTGAAGTGTTTTACGAGGCATCTGTTGTGTATGTCACCTTGCTTAGCTCAGTTCCCTTACGAAGTAGAACTTCAATGCTGCGTTAACAATGACACTATGGGGAACTTCCTCAGCATGACCGGTGTCTGAGCATGTGAACCATATATGCAAATTTATTGTCCATGATGTCACAGGTGGAGAGCCTGTGAGTATAAGAGGGCACCTGCAAAATACGTCATCAGCTTTTTTGTCTTCAAGAGCTGTTTTTTTATTTGGAGAACAATGGCAGTGGCAAGGGTTTTAGACAGTGTGCTCCAACATGTAAGGATTTTCTTACACCGGAGGATTCATACGAACTCTGTGTGATCTGTCTCGGACTAAAGCACATGTGTACAGCTCTTGAGGTAGCAGGATGTGCGCACTGTGACAAGTTAAAGGATTAGTCCACTTTGAAATAAAATTTTCCTGATAATTTACTCACCCCCATGTCTTCCAAGATATTCATGTCTTTCTTTCTTCAGTCGAACAGAAATTAAGGTTTTTGATGAAAACATACGGAAAAAACTGAACTGGCGCCGTGTTCATTCTGTAAGTTGAATAGGGAAGGCGTAGGACATACAGCGTAAGCTTTTTGAAGAATACGGAAGACGGAAGCACTCGCAAGGTGATCATTTGTGTTTATAAAGCATATACATTTGAATTTTTTAGAAAATGACCGATCGTTTAGCTAGATAAGACCCTTATTCCTCGTCTGGTATCGTTTAAAGCCCTTTGAAGCTGCACTAAAACTGTAATTTTGACCTTCAACAGTGGAGTCCACTGAAGTCCACTATAAGGAGAATAATCCTGGAATGTTTTCATCAAAAACCTTAATTTCTTTTCGACTGAAGAAAGAAAGACATGAACATCTTGGATGACATGGGGGTGAGTAAATTATCAGGAAATTTTCATTCAGAAGTGAACTAATCCTTTAAGGGTAAGAAAGCTTCACTGGCGCCCTTTCAGTCCCTTGGCTCCACTTTTGGATTTATACTGTTAGTTGGCTCCACCTCAGATCTGCTGGGCACCAGCTCTGCCTTGAAGTGTGGATCCCCGGGCTTCGCTTTGGGCCGCTGTTCCCGTAACTCCACCTTGGCCTGTCGACCAGTCGGCTCCACCTTGTCTCCTCGCTCCCTCTGCTTCACCTGAGACCATTGTCCTCAAGGCTCCACCGGGCACCCTTGTCGCTCTGCCTGCACCACAGACTTCCGGGCCATCAGCTACACTTCATCCCTCCACCCCTTTGGCTTCGTCGGGCTCCGCCTTCCCTCCGTCTCAGGCTTGGCCCTCGGTCCCACCGGAGTCGCCTCAGTACACCGGCACTGTGGCTTTACCTCAGGTGCTTGTCACTGCAGCTCCCCCTAGGCCTCTGAATCCTGTGGTGACATCCAGTCCCAGCATCACCTCAGCTTTGACCGGGTCTCCAGATCTCTCAGGCCGCTAACTTCATCCTGGCTCCTCCTGACATCAATTCCCACGAAGGTTGCAGAATAAGTGATGGAGATGAGTATTTCCCTTGTACTGTCATGATAGAAAATGAATAGGATTATTGTACAGTTGAAAATCATTTATCAATAAGTTGTGCCAAATTATTGGGGTGTACCTACATGGTGTTAGTGGTGAATTTTTAATTTAGTTCACTTTCCACCAGGCTGTCAGAGCTGATATAATGGTAATATTCTTAAAGTAGTTCATTTTCTTAATTGAGTTTGTTAAGAAAGCAAGGTCTAGCACTGAAGTGTTTTTGCATTGATTTTGTTCCAATTCCATAAGTTATTATAAATGTTTTTGTTTATTCATTTAACTAAATATTGTAGCTGGTTTGCTAAAAGTATTATTGAAAGTTTGGTGCTTCTAGGCTACCTTGTGACTTTGTCTTTTGTCATTTTGCCAGGGATATTTTAGGTGTTTTGTTTTTCCAGTAGAAGTGAGAGATTATTGAGTTAGATTATTGAGATAATTTTTTTTTTTTTTTTTAAAAGGGGGGTTTAATTGATGTTAAACAACTCTGACCATTTAGGGGAAATGTTGATACCCAAGTATGTAATGTTCCTGGTGCGGAGTAGAGTTTTGAGTTGTAGAATTGCAGGCATCCTCAGAAAGTAGTAGTATAGTTGATATATTCCAGTTTATTGTGTAATCTGACATTTTGGAAAAAAATAATAATTTTGAAGGTTTCCTGTCGTGAATTGTAGGGGTCCTGTAAACATAATAATACATCATGTGTATAAAGAGAGATTTCATGTTGTGTGTTGATATCTTGTATTCCTTATTCCTTATGTTATTGTTTTATATTGCTGAGGCAAGTGGTTCTATAAAAATGGAAAATAGGGAAGGAGAGAGTGGTCATCCTTGTCTGGTTCACCAGTGAAGTGTGAAACTTTGTGATGTGACCTCATTTGTGACCACTGTGGCCCTAAGTGATGTGTATAGTATTTTTATCCAATGGATGAACAACTCTCCAAAACCGAATCTGCTTAAAGTGCAAAATAGAAACGTCCAGTTTACATTAACAAATGCTTTTTCAGCATCTAATGTTTTGATTATTTTTGTAAACAATACTAATTAGGTTGAATAATCTACGGATATTATCTGAAGCATTTCTGTTTTTAATAAAACAAGTTTGATCATGATGGATTAACATCAGGATAATTGCTTCTATTCTAGTAGCTAGAGCTTTGGTAATGATTTTTGGTAATGATCTGTGTTTATTAATGAGAAAGGAGAGTAACTAGAAGGGTAAATTGGGTCTTTGTTTGGTTTTAATAAAAGTGTCATACTGGCTGTGTTCGTAGTCTATGTGTCAATATTGTGGATGTAATCTTAATTTCTGTGATTACTCTAAGCAATAACAGATAAAATTTGCCAAAAATGTTTATAGAATTCAGCTGGGAATCCATTAGGTCCGGGTGATTTGTTATTTGGCATTTTAGTGTTTTATGGAGTTCATCAGGAGTAAGGGGTCCATCTATGCATTTGCCTGTTCTTTTAATATTGTTTTTACTTCTTTTTTAAAAAAGTTCCATTTCTGTTTCATCTAGATTATGCTCAGAAGAGTATAATATTTGGAATACATTATTAATTTCTTGTGGATTCTGAGCTGTTCTGCCTGTTTGTATAGATGGGACAATTGCTTTTTCTTTTTAGTTTTAGGTGATTTGCTAGGTATTTTGGCTACTCATTTTGTTGCAATACTGATATTGTTTGTATTTAAGTTTTTGTATAATGAACTGTGTTTTTTGGTTTATGTTGTCAAGTTTTAAAGGGGACCTATTATGCCCCATTTTACAAGATGTAAAATAAGTCTCTGTTGTCCCCAGAGTGTGTATGTGAAGTTTTAGCTCAAAATACCCAACAGATAATTTTTTATAGCATGTTAAAATCGCCACTTTTTGTGGTTGACCAAAAACGCGCCGTTTCAGGGTGGGCCCTTTAAATGCAGGATTCAGTCAGGACGCATTATAATGACAGAAATATATGTGAATATATGCTGCGTGGAGATAGAACAGGTATAGTTTAGTTTAATTACGGTTATAACTTATATTGTCTTCTTGTTTTTATCCACTATATTATTACAAGCCTGTTGTACCGTCTGAATGATGGCCAAAACTTTACAGATGAGTTTTATGATGTTTATTGTACTTCACACAAAATAAGAAGCATCCGTTTTCACTCTAGAAAATCTCTGTAAGTGCTTAATAAAACACAGTGCAAGTGTGCATTAAAATATTATCCATAAACTCTCTCTCTTTCCCTTGTATTATCATCAACATACTGTACACAGTGAAGTACACAGAAACACTCGTTACAACAGTAAACAAATATATAAAGACCTTATGCTTTTTCGGGTGGTGCTTAATAAACTGGTACACTTTATTTCCGTAAATCAACTCCGATGAACTGTAATAAAGTACTCTCGCCTTCATTACTTCCGTATCCAGTATCACTCTGGAGACTGTAATTACAGCTTAAGCTTTATCACGAACAGTGTTTATATATCATTGAGTAGCACATTTTTAGCACAACCTCTGTTTTGTATTGTCCCTTTGTATTGATATTCGTTCACAAAGCAGTCCGGTGTGAATTCATTCGTGCAGACATAAACGAATTTCGGTAGAGTTGAGGGAGCATTTTCTTGGAAATCAAAATTAATCCACCTCGTTTTCAGCGGCTCAGATTTCAGGAGTAAATGGAGAGAGCTATGTGGATTAATCCATCCAGCTACAGAACACCTAAAACGCTTGGGAGACATTCTCGTCAGTGCAGTAATGGCGGACTGCGTGAACTCGCTGTGAACTCGCTCAGGGCGGTTCTATGTTAAAACGGCAGTGTCTGTCAACATTCGTGGGCGGGGCCTGTGGCTAAAGTGACATCACATTGTCAGGGATCTGGAAACAGGCTTTTTCTGAGCTTATGATTTATAGGGATTAAAAAAAAAGGAGTGGTTGGATTTTTATCATTATAGAGTGGTTGTGTACACACACTGCCAACACACATTTATGTCCAAACACCATGCAAAAGTGAATTTTGCATAATAGGTCCCCTTTAAGATAATTCAGTTCACTTTGTTTTTATTCACTTGGCTTGATGGAGTTAATATCTGTGAGGTGTTTAATTCTGTTCTACATTATTTTCCAGTTGTTGCTGCTTTTTCCTGTTTTATGAGTATGATATTATCTTTCCTGTAATTACTGCTTTAACCGTTTCCCATAATAGTGATGGTGAAACTTCTGGAGAGTGGTTAATCTTCAGAAAGAATGGCCACTCTTAATAAAACTATCGAAGTCTGAGTCATGATGTAATAAAGTATTGAAGCGCCATCTGTTGGGAAGCTTATTAAGTATTTAATGTGAGGGAAATGGGGGCATGGAAGCTGATTATGATTGGATAAATTGTAGTCTTTGTTAGATGCTGGGTGAGTGAATTACTGAAAAAAGGTCAGTTCGGGAAAGGGTTAGGGTTTGGGACTGGTGTAAAGAGGAAAATTATATTCTCCAACTATCTTCCAGAATGAGTCATGTATTGCTTTATTATTTCTGTAGAACGCAAATTTGGTTGGGTCTTGAAGTAGGGCCGTATGCTCCCCTATGCCTGGGTTTTGTGCAAAGCCTTGCAAGAACCTAGCAAGTAGGCAGTCTGCCTGGTGGCCTCCCTTCTTGAAATGGTACCACTATATAATCAGACGAGTGCATGGAGTCTCCTGGTTCCTGGAGAAGATCTTTGCTTAAGTAGGGTGGAGCGCTCTCCCCCATGACAATAGGGTTAAGTAGAGCTTAAGCTCCCCTGCAGTTTCCCTAGGGGTTGAGTTGCACTGGCAAGATCTGGCTTTTTATTCTATGTCACTCTTGTAATGCGAAGGGTTTATTCTCCCCCTTGAATATAGCAGTAGATCGAAGGTTGTAGTTGAAATACTACTCCCTTTGGTAAGATACTCATTAAGGGCTTTGTCCATGAAGAGTATGGACACAGCTAGCACCTTTATCAGAGCTTTTACTCTTGAGGCCTTTAAGGTTCTTGCCTTCCCTGCGAGGGAAGGAGGAAGGTCGCACAGGTCAGGACTTCCCTGGCAGCAGGGAATAGAAGCCTGGTTACCTTCTCTTGCTATTTGAGATACTGGGCTCAAGGAGTGGCTCCACTAAGGAGTCTATGAGTCGCATTTGGGCTCTGGGAGTTGACATTCTCTGACTCCAAAGTATCCTGTAGAGTCAATTGATGCTATACCCACTATGTCTGTGCATGCATACAACTTAGTGAGGCAGGCAACTGTTACATGCATTTGTTGGTCATACTGTAATAAAGTCTGATTTGGTTTGAGATGTTTTACTTTTAATTCTTTATGGACAATCAAACATAAGTTGAAACCTCATGAAAATAAGTTTGCACTAATATGTTTACAAAAAACAGTACATTCTCATAAGAGAGTGACACAGATTGCATGTTTTTTTTTCCCCTGTGCTCTAAATTCCCAAGGCTGCAGTAAATGTTTTTTATGTGTGGAGGAAATCAGATATCCAGTTGAAGTGTTGTAAGCGGACTCTGCCCCTCCACGCTGGCTGGATGACGGGAGAGGTGTGTCTGGTTTGGGGTTTAACAGATTGTAATGCTGAATGAGCCATGAGTGTAAACTCTATAGCTTGATTTATATGAAAACAACAACTCTCACTTGCAAATCAAAGCTCAACACAAATGATTACATCAAATTATGTACATTAAAAATATACAATCTAAGTGAATGTGGAGAGTCAAGTCTCTTAAGTACTAATAACAGCATTTAAAGACTTTTTGGTATACAGTTATTAGTGTTATTGCATCAAATAAGCATTTAGTTTCAAAATCCATCTATAATTTTTTCAACAAAATCTACTCAACAAAAGCACCATTGTCCTTGAGCAGAGCTATTTATCACCTGTCCACACTCGTCACTTTTCAGATAACACAAAAACCATCTGAATCAGAAAAATGGCACATGTAATCCAAAACAAGTATGACCCCATTTAATGCTCCAGTGTTTCCTATGTTGCTATTTTTATTCAAAACCACTATTGTTTTAAAGGCATAGTTTACACAAAAATGAAAATTCTGTCATCATTAAAATAATCATTATCATAAATAAAAATTACAATAAAATTATTATTTTTGGTGATTGTCTTTTTCACATAAACATATCATATGGCTTGAGACTTGGAAAAGCTTGCATAAGCAGTCCCCATAATTAGAAACATTTTTAAAGCACTTTTTCAAGTCATATGTTTTCTACAGAATGTATCATGACAAAATGTATTCTTATTCTTAATTTTGTCTAGTAAAAGTAAATTGCAAAAAAAAGTTTACATTAAAAGATGTTTTATGATATAAAGATTAAAAAAAAAAAAAAAAAAGGTGATGTGGCCACATGTACAAGAAAACTGCCCCCTCAGTTGAAAGTTTACATCCCAATCTAAACTAAATACTGTGAAGGCACAAAGGTCATAACTTTATAGTACTTAATTAAAAATATGAAATAAAAAAAGTTAGAGAAACTGCATTTTCTACCCACTTGCTTATAACAGTATACTTATTTATTTGTGATATTAAACTAAATAAAAGTTAATGAATCATTGATCATCATGGAATTATAATGACCAAAAACTGTAAATTCAAAAATTCCTTTTTAAAGATCTCATTATCTAAAGCAAACAACAGAGATTGAGTTCAATTCCCACTGAATACACCAAGGCTCTGTCTAGACTCTAGAGAAAAATAAAAAAAAATAAAAATGTCTATGGCGATCCATTTGTAGATTCAGTATCAGTAGGTTCAAAGCACAACATCATGTGACAGCAGGCTGAAGTGACGGTGGGGGGAGCGGCACTGACAGCATGGCACTGGATGCTGTACTTTGATTTCTTTCTGTAGATTATTCAACTGCACGCACACACACACACACATATATATATAAAGCCTCAGACTGTCTGGACTCACAGAGGCTTACTGGACTAAGCAATACCTGGGGGACTTGAAGGTAATTTAAGCTTAACAGACTATAAAAATTACTAAAATACTTCTGCAAATAGTATTTTAGTGTCAGTAAAATATATTGTGTAAATAAATATTAAATGTTTTAAAACATGTAAATGTAGATAATTAATTTATTTTTTTTTCTCCTTTTTAGCAAACAACTGTGAAGATGAAACTGTATCTGATTCTTGCCTTTGTGGCATTCACAGGTAAATCATGTTGTTGTCTTTTGTGGCCAAGAAGCTGAAATGCCCTACCTATTTATCAACACATTTTGTAATATTAGATAAAGCCTTTGTCAAGACTTCAATTGGATTTAAATTTTTATGTTGAAAAACTATACTAAAAGAGCAATAAAAAGTATTCAAAAATATGGGGAAAAAACAAAAGAGAAATTAATTATACAGAAAAATGCAAACAAGAACACGTACACATACCGCAATGTTTAGCTGTTTGAGCAGATTGGAAACTGTCTGGTGGACTTAGAATTATTTGTATTTTTTTCCAGGTTGCCAAGCCAACCTTTTTTATGCTGATGAGCCCAAGCCACAGCTGGAGCAGCTGACTGATGCATTCTGGAGTTATGTTGCCAAGGCCACACGCACAGCAGAGGACACCCTGAAAATGATCAGAGAGTCTCAACTGGGTCAGGAAGTCAAGTAAGTAATGTCCAGAAGTCTCAGTTTATGTTTGAAATACTAAAATCTCAAACTGCATTAACATAAATACACGTTTCAACTTTTCACCTCCCAGTGCTAGACTGACCCAGAGTGCCGACATGGCCAGCGAATATGCCGTCACCCTCAAGAAACAGATGGATCCTCTGGCTGAAGAGCTGATGACCAGAATCACAAAGGAAGCTGAAGTGTTAAGAGAACGTCTGAGCCAGGACCTGATCACTGTGAGAGACCAGCTGGAGCCCTATGCTGACAACCTCAAGAGCCAGATCCAGCAGAGAGTGGAGGAGCTCAGGACAGCCATGGCTCCATATGCAGATTCCCTGGATTCTGAGACCCTGAAGGCCACTCTGCTCCAGAAGAGTGAGGAGCTGAGAGGAAACCTGGAGCAGAGCGTGAAGGAGCTGCAGGCTCAGCTGGAGCCCTACACTGCTGAAATCAAGGAGAAGGTTGACCAGCGTCTGCAGGAGTTCCAGAAGACCGTGAGCCCTCTGGCTGAGGATCTTCAGACCCAGATTAGAGAGAGAGCCCAGATGGTCCAGCAGAGTCTCACACCCTACGCTGAAGACCTGAAGGAAAAGTTGGACCCCTACGCACAGGACCTGAAGGACCAGCTCACCTCCCTGTACGAATCCTTCATCAAGAGAAATTAGATGCTTCAAAGACTTCTTCCTGTGTCACTAACAGAACTGTTTTTCCTTCCATGAGCATTGTGACTCCAAATTCCCATTTCTCTCCATAACCATGACCTACATTATACTATTAGGCATCAACAAGATCTTTATGGTCTTACATCTTACAGTTGATAGACCAAACACTAATATACAGGAAAGGTGTTTTTTTGCTAAAATCCTGTTGTTTACACCATAACCATTCATTTATACAGATGCAGAATACATTTTGCTCTCTTTCTGTTGTATATTTATTTCGGTTTAGCAACTCTTTTATTACCTCTGACAGAAAATGTGTTGTTTCTTGGAAATTTATAAATGCCAAGTGTATCATTTGTCTTATTTATCAACAATAAAACACCTGCCATTTATTAACACAATGTTTCTGAATATTATGTTCAATTGTGTAGATCAGCACAGCTGAACTGTCATTCTAAACATTCATTTATGCTATTCATATGTTTTTTTTTTGTTGTCTAATTAAGTAGCCCTCTGAAAATGCATAAGGCTTGAATACTTTTTAATAAAGTCACCAGACAAAATAAAAGTTAGGCCTATTTCTTTAACAAAAAATCTACATACATATATAACAGACAGATTTATACAAAATTTCTAAAAGTCTGTATGAGTGACAAAAAGATTATTTAAATAAAGCAACTCTTAACAAAGGACATGCAGAAATGATAAAGGTCATCTCAAATGATTTCTTGTAACACATAATAAAGATTAGATAAGGTTGAGAACTTTCCAAAAATGGACCTCTTCCAGTGACTTTTGGTTGTAATAATGAGGAGGGAATGGAAACGTTAACGTCAGAACTGAACTGACGAATTGGGATCTCGTCTCAGAGCCCAATTACCTTTGAGTGTAAACCGAATGAGCCAAATGGACATTGGTGTGCGAGATTTGCATTTCGCACTCCACCCCGCGAAACGGGTATAAAGGAAGAGTGAGTGTTGACGGACATTATGTTTTCGCTGAGGAGCCAAGACAGTGTGTCCCAGCACTTCAGCGGTGGTACAGCAATTGTGGTGACAAGATGTAACGTCTCTGTACCCTCCTTCAGAGAACGAGGGTTACATATGTAACCGAGACGTTCCCTTTCAGTCAGTCACATCTGATGTTATGTCAGAATTGAACTGAAGAATTGGGATCCATACCAAAGCGCCACTATTGCTGACCCTTCCAATGCCCTGTATAAGCCGCTAAATCCCCCCGCACCTGCTGGGGCGGAAGAAGGAAAGGGCTTAGACAGAGAAGTGTATATCACTTATGTTCTGTACAGTGAGACATCCCAGACAGCAACATAGTGTCGGCCCACATCTGGCCCGTGTGGAATCCACATGTACCAGATGTGGGCTGGATCTGGGACAACACTATGTTGCTGTCTGGGATTGGATAACACTGGAAAAGCATATCCCTGTAAGGGAATGCTGCGGAGACCACATCCTGCAAATAGGATATATTATGTGGAAATTACACACATGGACTGTCCAATCAGGGAAGTGCTAAATATGGAAGATCTCTGTGGTAGACTAAGCCTAGTTGGGTAAAAACAATACCGAGCAGAGACGGCAGAGCAGCTCTGCCAGGGAAAGACATGGGCGAAGCCAGCTGCGTGCCAGCGCATCTGTGCCGAGGGTCCTCTTGGTCAGGTAATAAAACAACTGACAGCGGTACGTGTCCTGGAGAGGCAAACAGGTCTACCTGTGCTTCCCAAAAGCATCTCCAAATCAGCTGGATCATCTCGGGGTGGAATCGCCACTCCTCCGGGAGTACAGGCTGTTGTGAGAGCTCACCGGCTGCGCAATTAAGCTTGCCCAGGATGTGAATGGCACAAAGTGACCTCGGATGCTTCTGACTCCAAAGGAGGAGATGGCAGGCGAGTTGCGACATGCGACGGGAGCATAGACCACCTTGATGGTTAATGTACACAACGGCCGCAGTGTTGTCCGTCCAGACCAGTGCGTGCTTGTTGTGCAGCAGCGGTTTGAAGCAGTGCAGAGCAAGCCATACAGCTAGCATCTCGAGGCAACTGATGTACAGTGCACAGCATAAATGAGTACACCCCCTCTGAAACTTCTGAAAGCCAGCAATTACTCAATTACTAAGAAGACATGTTAGGGATCTTTAGAGATATAATGTTCCAGCAAGTCTGCTTAATCAATTACCAAAGAAGCATGTCAAAATTATTCAGGAAAATAAGATTTTTTTATCAAGGTGATAAAATGTTGTGTAACAAAAATGAGTAGACCCTCAAAAAAGTTACTAAATAAAACAAAATAAAAATTTTCTGGTGTAAGTTTAAGGCAATGTTTGATCAACAGGTAAGTATGTTGAACCAAAACATTCAAAGAGAAGTAATTTCTTGACAATTAAAAGTGTTATATAGCCCACTGAATCATTCTCAGACTTAATGCTGACAACAATGGAAGCACTTGGGAGAGAACTGTCAGGAGACTTATTTCTTAGCACAAAAGAGGACAGTGGTACAAGAGGATTACCAAATCATTGTTTTAAGTGTGAAAATGTAGCAAAAGTAACACAGAAATTCAAAAACAATGGACTTGTGACAAGGCCCCTGAAATAATCAGGCCTTCATTTTAAGCTTTCATTTAGTGATGAGGGATTTTTTTGCTAGACAAAGAGCAGGAGAAATACCAAGTGAGTGTCTCAGAGCCAGCAAAAGCTATGAAAAGAGTGACTGTTTATCTCACAGAGTAAGATGCAGCCTGCAGAAGTGACATGCATGGTTGTTGTTCTCACTGGAACTACCCACTGTAGCCAAAGCACAATAAAGTCAGTTAGCCATTTCCAAAGCCCATATTTACAAAATATAGATTCTGGGAATCAATACTCTGGTCTCATGAGACCAAAATCAATCATTTTGGATCTAACAGCATCCAAAATGTTATGGTGTTGCTAGAGGAGGAGTACAGTAAGAAGTGCTTGGTTCCCACAGTAAAGTTCAGTGGTAGAAAAGCTCTTATATAGGGATGTATGAGCGCTGAAGGTGTGAGGGAGTTGTGCTTTATAAATGCTGTCATGAATTTACACACCACTGTGTAATTTAATACACAAACTTGAAACAGAAGATGTTACCCTTTCCTCATTCCCTGCATTGTTGGCATTTTTTCAACATGACAATGAGGATATGCATTCTCCCAAGGTGAAAAACCTTCTGTGGACATGTATTGCACTCAATCTTAACACTTGAGCGTCAGTGGGGTATTTTGTAGAGATGAGTTGAGCAACACTCCCTATTAAAGATCAGGGCATTTAAGGAGCTCATCATCCAGGACAGATGTGACAATTTGTCATGAACTTGTACACTCCGTGCCAAGAAGGGTCAGAGTAGTATATTCAAAATTATGGAGGGCATACTAAGTACTAAAATATTATACATTTGTTGAATTAAATCTAGGGTGTACTCATTTCTGCAATCCTTAATTTAAACAAAATTGGCCAATTTACTTATTTTATGGCTATTAATGACATACATTTCTCAGTTTATTATGTATATGTTTAATACATTTTAGTTTTGCCATCTTTCCATGAATTGTATTAGTCAAGTCACCTTTATTTATATAGCGCTTTTTACAATGCAGATTGTGTCAAAGCAGCTTTACAGTGATAACTGGTATATAATTTTGGCTGCACAGCAGCTCTTAAAGAAAATGGTGTCAATGCAGGCAGATGCAAAGCACTGTTAAATATCAAATGTCAAGTGTCCCCAACTAAGCAAGCCAATTAGTGATCATAAAGAAAATACATCTTTTGTATTTGTTCAGATGGGGGTGTACTCATTTATGCTGTGCACTGTACCAATGCAGTCGAGGTCTGTCCAGGAGCCAGATGCTGCATGCCCAGTGCACAAGGCACCCCAGCCAATGGCAGAGTGCATGCCATGTTGTCATGTCCATCTCGGGACTCAGCCGTGAAGCCAGTGCTGAAGCGGTCTCACCCAAGTGGTTGTTGATGCCATATGCCCCAGGAGCCTCTGAAAATGTTTCAGTGGAACCACTCTCCTGCTCATGAACGAATTCAGGCAGTTCAGCACCGACTGAGCACGATCGGTTGTGAGACGTGTTGTCAGGTTGACAGAGTCCAACTCCATGCTGAGAAAAGAGATCCTCTGCACAGGGAGAGTTTGCTACTTTTCCAGTTGACCCGAAGTCCCAGATGGCTGAGGTGTTGGAGCACCAGGTCCCTGTATTCGCACCACGAGTGGGCCTGTATTCACAATCGCAAGTGGGCCAGTATTAGCCAGTCATCGAGAATGCGAACATTGTGTTCCCTCATAAGAACAAGGGCCACCTCCACGACTTTCATGAAGACAAGAGGCGACAGGGAAAGCCAGAAGAGGAGGACTTTGTACTGATATGCTCGTGCCTTGAATGCAAAGCATAGAATCCCTGCATCAACATTTTGAATGGGAGCATATGAAGGGCCTAATTCAAAACGCGCTGGTCCAAGATTGACCGCAACCCACCGCCTTTCTTGGGTACAAAGAAGTACGGTCTGTAAAACCGTGTCTTCAACATCGGCTGTATCACATCCTTCGCCAGTAGAACTACAATCTCTGCCCGCAGGCCAAGATATCGAGCCTGGGGGGACGCTGGTCGAAATGATTCACATAGCCGAGTCTGATGGTCCGAATGAGCAAACAAAATGGTCTGGCGAGTGCTAGCCAGACCCTGGCTATTCACCGAAGTAGTCCTCCCCTGGAAGGAGGAACTAGATCGGGGCATAGCAGAGGGGACTCCACCTCATTTGAGGTACTCGAGTCTCGATGGGGCATGAATCTAGAGCATCGAATGACGCGCAGGGTTGCCGTGACAACCTGCGCTGTCAGCTGGACGGCACACAACACACTGAAAAGCTTTTACGAGAAAGGCGAGAGATGAGCCACCCACAAATGCATTCTCAGCATGCTTATGCCCAGGCATGTGAGACAGTGATCGTGGCCGTCAAACGAACTGGGCTCTCAGATGAGATCCCAATTCGTCAGTTCAGTTCTGACGTAACGTTGAATATGACTGACTGAAAGGGAACTCAAGGCGGCCATGGCTCCATATGCAGATTCCCTGGATTCTGAGACCCTGAAGGCCACTCTGCTCCAGAAGAGTGAGCTGCAAGGAAACCTGGAGCAGAGTGTGAAGGAGCTGCAGGCTCAGCTGGAGCCCTACACTGCTGAACTCAAGGAGAAAGTACACCAAAATCTGCAGGAAATGAAAAAATCTTTTGCTGCATCAACTGAAGACTTGCAGGCCCAGATTTAATCTGCACAGTTATTTTTGAATTTTCATATTTCTATATTACATTGTGACGTTTCTAGCGTTTTTTTCTTGTTATTGCAACAATAAAACATCTGCCATATATTATTATTTGTCACTGATATGTAGTAGATTGCTATATGTCCAATTTAGAAAAACCCACGAGTTTAATAATTCCTTGCTTGCACTATTGATTATGTTAGACTATAGGTGTGTTTGACATCGGCTGCAGTTGGATGCAACCAATCGGCAGGAGTTGCTGGATGCAGTTGGGGAGGAGCTGAAAACGGAGACATGAAGTTGGACACTTTCTGCTTACTGTAGTAATGCTCGCACTGCGTTTGCATATTTATCACAGTTTAAGTGAAATAAATGCAATATTTGTCAAATACACAGATGTTTCAGGGACATTTTCATTCAATACTTTATGTACTGCTTACAGCGTCTCTTTGTACAAGAATAAAGTTCCACATAAGCATATACTATTTAAATACCAAAGAAGTGAGGTCTTCATTTTTATCAGTTTTATTTTGATAAACATTACACAATATAGCATCGCGACTACATGGAAATAGCTTTTACTGTTATAAAAATACAGATTTGGGAGCATTAGTGGAACTAAAGGTTTCAAAATAAACACGAAAGACACGTGATTGTTGCCAAGCAGTGAATCCAGCCAATCGTGAAACAGCTGTGTCGTCATCAGAGCCGACTGCTCTCGAATCGCTCTTGCAGTACTTTGATGCCATACGTCACAGTCACGTGGCATCGACGCAGCCTCAAGTCGGACAAAATTTCTAACCGGCATGCACTGCTTCATATGTATTATAATATGTATAGTGACTGATTAAAAACAGTTCATTTTATCACATCACATATTTGAAGAGGCTTGGCCTCCCTTGCCTCCTTGGACCAGTGGCATTTTATGAGCGAGTTTTCTTGTGATCCTTCAATAATTTTGACTCCATCAATATTGTTCTACAGCGGTTTCATTTGAGGTTGATTTTTCACTTCAAGATTGATTTTTAATAAATACTGGTGTACTTATGTCACATGATAAATGTTTTGCTTCTGTTATTAATGTAAACGATTATTTAAAAAACAAACAAACAAAACAAACAGTTTGTTGATAAATGTTTAACTAAAGCATACAGCATCACCAGTAGTGGCAGTGCTCTCTAGTGGTGAGAAATGCATTTTTTCCACTCATCTCCAATTCAAATTAGATTATAGGTAGGCCTACTTCTTATGTCAACTTTGGTGAAAGGAATTGTATGATAAAATGACTAATTACCTTACCATAGTTTAACCAATCAAATATTGTTATTGAATAATTAAACAGCTTTCTGTTCTTTCAGACCTGGTGTTGGGATCATGAAAATTCCATGGGATACTTATAGAATCGGTTTATGTGGAGTGGAGTCTATTTACTTTAAAACTATTTATGTATTATTTAACAAATGTCAAATTATTATAATTGTTAATAAAGTTAACTCCTAGATTTAAAGCTAAAAGACAAGAGAAAAATTCCAGCAGACACAGAATCAAGAGGCTTTGAGTGACGTGTCAGACCTTATCAGGGAATGCAGAACGTATTTTATTATTTGTTGTTTTATTAGGTCAAATGTTCAAACTTGGGGCTCTGTCTGATTTAAGTACCTAAGATGGACCTTAAATAATTTGATTAATTTTGATGACTCCTATTAGGCTTTAAGATTTTCACTAAATTAATGTTTCCATATATTTTTATGTATACTTTTCTTGTTTGTTTTAGGCAGCAGGGAATTCTCTTTTAACTTCCCTTTAATTACATTGGTGATAAGGTTAAAAAAAAAAAAAAAAAAAAATTATATGCATTTTCATTTTGACCCAATGAAAACATAATAAAAAAATTCATTACTGCTTTTAAAGATAATGTTATAATTATCTGCACTGAATCTGAAAGTCTGTGGTGGTTGAAGGTACAGTCAGGGCATTATGATGTGGAGTAGTGACAGCAAGGCACTACCCACTGGACTTTGGGTTTGCACTACGGCAATCACCTTCCCATGTTATATAAATACAGATGTGAACCAGCCACCTTCACACTGGTTCTTCAGACAGGACAGCGTCAA
Source organism: Ctenopharyngodon idella (assembly GCF_019924925.1). Taxonomy (NCBI): domain Eukaryota; kingdom Metazoa; phylum Chordata; class Actinopteri; order Cypriniformes; family Xenocyprididae; genus Ctenopharyngodon; species Ctenopharyngodon idella. The sequence goes on along the minus strand of NC_067235.1, from coordinate 26,240,662 downwards.
TTAAAACACACTGACTAAGGTAAGAACTTTTGACGGACTTTTTAGTAAATTCAAAATACAGCACTTTTTACATTTATGTAAAAGACAGAGACACTCATTGAAAGTGTTTTTTACTTCTAGACTAAAACAGAACACCATGAAGGTTCTTGTGGTGCTTGCACTTGCTGTATTTACAGGTGAGGAATTCAGAGAAAATTACAATATGAAAATGTTTTAAGGCTTGATAAATTTACAGTCTATTAACAAAACCATTTGATCAAAGTGAAATGCTCAATCAACAGGTTGCCAGGCCAACCTATTCTATGCTGATGAGCCCAAGCCACAGCTGGAGCAGCTGACTGATGCATTCTGGAGCTATGTTTCCAAGGCAACACAAACCGCAGAGGAAACCGTCAAGATGATCAGGTCTTCCCAACTGGGACAGGAAGTCAAGTAAGTGAAGAATATTTACCTGCAGGACACTGTTATTTAGACTATTTTTTATGCCCTGATATGAAACTCGAACATCTTTCTCCATTTAACAGTGCTAGACTGACCCAGAGTGCAGACATGGCCAGCGAATATGCCGTCACCCTCAAGAAACAGATGGATCCTCTGGCTGAAGAGCTGATGACCAAAATCACCAAGGAAGCTGAAGTGTTGAGGGAGCGTTTGGGCCAGGACCTGATCACTGTGAGAGACCAGCTGGAGCCCTATGCTGACAACCTCAAGAGCCAGATCCAGCAGAGAGTGGAGGAGCTCAGGACGGCCATGGCTCCATATGCAGATTCCCTGGATTCTGAGACCCTGAAGGCCACTCTGCTCCAGAAGAGTGAGGAGCTGAGAGGAAACCTGGAGCAGAGCGTGAAGGAGCTGCAGGCTCAGCTGGAGCCCTACACTGCTGAAATCAAGGAGAAGGTTGACCAGCGTCTGCAGGAGTTCCAGAAGACCGTAAGCCCTCTGGCTGAGGATCTTCAGACCCAGATTAGAGAGAGAGCCCAGATGGTCCAGCAGAGTCTCACACCCTACGCTGAAGACCTGAAGGAAAAGTTGGACCCCTACGCACAGGACCTGAAGGACCAGCTCACCTCCCTGTACGAATCCTTCATCAAGAGAAATTAGATGCTTCAAAGACTTCTTCCTGTGTCACTAACAGAACTGTTTTTCCTTCCATGAGCATTGTGACTCCAAATTCCCATTTCTCTCCATAACCATGACCTACATTATACTATTAGGCATCAACAAGATCTTTATGGTCTTATATCTTACAGTTGATAGACCAAACACTAATATACAGGAAAGGTGATTTTCTTTTTTTTTCTTTTTTTGCTAAAATCCTGTTGTTTACACCATAACCATTCATCTATACAGACGCAGAAATTTTGCTCTCTTTCTGTTGTGTATTTATTTCAGTTTATTACCTCTGACAGAAAATATGTTGTTTCTTGGAAATTTATAAATGCCAAGTGAATCATTTGTCTTATTTATCAACAATAAAACACCTGCCATTTATTAACACGCTTCTGAATATTATGTCCAGTTGCGTAGATCATCATAGCTGAACTGTCATTCTAAATATTACATTTATGCTATTCATACGTTATTTTTTTAATCTAATTAAGTAGCCCTCTGAAAATGCGTAAGGCTTGCATACTTTTTAATAAAATCAAGACAAAATAGGAGTTATTTCTTCAAAAGATTAAGGCCTTGTTATCTACTCATGAGAAGTGTGGCATTTGACACACACACACACACACACACTATATATATATATATATATATATATTATATATACACATACACACACACACACACACACATATACATATACACACATACATACATAACAGACAGATTTAAACAATATTTCTAAAAGTCTGTATGAATGTCAGAAGGATTATTTAAATAAACCAACTCTAACAAAGGACATGCAGAAATGATAAAGGTCATCTCAAATGATTGCTTGTAACACATAATAAAGATTAGATAAGGTTGAGAACTTTCCAAAAATGGACCTCTTCCAGTCACTGATTTATTTTTTTTTTTGAGTTTTCATATATCTATATTATATTGTGACTTTCTAGCATTTTTTTCTTGTTATTGCAACAATAAAACATCTGCCATATATTATTATTTGTCACTGATATGTAGAAGATTGTTATATGTCCAATTCAGAAAAACCCACGAGTTTAATAATTCCTTGCTTTCACTGTTGACTATGCTAGACTGTGTTTTGTGGACGATTGTGGTCATCTTGCACTGTATGAGTGTGCAGAAATATTCAAATAAAACACATTTATGTAGTATAATATAATATGTATATTAAGTGACTAATTAAAAACAACAGTTCATTTTAATCACATCTCCCTTGCCTCCTCCTTGACCAGAATCAAAATTTATTGATAAATAGTAAAATAACCTATATAGCTTCACTAGTAGTGGCAGTGCTCTCTAGTGGAGAGAAACACATTTTCCTCATCTCTGATTCAAATTAGATTATATGTAGAGGCATACTACTTTTGTAAACTTTGGTGAAAGGACTTATATTATAAAATTATGAATTACCTTACCGTAGTTTAACCAGACAAATATTGTTATTCAATAATTAAACATCTTTCAGTTCTTTCAGACCCGGGGTTGGGATCATGAAATTCCATAGGATACTTACAATCAGTTTATGTGGAGTGGAGTCTATTTCCTTTGAAACTATTTACGTATTAATTAATGGCAAATTATTGTAAATGTTAATAAAGTTAACTGCTAGATTTAAAGCTAAAGGACAAAAGTAACAAAGCTTAATGCCAGCAGACACAGAATTAAGAGGCTTCGAGTGACGTGTCAGACTTTATCAGGGAATGCAGAACGTCTTTTATCATATGTTGTTTTATTAGGTCAAATGTTCAAACTTGGGGCTCTGTCTGATTTAAGTACCTAAGATGGACCTTAAATAATTTGATTATTCTGGATGACTCCTTTTCTAGGCTTTATGATTTTTATTAATTTAATGTTTCCAAATATTTTTACGTATACTTTTTTTGTTTTAGGCAGTTGGGGATTCTATTTTAATTCCCTTTAATGACATCTGTGTAATGTTAAGTGATAAGACCTAAAATATATTATATGCATTTTGATTTTAAAAATGTAATTAAAATATTCACTACTGCTTTTAAAGACAAAGTTCACTGTTATCATTATCTGCAATGAATCTGAAAGTCTGTAGTGGTTGAAGGTACAGTCAGGGCGTAATGATGTGTAGTGACAGCAAGGCACTACCCACTGGACTTTGGGTTTCCACTACGGCAATCATCTTCCCATGCTATATAAATACAGATGTGAACCAGCCACCTTCACACTGGTTCTTCAGACAGGACAGCGTCAATTAAAACACACTGACTAAGGTAAGAACTTTTGACGGACTTTTTAGTAAATTCAAAATACAGCACTTTTTACATTTATGTAAAAGACAGAGCCATTCATTGAAAGTGTTTTTTACCTCTAGACTAAAACTGAACACCATGAAGGTTCTTGTGGTGCTTGCACTTGCTGTATTTACAGGTGAGGAATTCAGAGAAAATTACAATATGAAAATGTTTTAAAGGCTTGATAAATTTACAGTCTATTTACAAAACCATTTGATCAAACTGAAATGCTCAATCAACAGGTTGCCAGGCCAACCTATTCTACGCTGATGAGCCCAAGCCACAGCTGGAGCAGCTGACTGATGCATTCTGGAGCTATGTTTCCAAGGCGACACAAACCGCAGAGGAAACCGTCAAGATGATCAGGTCTTCCCAACTGGGACAGGAAGTCAAGTAAGTCAAGAATATTTACCTGCAGGACACTGTTATTTAGACTATTTCTTATGCCCTGATATGAAACTCAAACATCTTTCTCCATTTAACAGTGCTAGACTGACCCAGAGTGCCGACATGGCCAGCGAATATGCCGTCACCCTCAAGAAACAGATGGATCCTCTGGCTGAAGAGCTGATGACCAAAATCACCAAGGAAGCTGAAGTGTTGAGGGAGCGTTTGGGCCAGGACCTGATCACTGTGAGAGACCAGCTGGAGCCCTATGCTGACAACCTCAAGAGCCAGATCCAGCAGAGAGTGGAGGAGCTCAAGACGGCCATGACTCCATATGCAGATTCCCTGGATTCTGAGACCCTGAAGGCCACTCTGCTCCAGAAGAGTGAGGAGCTGAGAGGAAACCTGGAGCAGAGCGTGAAGGAGCTGCAGGCTCAGCTGGAGCCCTACACTGCTGAAATCAAGGAGAAGGTTGACCAGCGTCTGCAGGAGTTCCAGAAGACCGTGAGCCCTCTGGCTGAGGATCTTCAGACCCAGATTAGAGAGAGAGCCCAGATGGTCCAGCAGAGTCTCACACCCTACGCTGAAGACCTGAAGGAAAAGCTGGACCCCTACGCACAGGACCTGAAGGACCAGCTCACCTCCCTGTACGAATCCTTCATCAAGAGAAATTAGATGCTTCAAAGACTTCTTCCTGTGTCACTAACAGAACTGTTTTTCCTTCCATGAGCATTGTGACTCCAAATTCCCATTTCTCTCCATAACCATGACCTACATTATACTATTGGGCATTAACAAGATCTTTTTGGTCTTATATCTTAAGGTTGATAGACCAAACACTAATATACAGGAAAGGTGATTTTTGGCTAAAATCCGTTTCTGAATATTATGTCCAGTTGCGTAGATCATCATAGCTGAACTGTCATTCTAAATATTACATTTATGCTATTCATACGTTATTTTTTTATCTAATTAAGTAGCCGTCTGAAAATGTATCAGGCTTGCATACTTTAATAAAATCCCCAGACAATTTTTTTTTTTTTTTTTTTTTTTTTTTTTATAAATACAACAGTCACTGTCTGGTTTGAAAGGTTCAAATGTGGCATTTGACACTTAGAGATATATATCTCTATCTATCAGGGGCGTTTCCTGATCAGTGCCTCCTCAAAAAAAACTGGATGAGAAAATAAACAATATTACAAAAATAAAACAACGCAAAAGTTACAAAATTTGACATTAAAACGTGTAAATGTCACTCGTTTTTCTAAAGAAACAATGTCAAACAGCGACACCCGCAGGTGAAGTTACAGCGGGGAGTCCGTGTCTCTCTGCCTCCCTTCAGCTCATAGAAACAAAGCAGAGCCTCTAAAGCATGCGGTGGGTTTAGTGGGGGCTAATTGAGAATGAATGGGGGAAAGTCACGTGAGAGGAGGCAGTGCCTCCATCGCGCTATTGGATATGATCGGTTACAGTTGGACATGATTGGTTCATGTGATAAATCCCGCCTCTTGTTTTCGTGCGCGTTGTCGTCGAATCGGCCTGAATGAAGACAGTGATGGTGTTAATGGGAAGACTAATTAAAAAGTAAGTAAACAACTGTCACTTAGATATCACTGCTTTATTTCATGTCAAAATCAAACTCGAAATGGCCTGAAAACATGAGGCCTGCGGGGGTTTTTAGTGAGCAATCAGCGTGGTGAAATTAAAGGTACATCTTTGTGTCTGTGAGTGAGTGACCAGTGTGTACAAGCTTGATGATTGCTGAAAACAAATTGACTTTTAAAAAGAAAAGCTGAATGTTTATAAATAATATATATTGTTTAAATTGTTACTGCCTTTAGTTATTATTTTGGAATAAATGTAAAAATGCGTAAAAACACTAACTTGATGAAATTTATACTTGGTTTTAATAAATAGAACATTACATGGTGTAAAAATACAAAATAGAATTGTATTTGGTTTCTCTTTTAATGTAATGTTAACTTAACCAGGAAAATTGTGTAACAGGGACATAAATGAGGACGTTGCCTCCTCATTTTAAAACACCACCGCACACCACTGTGTATGTGTGTGTGTATATATATATATATATATATATATATACAGTTGTGGTCAGAATTATTGGCACCCTTGGTAAATATGATCAAAGAGGACTGTAAAAATAAATCTGCATTGTTTATCCTTTTGATCTTTAATTCATAAAATTAGCAAAAATCTAACCTTTCATTGAAGGAAAAGAATTAAAAGTGGGGGGAAAATCACATTATGAAATAAATGTTTTTCTCCAAAACACATTGGCCACAATTATTGGCACCCCTAGAATTTTTTATGAGTAAAATATCTCTGAAGTATATTCCCATTCATATTTAAATTTTTTTTAGCACACCAGGGTGATCATGAACATGAAATTGTCCAGCCATGACTTCCTGTTCCACGGGAGTATAAACATGAGGAAACACAAAGGCCAAATTCCCGTAATCATTCATCACAATGAGTAAAACCAAAGAATATAGTTCTGATGTGCAGCAAAAAATTGTTGAGCTTCACAAAATAGAAAGTGGCTATAAGAAAATAGCTAAAGCATTGAAAATCCCCATTTCCACCATCAGGGCAATAATTAAGAAGTTCCAATCAACTAAAGATGTTATAAATCTGCCTGGAAGAGGACGTGTGTCTAAATCGCCCTAATACGCTGTGAGGAGGAAGGTTTGAGTGGTCAAAGACTCTCCAGGGATCACAGCTGGAGAATTGCAGAGATTAGTTGAGTCTTGAGTCTCAGAAAGCCTAAAAAAAATTATCAAACAGCACCTACATCCCCACAAGTTGTTCGGGAGGGTTTCAAGGAAAATCCTCTGCTCTCATCCAGAAACAATCTCCAGCATATTCAGTTGTCAGACACGACTGGAACTTTAAACGGGACCGGCTTCTATGGTCAGATGAAACTAAAAAAAAAGAGCTTTTTGGCAGCAAACCCTCCAGATGGATTTGGTGCACACATGGATAAAAAGTACCCCATGCCCACGGTTAAATATACTGCTGGATCTTTAATGTTGTGGGCCTATTTTTCTGCTGGAGGTCCTGGACATCTTGTTCAGATACATGACATCATGGATTCTATCAAATACCAACAGATAAAAAATCAAAACCTGACCGCTTCTGCTAGAAATTCAATAATGGGCCGTGATTGGATCTTCCATCAGGACAATGATCCAAAACAAACATCAAAACCAACACAAAAATGTGTCACTGAGCACAAAATGAAGCTTCTGCCATGGCCATCCCAGTCCCCTGACCTGAACCCTAAAGAAAATGAGTGGAGTGAACTGAAGAGAAGAAGCACCAACATGGAGCTGGGAATCTGAAGGATCTGGAGAAATTCTGCATGAAGGAATGGTCTCTGATCTCTTCTCAGGTGTTCTCCAAACTCATTAGGCATTTTAGGTGAAGACTCAGAGGTGTTATCTTGAGAAAAGGAGGTTGCAAAAAGTACTGAATAAAAGGGTGCCAATAATTGTGGCCAACGTGTTTTGGAGAAAAACATTTATTTCATAATGTGATTTTCCCCCCACTTTCAATTCTTTCCCTTCAATGAAAGGCTATATTTTTGCTAATTTTATGAATTAAAGATCAAAAGGATAAACAATGCAGATTTATTTTTACAGTCATCTGTGATCATATTTATCAAGGGTGCCAATAATTCTGACCACAACTGTATATATATATACACAAGTGCTGGTCATATAATTAGAATATCATCAAAAAGTTGATTTATTTCACTAATTCCATTCAAAAAGTGCTATTGTATTCATTCATTACATACAGACTGATATATTTCAAATGTTTATTTCTTTTAATTTTAATGATTATAACTGACAACTAAGGAAAATCCCAAATTCAGTATCACAGAAAATTAGAATATTGTGAAAAGGTTCAATATTGAAGACACCTGGTGCCACACTCTAATCAGCTAATTAACTCAAAACACCTGCAAAGGCCTTTAAATGGTCTCTCAGTCTAGTTCTGTAGGCTACACAATCATGGGGAAGACTGCTGACTTGACAGTTGTCCAAAAGACGACCATTGACACCTTGCACAAGGAGGGCAAGACACAAAAGGTCATTGCAAAAGAGGCTGGCTGTTCACAGAGCTCTGTGTCCAAGCACATTAATAGAGAGGCGAAGGGAAGGAAAAGATGTGGTAGAAAAAAGTGTACAAGCAATAGGGATAACCGCACACTGGAGAGGATTGTGAAACAAAACCCATTCAAAAATGTGGGGGAGATTCACAAAGAGTGGACTGCAGCTGGAGTCAGTGCTTCAAGAACCACTACGCACAGATGTATGCAAGACATGGGTTTCAGTTGTCGCATTCCTTGTGTCAAGCCACACGAACAACAGACAGCGTCAGAAGCGTCTCGCCTGGGCTAAAGACAAAAAGGACTGGACTGCTGCTGAGTGGTCCAAAGTTATGTTCTCTGATGAAAGTAAATTTTGCATTTCCTTTGGAAATCAGGGTCCCAGAGTCTGGAGGAAGAGAGGAGAGGCACACAATCCACGTTGCTTGAGGTCCAGTGTAAAGTTTCCACAGTCAGTGATGGTTTGGGGTGCCATGTCATCTGCTGGTGTTGGTCCACTGTGTTTTCTGAGGTCCAAGGTCAATGCAGCCATATACCAGTTAGTTTTAGAGCACTTAATGCTTCCTGCTGCTGACCAACTTTATGGAGATGCAGATTTCATTTTCCAACAGGACTTGGCACCTGCACACAGTGCCAAAGCTACCAGTACCTGGTTTAAGGACCATGGTATCCCTGTTCTTAATTGGCCAGCAAACTCGCCTGACCTTAACCCCATAGAAAATCTATGGGGTATTGTGAAGAGGAAGATGCGATATGCCAGACCCAACAATGCAGAAGAGCTGAAGGCCACTATCAGAGCAACCTGGGCTCTTATAACACCTGAGCAGTGCCACAGACTGATCGACTCCATGCCACGCCGCATTGCTGCAGTAATTCAGGCAAAAGGAGCCCCAACTAAGTATTGAGTGCTGTACATGCTCATACTTTTCATGTTCATAGTTTTCAGTTGGCCAAGATTTCTAAAAATCCTTTCTTTGTATTGGTCTTAAGTAATATTCTAATTTTCTGAGATACTGAATTTGGGATTTTCCTTAGTTCTCAGTTATAATCATCAAAATCAAAAGAAATAAACATTTGAAATATATCAGTCTGTATGTAATGAATGAATACAATATACAAGTTTCACTTTTTGAATGGAATTAGTGAAATAAATCAACTTTTTGATGATATTCTAATTATATGACCAGCACCTGTATATATATATATATATATATATATATATATATATATATATATATATATATATATATATATATACACACACAAACACACACACTTTTGGTTGTACTAATGACAGATCATACATTATGTTAATGTCCGTACTTCATTATCATACATTATGTTAATGTCTGCACTTCATTATCAGAGCTGACACATGCAGTGTACACAGTAACTCATGGGCCTGGTCCTTTCAAATGACGTCCAGAACTGCACATCTTGTCACACAGAGTCTGTAGTCACAACATAACTAGATAAAAACATCCACTGGAGATTAAAATATATTCCTAATGCCATTCAAATACAGATATGAAACAATCATCACCACATTTGCTATTCACACTGGACATCATACTGACAAAGGTAAGAAGAAAAATTTACTATACCAGTTTAAAATATGTTTTATGTAAAATATTCTACATTATATTAAATTGTTTAAATTAACAAGATGTGTTGTTATTTTACAGGCTAAGCACTGAAAACTATGAAGGCTTTTGTGATTCTTGCACTGGCTGTTTTTACAGGTTAGATATATAACCATTCATATAAATTACTTAGGAAAAAAAAAAAAAAAAAGAAGAAAAAGGAAAAACAGGGTTCCAAATTCCAAACAGGATATAAAATTATTATACATGTTAAAGGGATAGTTCACCCAAAAATGAAAATTCTGTCATCATTTCCTCCTCAAGTTGTTCCAAACCTGTATAAATTTCTTAGTTCTGCTGTACACGAAGAAATATATTTGGAAGCAGTGGTGTAACTTTGTTTTAAAGAGTGGGTGGGACAGGAATGTGTGTGTGTGTGTGTGTCTATGTCAAAATGTATTGACATAGACATCATGTTTAATATGATAGTTTCATCCTTACATCTACTATAATACAATATATTGCTAGTCTTGAGAGTATTTACATTAGCCAATAAATACGTGGATCCACACTTTACATTAGATTGTCTAGATGGACTAGCGGTATAATTTTTGTTCATTAATCCAGATTTGGAGCTGATGTGGAATCAGCGTGCCAGAGGTTTTGGGTTCTAATCCACCTTCATGTAATTTTTTTTTTTCTCATTAAAACCAAACATGTTCAACGGTGATTGTATATCATGACCAGGGACACGTTTATGTGCATTTTGTTTTGTGATTTCACCGGAATGAATAGAGAGTCTCCGATAGATTGAAGCGCTCGTCCGTGTGAAGACTGCGCAGTGTGCACGAGCGCCAAGAGAACACTGTTGCTCCACTGATAACAGCGGCAATGAGCACTCGGCACTATTTCAAAAACAACACATCCCAGCGATAGATCGCCTATTATTTAACACACAGGAATGAATTGCTAATCAACTAGAGATGTTTCTTTTGTATTAGTATACATCCATGCCGCGAGATGTTTCAAAAAGTGTGGTGGGGACAATATCGACCCTGGCAAAAAGTGGTGGGGACATGTATAAATTTCTTTGTTTCTTTGGAAGAATGTTTGTAACCAAGCAGATCTTGACCCCCATTGACTGACATAGTATTTTTTTTTCTTCCTACTGTGGTAGTCAATGGGGGCGAGATCTGCTTGGTTACAAACATTCTTCCAAAGAAACAAAGAAATTTATACAGGTTTGGAACAACTTGAGGGGGAGTAAATGATGACAGAATTTTTGTTTTTAGGTGAACTATCTACATCATGTTCTACAAGACAAAAGTTTGGATACATGATTTTTTTTCTTGTGATCTCAAAACACTTTTGATATAGGCTTGTGTGTAGATGCTTGACAATAGTTTTGTAGGCAAATATAAATTATGCCTATATGAATTCCTTTACAAAATGAACATTTAAATTACTATTTTGTACTGGATGAGTTGGTATGGCAGTAAAGAAAAACATCTTCTTTCCACATTGTTTGAAGAAACTAAATAAGAATATATAATATTATATTGTTAAAAATATGCTATTGCAAACCTACATGGCTTTGTCTCCTCTGTGCACAAAATGTGATTTTTTTTTTTTTTTTTTTTTAACCTCTAAAATGGCTAAATAACTTTTTAATTATCTGATATGTTCAATTCTCACAACAGGTTGCCAAGCCAACTTATCTAATGAAGAGAAGCCAAATCCACATCTGGATCACTTAATACATGCATTCTGGAACTATATTGCCCAAGCAGTACAAACTACTGATGAACCTTCACAGATGATGAGGACATCTCAGCTGGGACAGGAAGTCAAGTAAGTCATAATTACCACCAGCAATATTATTTTTTAGCACAATTAGAAATGTTTTCTGTCATAAATTACACCTTTCCCCCCCACATCACCACACTAGACTAACACAGACTCCTTCATCTGAAGATCTGATGACCAAAATCACCAAAGAGGCTGAAGTGTTGAGGGAGCATCTGAGCCAGGACCTGAACACCATGAGAGACAAACTGGAGCCCTATGCTGACAACCTCAAGAGCCAGATCCAGCAGAGAGTGGAGGAACTCAAGGTGGCCATGACTCCATATGCAGAATCCCTGGATTCTGAGACCCTGAAGGCCACTCTGCTCCAGAAGAGTGAGGAGCTGAGAGGAAACCTGGAGCAGAGCGTGAAGGAGCTGCAGGCTCAGCTGGAGCCCTACACTGCTGAACTCAAGGAGAATGTGCACCAAAACCTGCAGGAAATGAAAAAATCTTTTGCTGCATCAACTGAAGACCTCCAGGCCCAGATTTAATTTCACATTTCTATATTATATTGTGATGTTTCTAGCATTTTTCTTGTTATTGCAACAATAAAACATCTGCCATATATTATTATTTGTCACTGATATGTAGAAGATTGCTATATGTCCAATTCAGAAAAACCCACAAGTTTAATAATTCCTTGCTTTCACCATTGGTTATGCTAGACTGTTTTGTGGACCTTCATGGTCATCTTGCACTGTATGAGCGTGCAGAAATATTCAAATAAAATACACCTATGTATTATAATATGTATAATAAGTGACAGATTAAAAACAGTTAATTTTAATCACATCTCCCTTGCCTCCTCCTTGACCAGAATCAAAATTTATTGATAAATAGTAAAATAACCTATATAGCTTCACTAGTAGTGGCAGTGCTCTCTAGTGGAGAGAAACACATTTTCCTCATCTCTGATTCAAATTAGATTATATGTAGAGGCATACTACTTTTGTAAACTTTGGTGAAAGGACTTATATTATAAAATTATGAATTACCTTACCGTAGTTTAACCAGACAAATATTGTTATTAAATAATTATACAGCTTTCTGTTCTTTCAGACCTGGTGTTGGGATCATGATAATTCCATACTTTCAATCAGTTTATGTGGAGTGGAGTCTATTTCCTTTGAAACTATTTACTATTACTTTAATGGCAAATTATTGTAAATGTTAATAAAGTTAACTCCTAGATTTAAAGCTAAAGGACAAGAGTAACAATGCTTAATGCCAGCAGACACAGAATCAAGTGAGCTTCGAGTGACGTGTCAGACCTTATCAGGGAATGCAGAATGTTTTTTTATCATATATTGTTTTATTAGGTCAAATGTTCAAATTTGGGGCTCTGTCTGATTTAAGTACCTAAGATAGACCTTAAATAATTTGATTATTCTGGATGACTCCTTTTCTAGGCTTTATGATTTTTATTAATTGAATGTTTCCAAATATTTTTACATATACTTTTCTTTTTTGTTTTAGGCAGTTGGGGATTCTATTTTAATTCCCTTTAATGACATCTGTGTAATGTTAAGTGCTAAGCCCTAAAATATTTTATATGTATTTTGATTTTAACCAAATTAAAACTTAATTAAAATATTCACTACTGCTTTTAAAGACAAAGTTCACTGTTATCATTATCTGCACTGAATCTGAAAGTCTGTAGTGGTTGAAGGTACAGTCAGGGCATTATGATGTGGAGTAGTGACAGCAAGGCACTACCCACTGGACTTTGGGTTTGCACTACAGCAATCACCTTCCCATGCTATATAAATACAGATGTGAACCAGCCACCTTCACACTGGTTTTTCAGACAGGACAGCATCAGTTAAAACACACTGATTAGGGTAAGAACTTTCAAACTTTTTAGTAAATTCAAAATACAGCACTTTTTACATTTATGTAAAAGACAGAGCCATTCATTGAAAGTGTTTTTTACTTCTAGACTAAAACCTAGAACACCATGAAGGTTCTTGTGGTGCTTGCACTTGCTGTATTTACAGGTGAGGAATTCAGAGAAAATTACAATATGAAAATGTTTTAAGGCTTGATAAATTTACAGTCTATTAACAAAACCATTTGATCAAAGTGAAATGCTCAATCAACAGGTTGCCAGGCCAACCTATTCTACGCTGATGAGCCCAAGCCACAGCTGGAGCAGCTGACTGATGCATTCTGGAGCTATGTTTCCAAGGCAACACAAACCGCAGAGGAAACCGTCAAGATGATCAGGTCTTCCCAACTGGGACAGGAAGTCAAGTAAGTGAAGAATATTTACCTGCAGGACACTGTTATTTAGACTATTTCTTATGCCCTGATATGAAACTCGAACATCTTTCTCCATTTAACAGTGCTAGACTGACCCAGAGTGCCGACATGGCCAGCGAATATGCCGTCACCCTCAAGAAACAGATGGATCCTCTGGCTGAAGAGCTGATGACCAAAATCACCAAGGAAGCTGAAGTGTTGAGGGAGCGTTTGGGCCAGGACCTGATCACTGTGAGAGACCAGCTGGAGCCCTATGCTGACAACCTCAAGAGCCAGATCCAGCAGAGAGTGGAGGAGCTCAGGACGGCCATGGCTCCATATGCAGATTCCCTGGATTCTGAGACCCTGAAGGCCACTCTGCTCCAGAAGAGTGAGGAGCTGAGAGGAAACCTGGAGCAGAGCGTGAAGGAGCTGCAGGCTCAGCTGGAGCCCTACACTGCTGAAATCAAGGAGAAGGTTGACCAGCGTCTGCAGGAGTTCCAGAAGACCGTGAGCCCTCTGGCTGAGGATCTTCAGACCCAGATTAGAGAGAGAGCCCAGATGGTCCAGCAGAGTCTCACACCCTACGCTGAAGACCTGAAGGAAAAGCTGGACCCCTACGCACAGGACCTGAAGGACCAGCTCACCTCCCTGTACGAATCCTTCATCAAGAGAAATTAGATGCTTCAAAGACTTCTTCCTACACCATAACCATTCATCTATACAGATTCAGAAATTTTGCTCTCTTTCTGTTGTGTATTTATTTCAGTTTATTACCTCTGACAGAAAATGTGTTGTTTCTTGGAAATTTATAAATGCCAAGTGAATCATTTGTCTTATTTATCAACAATAAAACACCTGCCATTTATTAACACGTTTCTGAATATTATGTCCAGTTGCGTAGATCATCATAGCTGAACTGTCATTCTAAATATTACATTTATGCTATTCACTTTTTTTTTTTATCTAATTAAGTAGCCCTCTGAAAATGCATAAGGCTTGCATACTTTTTAATGAAATCACCAGACAAAATAGAAATTTTTTCTTTAAAAGAATAAGGCCTTGTTATCTACTCATGAGAAGTGTTTTTAAAAACAAAAATACAATAGTCACTGTCAAGTTCGAAAGGTTCAAATGTGGCATTTGACACTATGTGTGTGTGTGTCTCTCTCTCTCTATATATATATATATATATATAGACACACACACACACAGATTTAAACAATATTTCTAAAAGTCTGTATGAGTGTCAAAAGGATTATTTAAATAAACCAACTCTAACAAAGGACATGCAGAAATGATAAAGGTCATCTCAAATGATTGCTTGTAACACATAATAAAGATTAGATAAGGTTCCAGTCACTTTTGGTTGTACTAATGACAGATCATACATTATGTTAATGTCCGTACTTCATTATCAGAGCTGATACATACAGTGTACACAGTAACTCATGGGCCTGGTCCTTTCAAATGACGTCCAGAACTGCACATCTTATTCAAACAATGTTCAAACATTCACTGATGCTCCATGAGGAAACAAGATGCATTAAGAGCCGTTGGGTGAAAACTTTTAAACAGGATGAAGAAGTCCAAATCTTTCTTATTTTGTTTAAATATCTTTTTTTTTTTTCATTTAGTACTGCCCTTCGGAAGCAAGAGAAGATACTTGCATGTTTCCTGGAAGACAAATTAAATACAATTTACCTTGATCTTCAAATTCAAAAAGTTTTCACCCCCTGGTCTTAATGCATCGTGTTTCCTTCTGGAGCATCAGTGAATGTTTGAACCTTTATTAATAGTTGTGTTTGAGTCCCTTAATTGTCCTCAGTGTGAAAAGATGGATCTCAAAATCATACAGTCACTGCTGGAAAGGGTTAAATATGCAAAAGATGCTGGAAAATTGAAGAATTTGCAGGACCTGGAGGATTTTTCTGAAGAACAGAGCTCAGGACAAACATGAACAACCATCACCAAAAAAAAAACAACAACAACAAACAAACAGCCGTGGATCATCCAGGTAACCATACACAGTATTAAGAAGCAATGGTTCCCAAACATTTGAACAGGGTTATTTTAATAAATTCAGCTATTTTTTTGTCTTGTGGACTATATGTAAACATCTTTTATGTAAAATATCTTACTTGGGGCATTACTAAATAAAAAACAACATGTATTTTGTAGAGATCGACCGATATGGGTTTTTCTATAACCGATGCCGATGCCGATGTTTAGAGGTCAGGGTCAGCCGATGGCCGATATGTGCTGCCGATTTTTAGGGCTGATATCTTGAAGTTTTCCCCTTCATTTGCATGCTAAAATGTCACACTAATAATAAGTGGATGCACAACATTTCTAAACTTAACATCATTTATTGAACACTGACTTGATTTACATAAAAGTTTTAGAGCATTTATCAAGCTGAATTTTTCAAGTTTGTTGGAACATAAATGTAAACTTAAATATACAGCCTTGTATGCAAGGCTGACATTCTTGACGGTTAACGTTAGACAGGTTTAATGAGGATAATAACTGTGCGACATATATATATAGTCATTGGTCGGAACACATCACTTTATTAGGGTGATGTCCATTTCGCATTACACAGTTGATGGAAACACACGCAGATGCGCATATTCTCATTCTCTGAATTTTCATTATTGCAAGTTGGATGGAAACCCGGCTATTGTCCGCATCAAACCATGCTTCCGAACAAATGTCATACACTTCTGCGCAGTGGCGTAGCGCAAATCCGCGGGGGTTCAACCAAGAAGGGGAGCCAATGGATATCACACAAGAATCAACGTGCAAACTTTGCGGAAAAGTTATGCTGGCAAAAGCTTAAACTCGGTCAGTATTCAAAGTGAAAGTAAAAGTGACGGAGCTGCCTGACGCTGCATTAACGGAGCATTTTCTCTCAGAGACGAATTTCAACATAATATGCTGATAACGGTATATAACTGTCTTAATTTATTCCATTATTTCTCTTGTGGCCCGTACATATAGTGAAAAAATTAGAAGAATAGTATTTCGTGTTAAACAGCTTGTTTTTTTTTTTGTTTTTTTTTCTTAAAGTTGGTGAAGTAGCCTAAAGCTGCTCTTAATTTTCATTTATGACTGCAGTGTTAGGAAATATTATAGACTTAATAATTTTAATTATAGGTCTAATTCATTGTATAATAGACCTAAAAAATGTTTAAAACATTTTTAAAGAGGAGCTGATAGCCTAATCTTTTATTATCCTCACAGCACGTCAGTTATGCGGTGATGCGCTGTGAAATTATTGCGGGGCAAATTTATTATGATATTAATTTAATAATAAAAGTAGCTTACCTAATAGTAATAATAATAGACTAGAAGAATGTAACAGGCTTACATTAATTGGAAATGCCAAATCCTCTTAATATTGCCAATATTTGTCGGAGTAACGTAGCCCTCAATCACGCAGCAGTGTTTGTGAGAGCTGCCGCCTTCTCCACCCCAAGCACAGAGTGAAATTCTCCGACTCCAATACAGGAAAAATAAAACAGAACTTATAACATTGGGGCTAATATGTTAGCAAGCAAGCTGCTGGTAGTTTTGGACTACAGTCCTTAAAGTTAACTACAAGTAAGCGAACCTTCAACCAGCTGTAGCATTATGCCAGTTCCCGACGGTTCTATGCTATCCGTTGTTTCTTTCACTAAGTGAAGCAACACTTCATAGTTTACTAGTAATATACAGTAAATATATGGCCATAGGACTTTGAAATATCAGAATTTAAGCCTTAGGCTATCTTTATCTCCCAGGACTGTTGTTGAATCTTCCAAAAGTTTCAATTTACATGCGATGGATGCAGCACATTCCACCGCACCAATAACACAGGGCTGCCCGCGGACGTGCCTGGCTTTAAATCGGCGCTACTAAACACGGATATCGGCCGATGCCGATATATTAAAAAAAGACAAATATCGGCCCGATATATCGGTGATATATCGGTCGACCTCTAGTATTTTGTATGATCTCTCTTATTTTGTTAAAATTATTCACATTTTCACAGATTCTGCAAGTGGTTGCCATACTTTTTTACGCAACTGTATGAATTCCTTTATAAAATGAACATTAATTTACTATTTTGTAATGGATGAGTTGGTATGGCAGTGAAGAAAAACATCCTCTTTCCACAAGAAGCTAAATTATAAGAATATAAAATAAAATATGCTATTGTTAAAAAATATGCTATTGCAAACCTGCATGGCTTTGTCTCCTCTGTGCACAAAATGTGATTTTTTTTTTTTAACCTCCAAAATGGCTAAATAACTTTTGAATTATCTGATATGTTCAATTCTCACAACAGGTTGCCAAGCCAACTTATCTAATGAAGAGAAGCCAAATCCACATCTGGATCACTTAATACATGCATTCTGGAACTACATTGCCCAAGCAGTACAAACTACTGATGAACCTTCACAGATGATAAGGACATCTCAGCTGGGACAGGAAGTCAAGTAAGTCATAATTACCACCAGCAGTGCTCTCTAGTGGAGAGAAACACATTTTCCTCATCTCTGATTCAAATTAGATTATATGTAGAGGCCTACTTATGTCAAATTTAGTGAAAGGAATTATATGATAAAATGATGAATTACCTTACCGTAGTTTAATCAGACAAATATTGTTATCAGAGGTGTCAAGTAACGAAGTACAAATACTTCGTTACCTTAAGTAGAAATTTTGGGTATCTATACTTTACTGGAGTAATTATTTTTCAGCCGACTTTTTACTTCTACTCCTTACATTTTCACGCAATTATCTGTACTTTCTACTCCTTACATTTTAACAATAGCCTCGTTACTCCTATTTCATTTCAGCTTGTCATCGTTCAAAAAAAAAAAAAAAAAAAAAAAAAAAAACTATCCAGATAAATCGTGCCATCTGGATTCTGCCATCTGCCAATTTTTTCAACATTGACATTTTAATATAATATTATAGTCATTATGGCCTTTAGAAAAATATTTTTTGAGGAAGTGGGGTAGTGCAAAATAGGCCCCTGTCCTTAATGGCACTTTTTTCCTTACATTACTTTTACTTTTATACTTTAAGTAGTTTTGAAACCAGTACTTTTACACTTTTACTTGAGTAAAAAGCTTGAGTTGATACTTCAACTTCTAGAGAAGTCTTTTTAAACCCTAGTATCTATACTTCTACCCAAGTAATGAATGTGAATACTTTTGACACCAGTGATTGTTACTGAATAATTAAACATCTTTATGTTCTTTCAGACCTGGTGTTGGGATCATGATAATTCCATGGGATAGTTGCAATCAGTTTATGTGGAGTGGAGTCTATTTCCTTTAAAACTATTTACGTATTAATTAATGGCACATTATTGTAAATGTTAATAAAGTTAACTCCTAGATTTAAAGCTAAAGGGCAAAAGTAACAAAGCTTAATGCCAGCAGACACAGAATCAAGAGGCTTCGAGTGACGTGTCAGACTTTATCAGGGAATGCAGAACGTCTTTTATCATATGTTGTTTCATTGGGTCAAATGTTCAAACTTGGGGCTCTGTCTGATTTAAGTACCTAAGATAGACCTTAAATAATTTGATTATTCTGGATGACTCCTTTTCTAGGCTTAATGATTTTTATTAATTTAATGTTTCCAAATATTTTTACATATACTTTTCTTTTTTGTTTTAGGCAGTTGGGGATTCTATTTTAATTCCCTTTAATGACATCTGTGTAATGTTAAGTGCTAAGCCCTAAAATATTTTATATAAATATTTGATTTTAACCAAATTTTAATAAAATTAAAACTTAAAATATTCACTACTGCTTTTAAAGACAAAGTTCCACTGTTATCATTATCTGCAATGAATCTGAAAGTCTGTGGTGGTTGAAGGTACAGTCAGGGCGTAATGATGTGTAGTGACAGCAAGGCACTACCCACTGGACTTTGGGTTTGCACTACGGCAATCACCTTCCCATGTTATATAAATACAGATGTGAACCAGCCACCTTCACACTGGTTTTTCAGACAGGACAGCGTCAGTTAAAACACACTGACTAAGGTAAGAACTTTCAAACTTTTTAGTAAATTCAAAATACAGCACTTTTTACATTTATGTAAAAGACAGAGACACTCATTGAAAGTGTTTTTTACTTCTAGACTAAAACTGAACACCATGAAGGTTCTTGTGGTGCTTGCACTTGCTGTATTTACAGGTGAGGAATTCAGAGAAAATTACAATATGAAAAAGGCTTGATAAATTTACAAAGTTTATTAACAAAACCATTTGATCAACAGGTTGCCAGGCCAACCTTTTCACTGCTGATGAGCCCAAGCCACAGCTGGAGCAGCTGACTGATGCATTCTGGAGCTATGTTTCCAAGGCAACACAAACCGCAGAGGAAACCGTCAAGATGATCAGGTCTTCCCAACTGGGACAGGAAGTCAAGTAAGTCAAGAATATTTACCTGCAGGACACTGTTATTTAGACTATTTCTTATGCCCTGATATAAAACTCGAACATCTTTCTCCATTTAACAGTGCTAGACTGACCCAGAGTGCCGACATGGCCAGCGAATATGCCGTCACCCTCAAGAAACAGATGGATCCTCTGGCTGAAGAGCTGATGACCAAAATCACCAAAGAAGCTGAAGTGTTGAGGGAGCGTTTGGGCCAGGACCTGATCACTGTGAGAGACCAGCTGGAGCCCTATGCTGACAACCTCAAGAGCCAGATCCAGCAGAGAGTGGAGGAGCTCAGGACGGCCATGACTCCATATGCAGATTCCCTGGATTCTGAGACCCTGAAGGCCACTCTGCTCCAGAAGAGTGAGGAGCTGAGAGGAAACCTGGAGCAGAGCGTGAAGGAGCTGCAGGCTCAGCTGGAGCCCTACACTGCTGAAATCAAGGAGAAGGTTGACCAGCGTCTGCAGGAGTTCCAGAAGACCGTGAGCCCTCTGGCTGAGGATCTTCAGACCCAGATTAGAGAGAGAGCCCAGATGGTCCAGCAGAGTCTCACACCCCACGCTGAAGACCTGAAGGAAAAGTTGGACCCCTATGCACAGGACCTGAAGGACCAGCTCACCTCCCTGTACGAAACCTTCATCAAGAGAAATTAGATGCTTCACAGACTTCTTCTTTCTCTAACAGAACTATATAACTACTCATGAACTTTAATATGGATCAAATTACATATATTTGATCCATGTTTTCCTCCATTCATCCTACCATGCCCTATACTAGAGCAAAAAAAAGTTTGATAAAGTCTCATAAATTACAGTATGCAACATCCAATGTCCTTTACAATTGCAAATTCTCTATTTTTTTTTCTGTGTAACAGCGGTTATTTATTTTGAATAAATACAATATCTCTGAGAAAAATGTGTTTTGTTCCTGTTTCTTGCAAGTTTACAAATGTCACATTTTATTTTATTTATGTATCAATAAAAAATAAACATATATATATATATATATATAAATTTTTTTTTTTTTTTTTTACAGAATGGTGCTTTTGTTGAAAGGTGTATGTAAGACATCCATCTTAGCAGATCAAATAGCAAATTTCTGACAAGAGGCTGCAAAAACAAAGGACATTATTGCAGGGGCATTCTTGTCAACAGCCCTACATTAAAAACAAAAGTACTTCATAAGTGTTAAACAATCACAGTCCGTCTCCAATCTAAACAGTAAATTGGCCCTCAAACATGTAAACAGGAATAAATTCTGCTGAAATACCATAGTTATTGTTGTGACGTGACATCAAAGGCCTTGTTCTTAAGTGTCCATTGCTTTTAGCTACACAGTCTGGCAGCTTTTATGGTTTGCTTTGAACGTGAGAATCTGATGAGACAAAAAGTTCCAGGAAATTTTGATATGGAGTAATCATGACAGTCAGGCACTACCCACTGGACTTTGGGTTTTTATTGCGACAATCACTTCTTTCTGGTATATAAATGGAGATATGCAACCACTACATCAACAGTACCACTTCGGATTGAAGGTAATTCAAAGGATAGTAATTCAAAGGATAGACACAGGTAATTATTAAAGGATAGTAATTATATTTACTTTTATTTTACTTAACAAGTAAATAATGTAAGTAACTCAGATATGTAATTTCCTTACAGGCCAAAAATGAAAACGATGCAGGTTTTCCTGGTCATTGCATTGGTGTTGTGTACAGGTTAGTCATATTACAAAAACAAATTTCGCAAATATGAACAGAAATATCTGTACTGTCTTTAAATATATTATATGCACCCTATTCATATTACGTTTCTTTGTGGAAGGCAGAAAATATGTGCATAAAAGGGATTGTTCACCAAAAAATAAAAATTCTGCCATTATTTATTCACCTTCATGTCGTTCCAAATGACTTTCTTCTGTGAAGGGGGAGAGAGAGCTGGATCCAAATGCAAAGTAAGATTTAATGAAAATAAGATTAAAAATAATAACAAAAACACCAGGGAACACAAGGAGCAAAACTGAACACCAGGAGCAGAACTGAGGACACCAAACAAACAGCCATACAAGTCCAAGACCTGACAAAGAACACAGGAAACACTGGGGTTTAAATACACAAGGGCTAACCGTCTAACAATCAATGAACATGGGTAACCAATGAAGAAAAGGACTACAAACATGGCACAAGGAATAGGAAACACAACATAAGTCCAGGGGCAAGCACAGCGGACATGTAACAGAAACCTAAAAGAAAATATTTTGCATAATGTTGGCAACCAGTTTTGGTGCCCACTGACTTCCATTGTATGGAGAGAGAAAAAAAAAAAAAAAAAAAAAAAAAAAAAAAATCAAAATATCTTATATTCCACAGAAAAAAGAAATCAAGAAATTTCAGAATTACAATTAAGAATTACAGAATTTTTATTTTTGGGTGAGCTATCCCTATAAAGATGACAGAAATATTTTTAGAAGGCATAATTATGAAACATT
This sequence comes from Ctenopharyngodon idella, assembly GCF_019924925.1. Lineage (NCBI taxonomy): Eukaryota > Metazoa > Chordata > Actinopteri > Cypriniformes > Xenocyprididae > Ctenopharyngodon > Ctenopharyngodon idella. The sequence goes on along the minus strand of NC_067235.1, from coordinate 26,218,131 downwards.
ATATATCCTGAACATATACATTATTGATATAAAATGCTCTGCACCCTCATCAGGTTGCCAAGCCAACCTATTCTATGCTGATGAGCCCAAGACACAGCTGGAAAAGCTGACTGATGCATTCAAGAGTTATGCTGACCAGGCCACACGCACCGCTGAGGAAACTGTCAAGAAGATTAGGACTTCCCAACTGGGAGAGGATATCAAGTAAGTAAAAAAAATTTACCTACAGGAACCTGTTGCTATTAATAACTTCCTTCAGCATTTCTAATGAAAAGAAATGACAATGATAGACTAACAAAAAATGTCAATATCCAGCCAGTACACCACCAACCTGAAGAAAAAGATGGATCCTTTGGCTGAAGATCTGATGACCAAAATCACTAATGGTGCTGACATGCTGAGGGAGCGCATAGAAGAGGAAGTGAGCACTGTGAGGTGTGCACTAAAGCCCTACATTGAATATGTCACCAGTCCATTTCAACGGGGAGCGGATTACATAAGAGAGCTGAGTTTTGAGGACCTGAAGGCCACACTGCTCCAGAAGAGTGAGGAGCTAAGAGAGAGCCTGGAGCAGAGCATGAAGGAGCTGCAGGCTTAGCAAGACCCCTCTACCTGAGAGAAAAGATGGATCTTTACACTCAGGACCTTAAGACCCAGCTCAAAGAGCACCTGAGAAATTTGGATGATTTGATTTGTTTTATTGTTGGCATTTTTTTCTATGAATTAACATTTTGATTCCAAAAATCAAATATATAAGTGTTCATGCTTATTTTATCCAGCACTAAACACTCAAACAGGCCAAAATTTTCTCCAAAAATCAGTAATGATGGTCTGTTACCGAAAGCTAGAAGACAATTACATATGCAGAAAACATATGAACATTTTAATGTATGTCTATTTCTGAATCATGTACATTCACAGTTGCATTGATTATTCTTTTCTTCTCCACTTGTAAAATGTACAAAATGTATCTGTTTTAGAAAGTAATGACAGAGAGATTTCTTGAAAGAGCTTTTCATTTTTGTTATGTGACCACGAGACACCAATAATGTTTTAATGCTAAACTATAGGCCTAGATATATTCAAAATGGGAAGCACAATAAATTCTCTAGAAAAACATAGGCTACATGATTCTTTAGACACCACTGACAAACCTGATCACAGACACTTAAACAACAGCAGCCCTTAATTTAAGAACAAAAATATTCATAACAATTTATATTTAGTCATTAGTTTTAAAAAAACAAAAAAATATACATTTTATTTCTATTTAAGAACATTTAAATGCATTTTTCCACTTAAATACACTTTATTATTTCACTTTGTGTGCTCTTTAAGCATCCATAAAAAAGCATTTTTAGCTCAAGGGCACAAAGGTGAGTTTTGAAATATTTTCGACTTGACACTCTTAAAAACGGCTTATGGCACAAGAAACTGAGCACGTTTACACGCACACCAGTAAGCTGATAACTCACAAATATCGTCTTATTGAAATAACCAGTTTTCCCTGTTTACATGCATACCAGTAACTGACCACGCAAGTAAACCGTGTTTACATGACTTTATTAATAAATCTGGTTATTTCCCTGTAGTGACGTCAAAAATAATCATTTGCGCATCTGACCACTTGTCTACTTACATGACGTATTTCCTGTATTTGGCTCAAGTGTTCAAGTTGCGTGAAGACTGCAAGTGTGTGTAGAACTTTTGATTACCCGATGGGACACACTTATAGTCTTGCAAAAAAATGCAAGTGTTTACAGAGCTTTTTTTTTTTTTTTTTTAATTATTATTATTTTAAAATACACTTCTAAATGTATGTTCAGTGGTCGCTATGTAACTAACAGAAGAACAATATTAAAATTGTGGTGCTTCTTTAAGTGATAAAAAGCAGTTACCCATCTTTGCATCAATAAAATGTGCAACACCTCATATTTTACTACCAAATTATATAATGACATCTTGACATCCCGAACATAATGCATGATGGGATACGGTTAGCCTCGAATAGCGCTCCGAAGCGGTATTCAATATAGTGTGGGTTTTAGATTGTTAAGTCTGACGTCACGCGGCAGCGCTTCCGGGTCCAAATGCTCTATCTCATACCACAAAAAACAACAAATGGTGCTAATATACACACACGATGTGGTGTTATACTACAAAAAATATATAATTATAACCTTTATATCCATACCAAAATTCCAGATGGCCAGACAGTGATTCATCTTTTATAAATCCTTAAAATATTGATGTCTGTGACGCTGTGAGCACGGAGACTGTTGTGTAGACTGTAAATATTTAAAATGTTGAACTTTTTAAAATGATTGATGTTTAATATTAATAAATAGCGCTCATAAATGGCCATCGATGGCATTCTCAAGTGAAACGAGTTGAGGCTTGGACCCAGAAACGGCATTCCTTACGTCACAACTTAACAAGCGGTTAGTGTGCGTTAAAGTCCCCCTGAAATCAAAATTTATGTTTTTTAACTTTTAGTATGAATATGTTAGCCTTAAAGTTATGAATAAGCTGGTGTGTTCCAAAACAATGACAACATTCGCATTTAGGAGATATAAGCATTCAAAACTTACAGTCTCTCACTTCTGCTAAAATGGATCACGGATTTTCATGACATCACATCGCACGTCAGTTTCTCTTCAAATCTTCGGTCCAATCAAATGCTGTCTAGAATCTGAAGTCCCGCCTCCTCCTACACTCTTATGGGGCGTTCACACCAGACGCGACATGCGCCAGTAAAACGCGCTATTCGCGCGTTGTTGGACGCTTGAACATTTTGAGCTTACTCGCTTCATTCGCGCTTGAAATTTACTTCACAACAGACGCGAATTAGTGCCATGAGAGGGGCCTCCGCCAGGCGGCTCGTCTCGTTTCTGCACACTTCCTCTGAATAAACACATCAACTCGTCTGCAGGAAAGTAGTTGTAAAATACGGCGAATAAGCTCAATTTGCCGGCTTTAGCTAGCTTGTAGTCTCAATATGTATATGTATATATATATATATATTCACAAGGAGGGCAAGACACAAAAGGTCATTGCAAAAGAGGCTGGCTGTTCACAGAGCTCTGAGTCCAAGCACATTAATAGAGAGGCGAAGGGAAGGAAAAGATGTGGTAGAAAAAAGTGTACAAGCAATAGGGATAACCGCACCCTGGAGAGGATTGTGAAACAAAACCCATTCAAAAATGTGGGGGAGATTCACAAAGAGTGGACTGCAGCTGGAGTCAGTGCTTCAAGAGCCACTACGCACAGACGTATGCAAGACATGGGTTTCAGCTGTCACATTCCTTGTGTCAAGCCACTCTTGAACAACAGACAGCGTCAGAAGCGTCTTGCCTGGGCTAAAGACAAAAAGGACTGGACTGCTGCTGAGTGGTCCAAAGTTATGTTCTCTGATGAAAGTAAATTTTGCATTTCCTTTGGAAATCAGGGTCCCAGAGTCTGGAGGAAGAGAGGAGAGGCACACAATCCACGTTGCTTGAGGTCCAGTGTAAAGTTTCCACAGTCTTATATATATATATATATATATATATATATATAGCTCAAATTGAGTAAAGAGCATTTTTTACAACTTACCAGATTGTCCGACCTCCTCACTCACTTTCTTCCAAGCAAGATCCTTTTTATTCCTGTTTCTATAAAAGTACAAAGATGTATTTTACAGCGACAATGATTTTGTCCTCCATTGTTGTTTCGGATTTCTGCCTCCGCTCGCTACGTCACTACTAGAGCAAGCTCCTGATTGGTTAACGCTGCGCGAATATTCGTTCAGATTAAGTTCAGAATTTTCAACTCAACTGTTGCAAGAACACATCCTGTGTGAACTTTGCTGGATGAAAGCAATGTAAAGCAGCCAATCACAGTGTAGAATACATTTACAGGTGACACGCATAGGAAGTTTAGTGTTCCTTACTTTGAAGTTGATAATGATGACACGATGATAATACAAGTTGCGTTTGTTCCCTTCGATCCAATTTTCAATGGCAAAATGAGTGCGGACAGTTCATTAGGAAGCCGAATAATAAAATGATTTAAAACTTCCTTGGCCAGAAGCGCCCTCTATTGGCCAACATAAACACCATGCAAAAGATGATGCTTGGCACGTTTTTTAGAAGGTGCGTTCACGCTGTGTCAGAATTACAGTAGGCCTAATTCCGAAATTCTGACTTTGTAAAAAGCGTTCATATCTCCATATGGTGCGATCATGTCGAAAAGATAATATTTACGAGTTAAATGCACGTGAATGCCACCACAAAGTTTTAAATATGAAACTCGAGATTTTTAAGTCCAGAGGTTACGAATTGGGGGCGGTGACATTGGCAGTCTTATTTACAACAAAATAAGCTAATTGCCTGCACAAAACAGAATTGCATTTAGGCCTAATATAACAGCATAATAATCAATAAAGTTTACAGTGGCTTTGTGAATTAATTAAAAATATAAAAAAGCAAATGATTCACATTCTTTGTTTTTTGTTTTCTAGAAGTAGAGTTTAAAAATCTGAATTTTGTGAATTTTGCATACTTAATTAAGAGAAGTCGCCATCTTGATCCGACGAAAGTGACTTGAACACAAATCATAAATACAAACTTCCCAGGAGGACTTGAATGCACCAGTAGAAGAGTATGAGGTCTCTGCGGAACAAAAGTGGGCGTTTCTGAATTTGTGAGTGTTTTCAAACTGGTGGGTGTTTTTGTACCAAATTGTACCACGTGATCGCTGTACCACCTGACTGCTGCAAATTTATTTTGGCATTGATAGTGTTGCCATAGAAATGCATAATTCTGAGTCAGAGGACGTGAACAGCTCTGAGTAGAACGTCACAGGTTGTCATCTCATAATAATGGTAATTACGACATGTAAATGCACCTAGAGCAAACAAACAGGTGTACTTTGTGTATCGGAAGGCGGGAGTACAGCTGCCATATTTAGCATTCTCTGGTAGTATTTCACTTTGTGGGCTGTTTGAACATCCATAAAAACAGGAACTCTTTAAATGATGAAATGTTGATTTGCTCATCTCAGCAAACCAGTGGTAAAAACAAATGAATAATGGCAAGTTACGGTCTCTTCAAATTTTCAAGGATAAATTAATCAATATTTGGTTAAACCTACATCTAATTTTCAACTTCTAAGTTTACAATTAGGCTAATGGCTTATTTAAGGACCACTCATAATCATTGTTTGAACAAACACAATCTCTAGAATTAGCTCCTTATTCCTTTCCATATCAGACAATATAAGGTCTTTCATTTAAGGAGAAATTAACCTTCACTAGACAAACCTAACAGATTATCCCTGAAAGTCATCAGAGTCAACTTTCAGAGATAATCTTTAAGTTACTCAAATAGCATTGACAAATGTTAACTTCACCTTCTGTATGTGTCATTTTGTTTGTGCTCTCTTTTACCTAAAAAATGCAAGTACTCCCATGTATTCTGCATTTTTTAAATGTTAGGAAGGTCAGATATCTTTCAGCAGCAGTAGCATGATTCTAGGTCAAACAACCACCCTTATCTCTAGGGGTTTAGCAGGCATGTGTAACATGGACAGATTAATGCGTGTATGCTCCCTGACTCTGATAATAACTCCTCCTAAGAATCAATTGAAGTCAGTTTACAGCTCTGGACAGGTTAATTAAAATAAAATGAACTGAAAAGACTTACTGCAACTTTTAAGACATAAGAGTAGGAAATATATCCTTCCTCTTAGAATAGAGCTCAACAATTCATCCAGGATCAAAAAACATATCTCTTTCAGTGATGTGTCAAATCTTATCAGGAAGCGAGCAAAGTCTGGTATCATTTGTTAGTGTTATTAGTTCAAAGGTTCAAAATCAGCTTCTGTCTGGTTTTATAGATTAAGTAAACGGCAGTATTCAAAATGTCTTTATATTAAAATGAATTATATTACAATGAGATTGTCCATGTTAAAATATCAATTAAAATATCAATTATGAGTCTACAGAAACACTTCCAGAAATACTATCATTCCTTTATTAAGAAAACTCTTTTACTTAGAGATTTTACTGAATAGTCTTATGTGTTCATCTAAAACAATATTTATATTGGCATTCAGTTTACAGTTTATTGTCCAAGAGTTATCATAGTCTGTATTGAATTCAGGAATCTTTGGTGATAATAAGTACAGTCAGGGCGTTATGATGTGTAGTGACAGCAAGGCACTACCCACTGGACTTTGGGTTTGCACTACGGCAATCACCTCCCCATGCTATATAAATACAGATGTGAACCAGCCACCTTCACACTGGTTTTTCAGACAGGACAGCGTCAGTTAAAACACACTGACAAAGGTAAGAACTTTCAAACTTTTTAGTAAATTCAGAATACAGCACTTTTTACATTTATGTAAAAGACAGAGCCATTCATTGAAAGTGTTTTTTACTTCTAGACTAAAACTGAACACCATGAAGGTTCTTGTGGTGCTTGCACTCGCTGTATTTACAGGTGAGGAATTCAGAGAAAATTACAATATGAAAATGTTTTAAGGCTTGATAAATTTACAGAGTCTATTAACAAAACCATTTGATCAAACTGAAATGCTCAATCAACAGGTTGCCAGGCCAACCTATTCTACGCTGATGAGCCCAAGCCACAGCTGGAGCAGCTGACTGATGCATTCTGGAGCTATGTTTCCAAGGCGACACAAACCGCAGAGGAAACCGTCAAGATGATCAGGTCTTCCCAACTGGGACAGGAAGTCAAGTAAGTCAAGAATATTTACCTGCAGGACACTGTTATTTAGACTATTTCTTATGCCCTGATATGAAACTCAAACATCTTTCTCCATTTAACAGTGCTAGACTGACCCAGAGTGCCGACATGGCCAGCGAATATGCCGTCACCCTCAAGAAACAGATGGATCCTCTGGCTGAAGAGCTGATGACCAAAATCACCAAGGAAGCTGAAGTGTTGAGGGAGCGTTTGGGCCAGGACCTGATCACTGTGAGAGACCAGCTGGAGCCCTATGCTGACAACCTCAAGAGCCAGATCCAGCAGAGAGTGGAGGAGCTCAGGACGGCCATGGCTCCATATGCAGAATCCCTGGATTCTGAGACCCTGAAGGCCACTCTGCTCCAGAAGAGTGAGGAGCTGAGAGGAAACCTGGAGCAGAGCGTGAAGGAGCTGCAGGCTCAGCTGGAGCCCTACACTGCTGAAATCAAGGAGAAGGTTGACCAGCGTCTGCAGGAGTTCCAGAAGACCGTGAGCCCTCTGGCTGAGGATCTTCAGACCCAGATTAGAGAGAGAGCCCAGATGGTCCAGCAGAGTCTCACACCCTACGCTGAAGACCTGAAGGAAAAGTTGGACCCCTACGCACAGGACCTGAAGGACCAACTCACCTCCCTGTACGAAACCTTCATCAAGAGAAATTAGATGCTGCCAACAGACTTTTGCCAATTGCTGCTAATGTAATTAGATCTTAGATACAGTTCAATGTGAAAGTGTGTTCTTCACTGTCTGTGGTTAACAACTGCTGCTGACATTACAGTGACCTGATGGAAGTATTTATTCACAGCCATGAAACAAAACACAAAAGTCCAATGAAAAACGTGCATCCACATTTACACAATGATTTTTATGTAATATTTGAAAGATTACTTTTAATTTAAATTAAATAAATATTTTGTCAAAGGAAACGAGTCTCAAATGTTTCTTTACAGGGTGATAGAATGACAGATGTTTGACAAGTTTTAATACCCAGTTATATTCACTCTAGCATTATCATTTTCAAATAAATATATAAGGAAAGTTAAATGATGTCAAATATCATGTTAAGAAATAAACTTGGTTTGTAGGTATGTCTAATCTTTTGATGCTTGCTTTTATACCTGCATATGCTTAGAGAAATGCTAACTTATATACATGCATACATGCTAAATGCATACATTTCAATTTATTTTACTTTTTGCTTAAACTTCCACAAAACTCTTCATGACCTCAAATACAGTAAATACAGTAGTATTTCAGTAGTTAAATATTACCTCTTGAAGACAGCAACAAACTTCTAAAGTTCTTTTGAGGTTTGGATATATACGCTATTCCATTCAAAACTTTTTGGTTGGTAAACATTTTAAACATTTTTGAAGAAGCCTCTTGTGCTCACCAAGGATGCATTTATTTAATCAGAAATACAGTAAATATTGCCAGATATTATTACAATTTAAAATACCTGTTTTCATTTTTAATATATTTTAACATAATGTATTCCTGTCATGGCAAAGCTTAATTATTAGCAGCCATTGTCCTATTTTCTTCTTATTATCATTATTTTATTATCAAAGATAATAAAAACATAAGGGTTCATTATGTAAGGTCTTTATACACCACTGAAAACATAGTTATGTATATTATATTGCATTACTGTCAATAGATCCTCCTAAAATTTACACATTACAACTAATTGAGTACTTTACACTCATTTAAATTCTTGAGTGTAAAGTACTCAATTAGTTGTGTCAAGTAAGGATGGGACGGTATTTGTCTTAACAGTGATATGACTGGATAATTTTATAGCATAAGATAATCAGTTATGCATGATACAGTCAAATAATACAATCTTTCAAAATAAGTGAAAAACAATAGGCATTATTCCACAATAAATTATTTCTTAAGGCCTATTTCAGGGGTGTCCAAACTCTGTCCTGGAGGGCCACTGTCCTGCAGAGTTTAGGTCCAACTTACCACAACACACCTGCCAGGAAGTTTCCTGTATGCCTAAAAACCTTGATTAGTTGGTGTGTTTAACTGGGGTTGGAGCTAAACTGTTGATGACAGTGGCCCTCCAAGAGCAGGATTGGACACTCCTGGCCTGTTTAATGGACCTCTGGACTACTAGCTCTATTTATAAAATAAGGGCTGGACACTTAGTCAGACACCTAATTTCTATCCAATCATGTGGACAAAGGTGCTGCCATGTACTGTGTACTTGTTTTGTGCATCACACATGCCACCTAGTGGATGCCCACTATCATTTCAAGTCACTACAAAAAAAAGAAAAAAGAAAAAGATTATTAAGATTTACAGGTCATGTAATGCATTTGCTGTCAACTGATTGGCACTTCCTTTTTAATGGATGCATGAAGACACATGCTGCCAGAACATTCATAAACACCCACAGCAAGATCAACACTTAAAAATCCCACATAAATGCCAGCGCCAACATGCCAGGAGCCGTCCTTGCAGGTAAAAGTACCTGTTCTGTCAATACTTCCAAGAGTCTCCCACACACTTTCATTAGAACAAAAAACAAAAAACAAAAAAACAACCTTCATCTTTTACCTATACACAAAGAAGCTAGTCCTGACATTTCCAAGAGTTCATTCAAGCATGTCATCATTATCAAGACACTGCTTTCCTGGAAAAACAGCTGTAACCAGCCTAAGCTGGTTTCTAGATGCTCTAGCTGGTCTCCCAGCCTGCACAGCTGATGAGTGTACTATTAAACCAGAAAACTAGACTAGCCTGAGCATCTTAGGATGGTTTAAACAGTGTTTTTCAGCAGTAGAGATGGTGCGACAAAAAGGTTTTAGGTTTAATTCCCGGGGAAGGCATAAACGGACTCTTTAAATGCAGCTGTTAAATATGTAAACTGAAGTGACCTTAAACAGAAAAGGAACCTGATACAGTGAAATAAAACTCTTGTTTCATTACTGTTGGTTCACTTTTACATTTAAGTTGACTGAATTTAAATAGCAGTTCTACTCAAAGTCTGATGATATAGGGTGGTCTATTTACTTGTATTCTTATTTTTGTGGGTCATTTGCAGACACAGCTGAACTACACAGCAGAACAGACACAATTTTGCATTTTCCGCACTGATATTGGGGAAACAAACTGACTTGAAAATGGTAAAAAAAAAAAAAAAAATTGTTAAATATGACTGAGCGTACTGCATTCTTATTGGTAACTGGAAGCATGATCAAATTAGCCAAAAACATGCAAGTGATGGATGAGGGTTTGTAGAAGTTTGTGAATGCTCCGGTTCTGCTGTTTTCTGCATGTGGGCCTGGTTATTTGTACTTTAGCAGCACAAAATAACTGGTTCCATTTTATATTAAGTGTAATGTAGTAACATTTAAATTAATCATTTGATACACTACAATTATTTTGCACATACATGTTTTTACATTATTTAAAAATACCTGCATGTGATTACAGCTGTACACAAAGCAGCTGAGAGCCCTTTGACCTGGAATGCCTGACTGTTGAAAACAAAGACTAATGTAGACAACCTTCCCAAATGACACAACTGAGGAATGAATCACACACCACAGAAAGCAAGAAAAGAGAAAAACAAAGAGTCAGAGTCACTAGAGTTCATCAGCCCTCACTGTAGAGTACTTGTGCTGTGTTTGTGTTGGATAAATTTAGTCAGTGCATATCTGCTTGAGTCGTGGCTGTGATAAAGTATCAGCGCATAGCTCCTCTCACATGGTACACTGGACCTAGCAGCCCTTTTCTGCTAAATGATGAGTTGGCCGAGGTTACATGCATTCATTACTTACTGTTCACCTTTCACCCATTTATCCAAAAACCACATGGGACATAAACAACCAAGTCCTTTCCAGAGCTTATAATTAAATCATTAGCTGAATTTTTTTTTGTTTGTTTTTGAAAACAGTATAGTCATAATTTTTCAGCCACATTTTCTCCAATTTCATTATTCATTATGCAATCTTCATCAGGAATCTTCATCAGGAAAATTCAGTAGAAAAAAAAAAAAAAAAGTTCACCACTACCTAATTGAAAACCCACAAAAAATGGTTTGTCCAACAATTGGCACTGATCTTCCCCTTATGAAAGAACTGTTATCAAAAACAGAAAAAGGAATTACAGAGAGAGCTCAGTTTGCAATGCTTTCATCTAACTAATCCATTAAGAGTGTAACACAAAAGCATGGGAAGGGCTTGAAACAACCATAACAGTCATAACATTTTTAATCTTGCCTTTTTTGTTTTTCTTTTGTAGTCAGTTAAAATATCTTTTTTGTATACACTGCATTATAGTTTGTAGTATTTAAATTAGTATGCGCACATCCCAAAACAACTTAGAGCAGGTGCTCGACCATCAGAAACACTTGAATGTCAAAAAACAAACATCGGCACACTGCCACTGCTGCTCTCAAAATTTATTAAAAAGACAACGTTTAGACCACAAAGGTCTTCGTCAGGTCAGACAAACAGTAAATAATCAAAAGATGACAATTTCTTTTCATTTTATCAACATAATCAATCACACCTGATACAATTCATTAAACTAATAACCCAATCAACACAAGTAACAAATAGAATCAAATATATACAAAAAACTCAAATCACAAAAAAGGTTTCAAATCAAATTCCAAATTTAAACCTTTTGGAGAAATATAAAAAGCTTCCCTCTGTAATAAGATTTGATCAATATCACCACCCCTTCTAGGAATAATTTCGTGTAACACCAAAAACATAATCTATATGATCAAATGTCCCTGTGGTTTGGCTTATGTAACCCCTCAGCCAGCCCCGCTCTGCGCAGACCTCGAACCCGGGTCTCCGGCGTGGGAGTCGGACGCTCTAACAAGGAGGCTAAAGGCTGCAACCTCTAGTATCAGTTGCTAGAGCATCTCTTGAGATCAGAGGATTGAGGTTTACTTGCATAGCGACTACTAGCTGACCTCTGTTACATATAGGTAAAACAAACCGTTGTTTAAAAATGCGTATAGCCGAACACAGAAGTAATATAGGGTTGAGTGACCAAAAAAATCCCATTGCCGTGCATTTTGACGCTTTCAAACATAATTTGTCGATGAAGACCTTTGTGGTCGAAACGTTGTCTTTTTAATAAATTTTGAGAGCAGCAGTGGCAGTGTGCCGATTTTTGTTTTTTGACATTCAAGTATTTAAATGTTGCACTATACTCTCTATTTAAAAAAAAAGAGAAGTATCTATTTTGATATAATGCATCAGTGTTTTAATGACAACTATCCCTTTAATTACCCAAGGCCTTTTGGGCCGGAAAAAAAGATTAGTTTTACAAAAGAACACGATCTTGTTGAGTGGTGTTATGTTCAGAATAGAATTGCTGAAGCAAATATAGGGCTGTATTCATTATGTTAAATCTTCACAGGGAATACTAAAGAATGTCTTATCTTTAAAGATAAACACTAGGCCATTTAGACGTGGAAGGGCATTGTGATCAAACTGGCTGCAATCAACATTAGTTTGAAATTCATTACATTACTTACATATTATTACACATTACTACATAACTTACTAAACAAAATTACAAGGAAGGCACTAAACATTTGTTTTTACTTATTATAGCTATATAATATAAAATGCACTATTGTTGTTGTTACCACCATTGCCATTGCTCATGTGAATGCTAATACGAATTTGTGAAGTGAGCAATAGTATGGCCAATAGGTCTCTATAGCAGGGCCGTAACCACCATAGACATTGAGGTGGACAAGTCCCCCCAGAATAATTAGAAATTGTCAAATTGTCCCCCCCAAATTTCTGAAATGTTTGCACTGCTCTGCTGCACTCCATTACGCAGCGCTTTTTTTATGTTGTTAGGATGACAAAAAGCTTTAAAAGTTACATTTTAGTCTCGTCAATGTCAAAATGACTGAGACGGCCAATCAAATCAAAGTAGGCGGGGTTTACTGTTCACAGAAGCACAGCGTGAATTCCAGCGCGAAGCGTCAGTTTAACGTTGAAAGATAGTCAGGTAAGATGTAAATAGCGAAACATTTAATATATGTCAACTGTTTTACGATATGTTAAGTTTCCAGTAATGCAAACTTCTCGACTTTTTTCTCAAATATGGACGTTTTGAATTTTGAAAGTTTTGAAAAGTTCACGTGATTAATGTCATTCCTAACAGAGTGACGAGACCAAAAACGTTTTTGACATATTAGGCATACAAATAAAAGTGCATGTGTGCAAATATTAATGCAAATATTATTTGCAAATAGTTCAAAATTATGTTTTCTCAAGCAGAATTAGACTTAGAATTTTCTTCACTGTTCTATTTCTTTATGCTTTATAAAAAGTTGGTCCAGACATGGTGACAAATAATTAGGCTAAATAAAAATAATAGCCTATAAATAAAACAATAATATTAATAAATACTTGTTAGTAAAGACAAGCATAAAGATTTTGCACTCAAGGTATTTATAGCCAATATAAATATGCCTTTTAAATATCTGGCTAGGCGAGTAGCCAATAAATGATATAGGCTAAGCTAAGGGACGCAAAGTTGCTGTAATAGTCAGAACATAGGCTATATGAGCAATTCCTGAACACAATATTAAAGGAGATGTGCCTCTAAAATTTTCGAAAAGAAATTATATAAAGTGCGCAATTTATCTCCACCTGGTGCGAAAAGATGCGCACACTTGCTGCAGTCAGTGACGCGTGGGATGATGCGCGAGCCCCGAACAAAGGCGAAATCATGTTGCAGTGATTGTGAAGGCAGCGGGTGCGTCCCGGGACTATAAAAGACCTAACATTCCCAGTCCCTCTACACGAAGGAAAATCACACTTCTCAGGTGAGTAACGCTCTCTCTTCACTCATGAAGTAATCAACATCTTATTACCTTAACAGTTTATATGCAGGATAAACAGTTTGTCAGTAAAACCATTGCCTGTTACACTTCCAGTTAACGGTCACTGAGTATTAAACGCGTATGAGTGAAGCAAATCCTGCTCGTACCTTCAGATGCTGTTTTCTGTTTTGCTTTGTTTTGGTGCATTTTCATAAGGAGCTTTTAAAAATACTGTTCAGATTGAAATTATTTTAATACCTGTGAGGAGATTAAAGTTCCCATTTCCAAAGTTTATACTTTTTGTTGACTTTGATCTAATTTGTTTCTTTTTAAAGATCTTATATATATTTTTTTTGTGCCAGTGGTTTAGGCCTATTGATTTTTTTTTTTTTTTTTTCTGTGTTGATCTTTCCTCAGGTGTACTTGTCTGTCCATCAAAATGAGGTCTCTTGTGGTGATCTTTGTTTTGGCAGTTTTTACTTGTAAACTCTATTCACTCATGATTTAGTTTTTTTTAATCTGTTTTGAATATCAGTGCACAATCATATGTTTTATAGTGCATCTTATCAACTACATCACAATTTATACAGGTCATCTGCTAACCTTTGTAATCACTGTAAATTATCTAGCTCACTCACTGTGAATAACTTAATATGGCATAAAAGTAACGGTCTCTTCACACCCCTTGTAGGCTGTCACGCTCGTAGCCTGTTCCAGGCTGATGAACCCATGTGGGAGGATATGGTGGACGGCTTCTGGGAGTTTGTGTCCGAACTCAACAAATTTGGATGTTTGATGAGGGACTTCTTGAACTATGAGTCATTGGAAATTTAGTCAGACGCCTAATTTCTATCCAATCACTGAGTTATTATGTGGACAAAGGTGCTGCCATATTATGTACTAGTTTTGTGCATCACACATGCCACCTAGTGGATGCCCATGTAGCAGTGGTAACCTCCGGACACCACAGAAACACGACCACACCATAAACGGGATGATGGATATGCAGATTTTAGTCCTTAAACAGAGTAGTGAGGCAAGATTAGAATACACAGACATCAGAAGGCCTACTCTCTCATCCCTCTGCTTCTCCATTCGCATACACCATGCATCTGAGCGCGAAAGCTTAAAGGGATAGTTCACCCAAAAATGAAAATTTGATGTTTATCTGCTTACCTCCAGGGCATCCAAGATGTAGGTGACTTTGTTTCTTCAGTAGAACACAAATGATAATTTTTAACTCCAACCGTCGCGGTCTGTCAGTCAAATAATGCGTGTAAATGGGAACTCCATCTGTAAGAGTCAAATAAACACAACAGACAAATCCAAATTAAACACTGTGGCTCGTGACGACACATTGATGTCCTAAGACACGAAACGATCGGTTTGTGCGAGAAACCAAACAGTATTTATATAATTTTTTACCTCTAAAACACCACTATGTCCAACTCCGTTCAGCATCCGGTTAGTGAGGTCAAAAAAACGTGCTCTGATGACGGAACTGATGTCTCGCGCTTTGCTTCACTGAGTGCGAGACATCACTTCCGTTGTCAGAGCGCGTTCAGAACTTTAGAGGTAAAAAATTATATAAATACTGTTCGTTTTCTCGCACAAACCGATCGTTTCGTGTCTTAGGACATCAATGTGTCGTCACGAGCCGCAGGGTCTAATTTGGATTTGTCTGTCGTGTTTATTTGACTCTTATAGATGGAGTTCCCATTTACACGCATTATTTGACTGACAGACCGCAACGGTTGGAGTTAAAAATCATCATTTGTGTTCTACTGAAGAAACAAAGTTACATCTTGGATGCCCTGGGGGTAAGCAGATAAACATCAAATTTTCATTTTTGGGTGAACTATCCCTTTAAAGAATATATACAGAAGCGGTATATAATATTTAATACGAGTAAATGTAGTGGTGAACTATCTCAAATAACATGACAGCGCAAATAAAACATGTAAATGGTAAATACATAACATTTGTAAAAGTTAACATTCAAATATGCTGTAAACTCGTGCATTAAACTCTGATTGCTTAACTACTTAACTTCTTTTTTTACAAACACAGCATGTCATTACGTGAAAATATACCACGAGGCAATTAGTATAATGATAGCCTAGTATACACCTAAGTACACATACATATCGAATTAAATTCACGAATTACACAATAAACAGTTAAATTAATGATCACAAATTGAAACAACATACCTTAAAGGGAAGGGTACTTGTATGGCTTAATATAACGTAAATGATGTTTCTTACTGAAATTTGCAGTGGAAAACCCATGAAAGATTTACGTTATATAAAGAATCCATGACATATTTTGGACAATGGGGGGCGCCATTTTGTTTAGGTGCACAGTGCATTCTACGTCAGTGACTTCAAATGGTTGCACTCGGTGAGCTACTGACGCTACGCTGTTGCTATTTTTACCGCAACACAACTCGGAATATAATATACGATGCCACATTGTGCAGCTTTTGGTTGTAATTTTCAGTCGATGGGCAACAAGAGAAGCGATGCAAGTCTTCACTGCTTTACTAGCGTTAAGAGGAGAAATGAATGCAAGTTGTGAAGAATGTGGATGAATAAAACTTGATAAAGATCCGCGTCTTTGTTCTCTCCACTTTAGCCCTGATGCCTTTGAGGCTTTTAGTAGACCACAGCTACTGAAAGATCTGACAGTTGGTGATGGATATAAGCGTAAGCTTTAACCAAATGCCGGTGTTGTGCCGAATTTCGACCCCCTGCCAAATTATTACCGCTCTCGTTGAAGTCGCAACCTGATTGCCTAATCTGAATCCCTCCTCCACACCTACTCCTAAACCTACCAATAGGGGGGTCTAAATTCGGCACAACACCTGACCTGTCGTGGAGACTGACAAGGGCAGCCCATAACACATCTCGATTGAGACAGACTGCCTCAAAGCTTGTGTGTGCTGTGATGCACGGGATATCTCTGTGATCACATAAATAAATAAAAAAACTAAAAATCTCACAGTGAAGCCCTGTACTGGAGCTTGATTCGTTTTGCTATAACCACGTGATCAGTGACGTTTTCACATGCAACAATGTGACTGCTTCTATTCTGATCCGCGAACCCCTTGCGCAGGTTTCGAGTGTCATTCGCTTTTTGATATGAAATAAATCATAATGCATATAAAATTTACATGTGTAGTTTTTGGGCGTAGACTATTCAATTTAATAATCCTCAGTTCACAAGCACTTCAACTTCACAAGCATCATAACATAACACAATAACCTCTTCATTTATTTTGATCATATATGCCTACATATATGGACAATCCAACCATCTCCATTGACTTTGTACTGCGTGAAGCTGCCTCCTTGTCATTTCTGACTTATAACAAAAAAAAACAGAACAATGTCTAAAAGCTGATATGTGACAGGGTGTACAGCAAACCAACTAAAAAACACAGAACTAAGTTTTTATAAGCTGTCGACCCAAAAAAACAAGCGTTTAAGCAGGGGCGTGTTTAGGCTAGTGGGGGCCCTAAGCAAATCTCTGGGAGGGGGCCCCACGATCCCGTTCCGGGGTGGGGGGTCTAGTTTTTTGTAGTGAGTATACTGTGATTTTTCCCTCCCAGCCTCATACTCACCCATTCCAGAGCGACACACCATAAGCACCACCACACTCACTAATGCATATAGTATGCATCTGATCTAAGCTTCATGTAATTGAGAGCATTCTGAAAGACTGCTTATGTGTGTGTTATCAACGTCAATTTATTATAAGCAGCACAAGACTTTAACAGCCAATGACATTTACAGCTGGAGAGACTGGGCTGATTTTCTGCTGTTTAGTGTCAATCACCGTCTAACTCAGCCAGTTAAGATCTACATGATGTTATATGAATATGGTCCCTAGAGCATAGGTTTTATCAGCTGGCAATTTTCAATGCACATTTAAGAGTGCAAGTTGCAACTGTTATTAACAATAATGGAAAGATGAGGCTTATCCGTATGTCACAATATCACCCTGTTTGTTTTGCACCATTTCCTGCCAGTCTGTCATCATAGTTATGCATTTCGATTCACAAGCTTGCAATTCGATTCGATATCAGTTATTTTGGATATACTATATATCAGGGGTTCCCAACCACATTCCTGGAGGCCCCCCAACACTGCATGTTTGTTTTCCATGTCTCCTTAATCAAACACACCTGATTCAGATCATCAGCTCATTAGTAGAGACTGAATTGGGTATGTCAGACAAAGGAGAGATACAAAATATTGGGGGGCCTCCAAGAATGTGGTTGGGAACCACTGCTGTATATCAGGTACAGTAGGCTACATGGCAAATTTTCTCAAGAAAAAAAAAAAACTAATGCTGTATAATATACATGGGAATCAATTGGTACTACATTAATATTGAAAGTTAAAATTAACTGATTTGTTAAACAACTTTCTGTTTAACTGATTTGTGTCCTTAAGTTTTCCTTAAAAACTTAAGGAAATTTTTATAATAATAAAGTTATAATAGGCCTACTAACTTTAAAATGATTTCTACTCCAATTCATTTTTTGAAATATAAACATTTAAATGGTGGCTGTCAACTTGATGGATTTATTCAAACATGCATTATAGGCTATTAAAGAACGTTAAAAATTATAATTAATTTGTAATATGGAGTATATATTTAGCTAAATGCTGCTCTCTAGAGTAAATTTTTCTAGCTGACTAACGAGCTTATGGTCACTGAATATGTTTGTTCTGAGGTAAATGTGACGTTACGTTTGTTTGTTTACAAGCTTTTTTATTAACGTCACGGTTGAAACACTGATTAAGCGATTACACGAGACATGATACGGATTTCGGTAAGTTGTACTGTATCTTTTAACATATCTTTAGATGTTCATTCATTATTTCAAGCTGAGGAGAGGATCAGTTAACGTGAGCTTTAGGGCAGGCTGCCGTATCCTCCGTATCCTCGCGCTTTTTTAAGGGGGTATACGGAAATCCTTGACCTTTTATAGTGGGTATACGGCATACACCTGTGTATCACGTAGACTACACCACTGGGGGGTCCCCTTTGGGAGAAATCGCAGGGACCCCATGCAATTGCGTGCTGGGTAAACATGCTACTGCGTTTAAGGACACAAAGTGGATACAGGCAATTGAGAAAGAGCGCAACGTGCATATTACTCTGCGCCCACTAGACAGGATATGCTAAAAATAAAAATAAAAACACTTAGTTCTGGGGGTTTTTTTTAGCTTGTGCCGAGCATAAATGGGCGTGCTAGGTAAAGCCTACAAATTATTTCAGGAAAATAAAATATTTGCCATTTGCAATTCATATAGGCTATGTGTACATTATTCTTCTACTACATCATATTAATATTCATACTGGCATTAAATGCCAGTTTAATGGGTAAATTGATTTATCACAGAGGGAAATTCAACACACACACGCACTGTTAGGCTTTTATTTGAGCATGTAACATGAAACTATCTATAGAATGTGTGGCGGCTGCTTCGTCCGACGAAGCTTCTTTCACAGGATTTTGGTTGCTTTATTTTTTACTGAACACCAGATGGCGCTGTTTTCGACACTCTTGAAGCTTTGAATCTTTCCCGGTACAATGAGGGGAAAGCCTCAGTGCTTCATGAGGCTTCATTTGCCCATCATTAGGCCTACTGTACACCCTGTCACACAGCAGCTTTTAGCCATTGTTCTGTCTTTTGTTAGAAGCAAGAAACGACAAGGAGGCAGCTTCACGCAATAGGCCTTTATCACACTTCCGCGTTCGAAAAGCGGAAGCTTCAAGTATTAGCGTAAAATAACTTCCGCTGCAGCCTTTATTGGGAATGTTGTGATTTATTTTTGTAAAATTAAGCACAGATACTTATTCTAAAGACACCAACCTCTGTTTACCACCATTAATTGAGTATTGTGAATCAAAGAAAAAAGGCGTCATAATATTCTGACGCATATTTCGTTATTTTAATGGGAAGCGCGCAAGCCATTCTGTATGTGTATGCGCAATACTTCAGAGTTATCATCTTATTTTATCACAGAACTACAAAAATAAAATTCAAACAACAAATCACTTTAAAGAGCTTTAATTAGACAAAGCTTAAAATATTAACTACGACTAAAGTCTCTTTTGGGTGGATTAAATTAAAGGGTTGGGGAAAATGTATTGTATTAAACAAAAATGTTCACATTTTCTTTCATGGACTTACTTTACGATGCTTGCATCAAACTGAAGTTGTTTAAATAAAGGAATATGTCCAGCCCATAGACGATCATTCAAAAATAACTGGTTGATTATCGTAAACAAATCATATCCTCCGTGTTTGAGTGCAATATTGGATAGCATTATGCTGTAGACAATAATGGGCGTTTATATATTGCAAAAATAACATTACAAACAAAATGAAATCAGTCCGACGATTCCTCTGGCAGTAACTTGAGCTGCGCGCTGCTCGTTAATCTCATCATGCCGTCAGTACACCGGCAGCGCTGATGATCGCCTCGCTCAGATAATGTTACACATTAAAATGAAAGATGACATACATTGTAGGAGATCATGTAAGTCTAAATAAACAGTTTTAAATATTTAAGTTTATTGTTAAGTTACACTAAACAAGTATAATTTTCTTCTCAAAACTGCGCCTGTCCATTGACAATAATGCAGGTGGAAATTCCTTTACGCTACTAATCAAAGCCGGATGTGACGCCACGGTATGGGCGTGGCCTAAATGCGCTCTGTCTCTATGAGACGCAAAGGCAGCTTTTCCACCTTTTGACCACAAGATGTCGTTAGTGTGCACGGTCGTGCACGGTGTTGAAAAGCTTCGAGTAATGAACCGTTTTTCGGCACAATTTGATGAAAGCCTCAAACGCTTCAGAAAACTTCTGTTTCAGAAAGCTTCGGTTTACCATCACTTGTAAATGCAAGATAAATATGAGAGAGAAAAACTACCTCTGCTTCTCCGTTCGTAGGCTATACATATGTTTTTTTTTACAGTCTATGATACATAGTGCATCTTAGAGCGACCGCTTAAAGGAGAAGCAATATCCCACTAATGTCCCACTAATTAAACACTGTAAAAAAAATTCCGTAGTTTTTACAAAATAATTTTGGCAGCTGTGGTTGCCAGAATAATTTTGTAAAAAATACAGGAAAACTGTAAACACATTTACAGAACAAAATGTACATTTTACAGTATAAAACTGTATTTTAAGAAAATTTGAATGTAAACCAATAAATTCAACAATGCACACTACTACTAAAATCTGTTTTTTACCTTTAACATATACTGACAACCACCATAATAATGCAGGTGGTAAAAGAGAAAGCCACATGAAGAATCAGAGTTCATCACAAGTAGCTTTTCCACGAGCTGAAATATAGACTAATATAAGAAGGTGCACAGAGTCATTCATGCAAACGCAAAACATCATCATGGTAACCCACAATACTTAAATAATGCAATAAACATTCATTAAACAACAGAAGATGTAACATAAAACCCTAATGTACATAACTGATAACAAAAACTATTAAGAAACATGATTATTTAAACAAAATTCTTTCAAATGTGGAGTGTCACACAGGGAATTGTGGGAACATCAGTTTACAGATTTTGACTGTAAATTATACATTGATTTTGATTTTTTTTAACGTATGTAAATTGTAAAATTTACAGCATTTTACTGTGAAAATTGCATAAATGTCTGGTTAGAGCTTTTACAGTTTTTCCCTGTATATAACACGGGAACTTACTGTTAACCTATTTACAATTTTTTTCTGTAGCGTTTTTACAATATTTTACCGTTAAAATCACATTCATTTTTTACAGTGAAGGCCAACCTACAACAATTGATTAGGAACTCCCAATCGGAACCATTGCAAATAGATCATTTAATTAATACAAGTATTGCTGAAGTTAACAGCTGAACATTTCTACTTGGAAATGAAATATATTATATAATCATAATTATATCAATAGTCAAGAATATCAATAGTATAGAAACTATCATTTCAAGTCACTACAAAAATAAGATTATTAAGATTTACAGGTCATGCAACGCATTTGTTGTTGACTGATTGCCAGTTCCTTTTTAATGGATGCATGAAGACACATGCTGCCAGAACATTCATAAACACCCACAGCAAGATAAACACATAAAAATCCCACATAAATGCCAGCGGCAACATGTTGGGAGCTGTCCTTGCAGGTAAAAGTACCTGTGCTGCCAAGACTTCCAAAAGTCTCCCACACACTTTCATCAGAACAAAAAAACAACCTTCATCTTTTACCTATACACAAAGAAGCTAATCCTGACATTTCCAAGAGTTCATTCAAGCATGTCATCATTATCAAGACACTGCCTTCCTGGAAAAAACAGCTGTAACCAGCCTAAGCTGGTTTCTAGATGCTCTAGCTGGTCTCCCAGCCTGCACAGCTGATGAGTGTACTATTAAACCAGAAAACTAGACTAGCCTGAGTATCTTAGGATGGTTTAAACTGTGTTTTTCAGCAGTAGAGATGGTGCGACACCAAGGTTTTAGGTTTAATTCCCAGGGAAGGCATAAACAGACTCTTTAAATGC
Organism: Ctenopharyngodon idella; assembly: GCF_019924925.1. NCBI lineage: Eukaryota > Metazoa > Chordata > Actinopteri > Cypriniformes > Xenocyprididae > Ctenopharyngodon > Ctenopharyngodon idella. Next base: position 26,195,973 of record NC_067235.1, on the reverse strand, counting down.
AGCTGCTAAATGTGTAAACTGAAGTGACCTTAAACAGGAACCTGATACAGTGAAATAAAACTCTTGTTTCATTTGCATTACTGTTGGTTCACTTTTACATTTAAGCTGACTGAATTTTAAAAGCAGATGTACTCAAAGTCTGATGATATAGGGTGGTCTGTTTACTTGTATTCTTATTTTTGTGGGTCATTTGCAGACACAGCTGAACTACACAGCAGAACAGACACAATTTTGCATTTTTCCACACTGATGTTGGGGAAACAAACTGATTTAAAAATGGTAAAAAAAAAAAATTGTTAAACATGACTGAGAGTACTGCATTGTTATTGGTAACTGGAAGCATGATCAAATTGTAATTGTTAAGATTTTTAGGGGGTCAAGCACGTAGTGCTGAAACCCTATTGTAATTGTAAGGATTTTTATTATTTTTCTTCTGCCGTAAAATTGATTGTGCAGACCAAGCCGTAAGGCATAGAGATTTGAAACTTATCCAGATGATAGGTCTCAATTTGGGGAGAGCCTGACAAGGTATGACCCCGATTGGCCAATAGGGGGCGCTACAGCGATCAACAACGCAAAACTGCTCATAACTCCTAGACTGTGTCGTAGACTCAAGTGTCTTATTATTGGAATCCTTGGCACAAGACGAACAAAAATAAATCCAAGTAAATCCAATTTCATTTCAGCCATTAACATTTTCCCGCCATTTTGAATTTTCTGAAAAATCTACGTTTTCAAACTCCTCATAGGCCGTTTGTCCAATTCACTCAAGACTTGATATACATCATCTAGAGACCTTCCTGGCAAAAAGATATCAAAAGAATTTCGATCAGTGATTCACACTTGTGACGGGACACCAAAACGTTCGAAGTAGGCAGGGCCACTTTCACTTAAATGGTTTTAAGTCTTGAACAAAATGAGATATTTTCACCCAACTTGTCATACTCATGTACTCATGTTCATTCTGTGGTCTTCTAAAAAAATTGCGGAGATTTACCACTTGGTGGCGCTATAATACGAATAAAACATAAAAACAGCTATAACTACATTAGTCCAATTGACTTGAAAATTGGCATGCACTGTCTTTGTCCGAGTTGCCTTGATGATTTATGATGACATTTGTGTATCTCGAAAAACATGGCTGCCATTGGCCAATAAATTTTGAGCACCTTTAGACCAGGTTAACAGAGCACCTTGAGCACCTTTAGACCAGGTTAACAGAGCACCTTGAGCACCTTTTAGACCAGGTTAACAGAGGCCGATTGAGACGAAACTCGGTGGGCCTGTTTGACTCATGGCCCTAGAGGTCTGAAAGAAACGGCCACGTAAACGGCAAAGTATCACACATACACACAATATTCATATCATATGTTGAATCTCCTCATTCTGAACAACTTTGCCTCAAGAACCACTTCTGTCAATCAAACTGTTCATTAAACATTTGCGATTATTTGAAAAATCTACTTTTTTGAACTCCTCATAGGCCATTTGTGCAGTTTGTTCAAAACTTGACATGCATCATCTAGAAACATTCATGGCAAAAAGTTATCAAAAGAATTTATTGATTCAGGTTCACAACAGAACGCCAAAACGTTTGAAGTAGGCAGTTGCCTTTTACTAAAATGGTTATATCTCTTGATTGCAATGGGATATTTTCACCAAACAGGGTACACGTGTGTACAAGCTCAGTCCGAGGTCACAGTAAAAAAAAAAACTGGGTAACACTTTACAATAAGGGTACATGAATAATCATGTACTAATACCTGAATTAATACTTAATTCAGCATGAACTAATGATTATTGAAAGCATGAAATAATCATGAACCAATGAAGAGCTAACCTTAATTATGACAGAAGTCATATGGATTCATGCATGAATAACGGCAGCCTTAACTACATGTTATTACATGTTTGATAGTTAATGAATTAATTAACATTTATGGATAAAAAAATCAAACAGCCTCTTTAAGAAGTAATAAGAAGTAAACAAATTTAAATAATATTATCAGAGTTTAAACTTTTGACTGCAGCTTTGTCATAAACATTATTGAATAGCACAGAATTAATTGATCCTCCTCATCAAATGTAGAAAACACTAAATACACTAATAAGTAACTGATCTTAAAAGGTCTTTATCTGTTTTGTTTTGTTTTGTTTTGTTCTCTTTCCCTTCAAACTCACCCTACTGCAACTTATGCACAGCTAAACAAAAAATAAAAATGCAAAACCCACAAAGAACATTTGTGGATCAGTTCCCAAAGAAACAACCAAACTAGAACCATGGTCAGAACGTTTGCTGGGATCAGTACAGTTCAATCTCCATCCAGACGCAGGCCGTAATGATACTGTACCTCCACTCTCTGACTTCTTGAAAAGCCACACAACATCACTTTACTGGCCTGAATACTAGTTGCGTTAGTATATGTGTATTTGATAGTAAGTTTATGATAAATAATGTGCTGAATTTAGAAAGTTGTTAACAGTGAATTAATTATGATTGGGCCCTCTCAAGTAAAGTCATTACAAAATAATGCATTAACAAGACACAAGTTGATGTTAGTGTATGGTTAGTTAATAATGAGTTAATTAAATGTGTCATGACATGTTAATTAAAAAAGTCATGACAAAATAATGCATTAACAAGGCATGTGTTGATGTTAGTTAATAATGAGTTAGTAATGATTGGGCCCCTCAAAATAGTCATGACACAATGATGCACTAACAAAACATTAAATAAAATATGATTAAACATGCAAAAAGAGTATCATTCATATTCCTTTACACCACCAGTACAAAAACAGATGATAATGGTTATCTGGAGTTCTTTTATTATTTATTTACATCAAACATATATGGACTCAAAAGGACATACCTGTAAAAACACATAAGGAACGTTTACAATCAAATATGGTGCATCTACAAGCTAATGCTAATCCACACTCAAGGTTAAAAAACAGGCAAAGGGTCAAAAATACACAGGAAGGCAGTCCAAACAAACAACAAGGCAGAAAGACACAGGCAGACAGGGAAATCCAAGAGACAGGCAAAAATCCAAGAACCAAGAAACATGAAACCAGAGAAATGCTCAGAATTGCAGTAGTACACTAGAAAAGACTTCTCAGTCACTGAATGAGAGAACCAGTATTGATTATTGAGAAAGAAAATTACCCATATTCTTTTTTTTTCTACAACCTGAATTCCGGAAATGTTGGGATGTTTTCTAAATTTGAATAAAATGAAAACTAAAAGACTTTCAAATCACATGAGCCAATATTTTATTCACAATAGAACATAGATAACATAACAAATGTTTAAACTGAGAAATTTTACAATTTCATGCACAAAATGAGCTCATTTCAAATTTGATGCCTGCTACTGTCACGGTTGGTAATCCGCTGTCTCATTCTGGTCTTGTGTGTTTGTGTGTGTGTGTGTGTGTGTGTGTGTGTGTGTGTGTTCGTCACGCTGATTGTTTCATGTGGGCGTCACCGCTGATTACCAGTGATCAGCGGCAGCTGAATGTCATCTACCAGCCTATTTATTCGGAAGGGGGATCTCTGCTGAGAAGTCCTCACCATCCACTCTCCTTCCGGTAAGACTGAGATGGGCCAACCACACACATACCTGCCAAGCCTTACTGGACTCCGGAGCCGAAGGTAATTTCATGGACATTCATTTCGCTCAGAAATTTCATCTCCCCATCACACCTCTCACCAGACAGATCTCCGTTAATGCTCTTAATGGACAGGAACTCCCCAGCATCTCCCTTACTACCTGTCCCATAACTCTTACTACGTCAGGCAACCACACTGAAACCATCACGTTTCTCCTCATGGACTCCCCTCTGGCACCCATAGTTCTTGGTCATCCCTGGCTTAGTCAACACAACCCCAGGGTGGATTGGCGCCAACACTCTATCTCTGAATGGAGCACACAGTGTTACGAGTCTTGTCTTGTGTCTGCTTGTCCGCCTGTGTCTGTTTTTGTGTTTCAGGAGAAGGCAGCGGATTTATCAAACGTGCCCGTGGAGTACCTGGATCTGAAGGAAGTGTTCAGTAAGTCCCGTGCGGCTTCTCTCCCTCCGCATCGTCCCTATGACTGTGCTATAGATTTACTGCCAGGTAAATCTCCACCTAAAGGCAAACTTTACTCTCTTTCTGTTCCCGAGAGGGAGGCCATGGAGAAATATATTTCTGATTCTCTAGCAGCAGGGTTCATCCGACCTTCCTCTTCTCCAGCGGGGGCGGGGTTCTTTTTTGTGGGGAAGAAGGATGGTTCCTTGCGACCTTGTATTGATTACCGAGGACTGAACAACATCACGGTAAAGAATACCTATCCTTTGCCGTTGATGTCTTCAGCCTTCGAGAGGTTGCAGGGAGCATCCGTTTTCACAAAATTGGATTTACGTAACGCTTATCATTTGGTTCGCATTCGGAAGGGGGATGAGTGGAAAACCGCCTTTAACACCCCTAGGGGGCACTTCGAATACTTGGTCAGGCCCTTCGGGTTGTCCAACTCCCCGGCGGTTTTTCAGGCACTCGTCAATGACGTGTTGAGAGATATGGTTGACCAGTTCATATATGTCTACCTGGATGACATATTGATTTTTTCTTCTTCTCTCCAGGAACACGTTCAGCACGTCAGGCGAGTGCTTCAGAGGCTGCTAGAGAATGGGCTTTTTGTCAAGGCGGAGAAATGCGATTTTCATGCACAGTCTGTTTCTTTTCTAGGATACATCGTCTCGTCTGAGGGAGTACGTATGGACCCTGACAAGGTTAAGGCTGTGGTAGATTGGCCAAGTCCAGATTCCCGTAAGGCCCTACAGAGGTTTCTGGGGTTTGCCAATTTTTACCGGCGTTTCATTCGTAATTTCAGCCAACTAGCCGCGCCTCTGACCGCCTTGACCTCCCCCAGAACTACGTTCAGGTGGTCCGATACAGCTGAGGCTGTATTCGCCAAACTTAAGAGCCGCTTCGTTTCGGCCCCCATTCTCATAGCCCCTGATCCTTCACGTCAGTTCGTGGTGGAGGTCGATGCGTCAGAGGTGGGGGTAGGTGCAGTTCTGTCTCAACGTTCTTCCACAGACGACAAGATGCATCCCTGCGCGTTTTTGTCCCATCGTTTATCACCCGCCGAACGTAATTATGACATTGGTAACAGAGAGTTGTTGGCGGTCAAATTAGCGTTGGAAGAATGGCGTCATTGGTTAGAAGGTTCGGGGGTACCTTTTATCGTTTGGACTGATCATAAGAACCTGGAATATATCAGGTCTGCTAAAAGACTTAACTCCAGGCAGGCTCGGTGGGCACTTTTTTTCGGACGATTTGATTTTTCTCTCTCGTACCGCCCGGGTTCCAAGAACATCAAACCCGATTCTTTGTCACGTATTTTTGATCCTTCCGAACGCCCGTCTACTCCCGAGTGTATTTTACCTGAGACATTAGTGGTCTCCACTCTTACATGGGAGGTCGAATCGAGGGTCAGTACGGCCTTAGAAGGGGTAACGCCTCCGCTCGGTTGCCCACCGAATCGTTTATTTGTGCCGGAGGGGTTACGGTCCGACGTTATCAAGTGGGGACATTGTTTAAACGCACCAGTTTTTTGGTCAAGCAACGATTCTGGTGGCCATTGATGGCTCACGACATTCGCAATTTTGTTTTGGCTTGTTCGGTTTGTGCCACTGGTAAGACTTCCAATCGACCCCCAGATGGGTTACTCCAACCGCTGTCTGTCCCTTCGAGACCCTGGTCCCACATTGCGCTAGATTTCATTACCGCCCTCCCACCCTCCCAGGGAAAGACAGTCGTTTTGACCGTAGTGGACCGGTTCTCGAAGGCGGCTCATTTTATTCCCTTGCCTAAATTACCATCTGCCAAGGAGACAGCGGTAACTGTTGTAGATCACGTCTTTCGGTTACATGGCCTCCCGATGGACGTGGTTTCCGACAGGGGTCCCCAATTTGTGTCCAAATTTTGGCAGGAGTTTTGTAAGTTACTGGGTGCGACTGTCAGTCTGTCTTCGGGGTTCCATCCTCAAAGCAATGGCCAAACCGAGAGAGCCAACCAGGATTTGGAGAGAGTGTTGCGATGTTTGGTATCCAAGAATCCTTCCTCCTGGAGTCAGCAACTCTCTATGGTTGAGTACGCTCATAACTCGTTACCAGTGTCGTCCACGGGCCTCTCTCCGTTTGAATGTAGCTTAGGTTACCAGCCACCTATCTTTCCCAGTCTGGAATCCGAAGTCGCGGTCCCCTCCGCTCACGCCTTCGTCCAGAGGTGCCGCCACACCTGGAGTAGAGCCCGTGAGACTCTCCTTCAGGTGGGGGCGCGCACCAAGGCTAAGACCGATCGCCACCGGTCGAAGCCTCCCGTATACGTCGTGGGTCAAAAGGTGTGGCTTTCTACCAAGAACATTCCGCTCCGCTCCGTATCTAACAAGTTAGCTCCCAAATTTATTGGCCTGTTCCCTGTCACCAAGATCATTAGTCCGGTGGCTGTCCGACTCAAACTTCCTCCGGCGTACAGGAGAATACATCCCGAATTATCCGCCTTCCATGTATCAAAGATTAAACCCGTGTTTCATTCACACATTAATCCGCCGGCCCCGGTTCCCCCACCGCCGCGACTCGTAGACGGGGAACCTACATATTCGGTAAACCGTATTCTGGACTCGAGACGGAGGGGACGCGGATTCCAGTACTTGGTGGACTGGGAGGGTTACGGTCCGGAGGAGAGAAGTTGGGTTCCTGCTAGGGACATCCTGGATCACTCCCTTATCGATGATTACAATCGACAGGTAGGTTCGTCTGGGAACGCCAGGAGGCGTTCCTAGGAGGGAGGGTACTGTCACGGTTGGTAATCCGCTGTCTCATTCTGGTCTTGTGTGTTTGTGTGTGTGTGTGTGTGTGTGTGTGTGTGTTCGTCACGCTGATTGTTTCATGTGGGCGTCACCGCTGATTACCAGTGATCAGCGGCAGCTGAATGTCATCTACCAGCCTATTTATTGCCCTGTCTTTCGTCCCATGTTTGTCAGATCGTTGCTGGAGATCGCCCGTGCTGCTTCCTGTTATCCTGTGTGTTCCTTTGTCTGAGTCATCGTGTCGTGCTGTTCCGGTTCCAGTCCCGTTTGGATTACTCACCTGGTGTTTTCCTTTCACTCTGGATACTCTACACACGGTCTTCACTCTTCTGTTCAGGATTGCCCATCGAAGTCCCTGTGTCACCACTCTCCTGCTGGCTGCAACGTGTTGGACTCTGTTGTTTTCTCAATAAAGAGATTTTACTTGCAACTTGCATCCGCGTATTATTCCCGTGACAGCTACAGGTCTCAAAATAGTTGGGACGGGGGCATGTTTACCATGGTGAAGCCATGGTGTTGGAATTTGATCCCATTCTTGCCTGATAAAGGTTTCCAGCTGCTGAAGAGTTTGTGGTCATCTTTGACATATTTTTCGTTTAATGATGCGCCAAATGTTCTTTATAGGTGAAAGATCTGGACTGCAGGCAGGCCAATGCAGCACCCGGACTCTTCTACGATGAAGCCTTGCTGTTGTAATAGCTGCAGTATGTGGTTTTGCACTGTCCTACTGAAATACACAAGGTCTTCCCTGAAATAGACGTTGTCTGGAGAGGAGCATATGTTGCTCTAAAACCTTTATATACCTTTCAGCATTCATAGTGCCTTCCAAAACATGCAAGCTGCCCATACCTTATGCACTTATGCACCCCCATACCATCAGAGATGATGGCTTTTGAACTGAGCGCTGATAACACGCTGAAAGGTCTCCCTCCTCTTTAGTCCGGAGGACACAGGTGTCCGTGATTTCCAACAAGACTGTCAAATTTGGACTCGTCTGACCATGGAACACTTTTCCACTTTGAAACAGTCCATTTTAAACGAGCTTTGGCCCACAGGACACGACGGCGCTTCTGGACCATGTTCACATATGGCTTCCTTTTTGCATGATAGAGCTTTAGTTGGCATCTGCAGATGGCACGGCGGATTGTGTTTACAGACAGTGGTTTCTGGAAGTATTCCTGGGCCCATTTAGTAATGTCATTGACACAATCATGCCGATGAGTGATGCAATGTCGTCTGAGGGCCCGAAGACCACGGGCATCCAATAAAAGTCTTCGGCCTTCACCCTTACGCACAGAGATTTCTCCAGTTTCTCTGAATCTTTTGATGATGTTATGCACTGTAGATGATGAGATTTGCAACGCCTTTGCAATTTGACGTTAAGGAACATTGTTTTTAAAGTATTCCACAATCTTTTTACGCACTCTTTCACAGACTGGATCTTTACTTTTGAGAGACTCTGCCTCTCTAAGACATCCCTTTTATAGCCAATCATGTTACAGACCTGATATCAATTAACTTAATTAGTTGCTAGATGTTCTCCCAGCTGAATCTTTTCAAAATTTCTTGCTTTTCCAGCCATTTGTTGCCCCCGTGCCAACTTTTTTTGAGACCTGTAGCAGGCATCAAATTTAAAATGAGCTCATTTAGTGGATAAAAGTGTACATTTTCTCAGTTTAAACATTTGTTATATTATCTATGTTCTATTGTGAATAAAATATTGGCTCATGTGATTTGAAAGTCTTTTAGTTTTCATTTTATTCAAATTTAGAAAACGTCCCAACATTTCCGGAATTCGGGTTGTATTTTGTTTTTCACTGTAAAAATCAGAACGCGAGGCAGGAGAGCCAGTTGACAACATCGATTGTCCTCCATTTGTTTTTCTTCTCAAGTCACATTTGATCTCACGAGTCTCGAGATCTCGTCTTACTGTGAATGTGAAATCCTTCCTGCAATCGACAGGTGTGTGGTCTCGCAGTCCAGTCAAATCATAGTGTATGCATTCAGAGGAATATAATGCTAAAAATCGGTTGAAACTGTCATTATGTCTGTGGTCAGTTTTAAAATCGGTTAAGATTTGAAAATCATCTAGTGTGTCCCAGGCCTAATATAAAGTGTGACCAAATCACTTTTTGCACAGAGACGAGGGGTTCGAGACTCAGATTAAGATGCAGATGACTGATTTCTCTGACACAAAGCAGCTGAGAGCCCTTTGACCTGGAATGCCTGACTGTTGAAAACAATGACTAATGTAGACAACCTTCCCAAATGACACAACTGAGGACTGAATCACACACCACAGAAAGCAAGAAAAGAGAAAAACAAAGAGTCAGAGTCACTAGAGTTCATCAGCCCTCACTGTAGAGTACTTGTGCTGTGTTTGTGTTGGATAAATCTAGTCAGTGCATATCTGTTTGAGTCGTGGCCGTGATGAAGAATAGATGCTATCAGCGCATAGATCCTCTCACACGGTACACTGGACCTAGCAGTCCTATTCTGCTAAATGAGTTGGCCGAGGTTACATGCGTTCATTACTTACTGTTCACCTTTCACACATTTATCCAAAAACCACATGGGACATAAACAACCAAGTCCTTTCATGAGCTTATAATTAAATCATCACGCTGAATTTATTTATTTATTTATTTTTTTTAAACAGTATAGTCAATTTTTCAGCCACATTTTCTCCAATTTCATTATTTATTAGATGCAACACCAAATAATTAAATAATCACTCTGGTGAAACCACATGTCAAATACTTCATCGGGAAAATTCAGTACAAAAAAAAAAATGTGTTCACCTAATTCTAAATCCAACACTTGGCACTGATCCAACACTTTTTGTCCAGCAATTGGCACTGATCTTCCCCTCATGAAAGAACTGTTATCAAAAACAGAAAAAGGAATTACAGAGAGAGCTAAGTTTGCAATGCTTTCATCTAACTAATCCATAAAGAGTGTAACACAAAAGCATAGGAAGGGCCTGAAGCAACCATAACAGTCATAATTCATTCTTAATCTTGCCTTTTTTGTTTTTCTTTTGTAGTCTGTTAAAATGTATTTTGTATACACTGTGGGGCATTATAATTTGCAATATTTACATGTTGCCCGTGTACTCTCTATTTCAAAAAAAGGGAAGTATCTATTTTGATATAGTGCATCAGCGTTTTGATGACAACTAGCCTAGACGTTTCATCAGTGTCAGTGGTCACCTTGGTACACAGAATAAATGTCATTGCTCAAAACTATCTTACATTTACAATAATTCTTTTATCAGATGCTTTTATCAGAAGCGTCATATGAGGTGTGCCAACCTGATTCATCCTTAGGAGGCAGAAACATCCAAGAACACAAAAAATTGTTCCAAAATTGACCATAAAATAAAATAGGTTTGTAAATTAGGGTTTAGTATAAATGTCTCAATAAAATAAAATCTATTTGCAGAAGGATTAACAGTAAATTGAACGTACAGAGGAGTATAAATAATAGTGGACGTCTGCATGCAGTGATCATACTGGGCCCTCTGCATACTAAAGCCATGTTTGTTTTCATCAGCTGCATGGGGTGAATCAGACAGAGCTGAGCCAGGAGAAAAGGACAAGCTGGGACAAGAGGCTAAAGATCACTGAATAGGTGGAATCAAATTGTGGGTGATAAGGCTTTTTTGCGTTGTCACAGAAAAAAAACAACGTAATTACCCAAGGCTTTTTGGCCGGAAAAAAAGATTAGCTTTACAAAAGAACACGATCTTGTTGAGTGGTGTTATGTTCAGAATAGAATTGCTGAAGCAAATATAGGGCTGTATTCATTATGTTAAATCTTTACAGGGAATACTAAAGAATGTCTTATCTTTAAAGATAAACACTAGGCCATTTAGACGTGGAAGGGCATTGTGATCAAACGGGCTGCAATCAGCAGTAGTTTGAAATTTGTGACATTATTACACATCACTACATAACTTACTAAACAAAATTACAAGGAAGGCACTAGATGTTATTATGAAACATTTGTTTTTACTTATTATATATAATATAAAATGCACTATTGTTGTTGTTACCACCATTGCCATTGCTTATGTGAATGCTAATCCGAAAGTGTGAAGTGAGCAATAGTATGGCCAATAGGTCTCTATAGACATGCTAATAGGCTCATCCATGTTGATAGGCCATTGCAGTAAAACGTTCGAGCAACAATGTTGGCGCCAGCAAAAAAAGTTTACCTTGAGGCTCAATTGTTTCTTTAATCACGAATTTGTCCCACAGGGACATTTACAGTTGTTTGACTTTGTAAACTGTCCGTTTAAGGACAACAACTTCGATTTTGATCCACGCAGCAATATCTACTAAAACTAAATAATTAAATAGCTAAAAAATAATAGCCTATAAATAAAAGGTTACACTTTATTTTACAGTGCCATAGTTACATTGTAATTACTTAAATAAGTACTGAGTACTATTAATTAACCTCATGTACTTATAGAGTTACAGTTAGGGTTTAGGATTAGTTAGCCTACTTGTAATTATGCATATTTTACTGGTATTAATATAGTAAGTACATGTAGTAACGTGTAACTACGGCACTGTAAAATAAAGTGTTACCGCCAACGATATGCTTTTTAAATATGTGGGTAGGATATTTAACAGAGTAGTCTATAATAAATTATATAGGCTAAGCTAAGGGACGCAAAGTTTTTGTAATAGTCAGAACATAGCCTACATGAATTCCTGAACACAATATGAAAGGAGATGTGCCCTTAAAAATTTCGAAAATAAACTATATTAATAGCGCATTTTATCCCCACCTGGTGCGAAAAGATGCGGACTTTGCACACTTGCTGCAGTCAGTGACGCGTGGGATGATGCGCGAGCCCCGAACAAAGGCGAAATCACGTGGCAGTGATTGTGAAGGCAGCGGGTGCGTCCCGGGACTATAAAAGACGTAACATCCCCAGTCCCTCTACACGAAGGAAAATCACACTTCTCAGGTGAGTAACGCTCGCTCTTCACTCATGAAGTAATCAACAGCTTATTACCTTACAGTTTATATGCAGGATAACCAGTTTGTCAGTAAAACTATTGCCTGTTACACTTCCAGTTAACGGTCACTGAGTATTAAACGCGTATGAGTGAAGCAAATCCTGCATTCATACTCGTACCTTCAGATGCTGTTTTCTGTTTTGCTTTGTTTCGGCTTTGATTTTCAGAAGAGGCTTTTAAAAATACTGTTTGGATTTAAATAATTTAAAACCTGTGAATTAATAAGTTTAAACTTCCCATTTCCAACGTTTATACTTTCTGTTGACTTTTATATAATTTGTTTCTCTTTAAAGATCTTATATGTTTTGTGCCAGTGGTTTAAGATGTACTGATTTTTTTTTTTTTTTTTGATCTTTCCTCAGGTGTACTTGTCTGTCCATCAAAATGAGGTCTCTTGTGGTTATCTTTGTTCTGGCAGTTTTTACTGGTAAGGGGAAAAAAAACTATTCACTCATGGTTTAGTTTTCTATCTGTTTTGAATATCAGTGCACAATGATATGTTTTATAATGCATCTTTATCAACTGCTACATCACAATTTATACAGGTCATCTGCTAAGCTTTGTAAACACTGTAAAGTATCTAGCTCACTTACTGTGAATAACTTAATATGGCATAAAGTTAAAAGTCTCTTCACACCCCTTGTAGGCTGCCATGCTCGTAGCCTGTTCCAGGCTGATGCCCCTCAACCCAGGTGGGAGGAGATGGTGGACCGCTTCTGGCAGTATGTGTCCGAACTCAGCACACATGCTGACGGTGTGATGCAGGACATCAAGGGCTCCCAGGTCAGCAGAGAGCTTGAGTAAGTTCAGCAGCCCTTTTAACATATATCTACAGCACCGTCATACTCATCCTCGCGTTATCAAATAGCACACATGCTGCTGAAACATTGTATGTGACCAGTGTTTTTTTTTTTGTTTGATTTGTTTTTTTGCAGCACCCTAATTACTGACACCATGGCTGAGCTGAGCTCATACAGTGACAGTCTTCAAACCCAGCTGACACCATACGCCTCTGATGCTGCTGGTCAGCTGAGCAAAGATCTCCAGCTCCTGGCTAGCAAACTGGAAACTGACATGACCGACGCTAAGGAACGCTCCACTCAGTACCTGCAAGAGCTGAAGACCATGGTGGAGCAGAACGCAGATGATGTGAAGAGCCGTGTCAGCACCTACACACGCAAACTGAAGAAACGCCTGAACAAGGACACCGAGGAGATCCGCACGTAAGTCTGGATGTTCTTTCAGGTGGTTTGAAAGAATTGCAAGTGGGTTGACTTGGGTCAAATGCAAATTGGGTAAAGCATTCAACTAGTGAAAATGTAGGTAATTTTTAAAGATATTAATCTTTACTTTCATTCCCTGCAGCACCGTGGCAACCTACCTGGGTGAGCTGCAGTCTCGTGCTTCCCAAAATGCTGATGCCGCGAAGGACCGTTTAGAGCCATACCTCACCCAGGCCAAGGATGGTGCCAGCCAGAAATTGGGTGCCATTAGCGAGCTGATGACGTCCCAGGCACGGGAGGTGAGCGAGCAGTTGGAGGTCCAGGCTGGAGCTCTGAAGGAGAAGCTGGAACAGACCGCTGAGGAGCTGCGCACCTCCCTAGAGGGCCGCATGGATGAGCTGACCAGCCTCTTCGCCCCCTATTCCGAGAAGATCCGTGAACAGCTGCAGATTGTCATGGATAAGATCAAGGAGGCCTCAGCAGCTCTTCCCACTCAAGCTTAAGAGCTCCACGCTTATCTAGTATTAACACCAAACATAAACAGGAAGGGAGGTTTTGTGTTACTGAAATGTGCTTTTTTCATTCTGTGAGAGGTTGATAAGTGGTTAACAACCAGACTCCATTGGACTAGCACTGTCCATTATTGGACAAAAGAATACCATGTACTCACCATGTTTACTTTCTCAGTATTAACCCACTGTCTGAGGATATAATTTCCATAATGTCTTTTGTTTGCATACAGTAGAGCAATTTTAAGATCAATCAAATTGTCATGGAAGTTATCTAAGAGATTTTTTTGTAGTTATTGGGGCCACAATGGCACCATTCAAAATAAATAGTAAAAAAAGTGCCTTCAGCTGTTGAACTAAATCAGAATATATGTAAAGATGAGCTTTGGTAGCCACAAATCCAGATATATATGCTCATTTACTTCATATGTTTGTGCACTGCTGTGTTTGAATTTGTTTGCAATAAATGTGCGTCCTACTACACTAACTAGCTTCTCATTTGATTTTTGTCAAGAGTATTGCAAAGTACTTGTAAAAACATTTTTGTTCCCACCACACTCATGTTAACAATCCCCCACACAAATACATACATCCCCAACACTAGCGTTTGGGTCAATAAGATTTATTTATTTTATTTTTTATTTAGCAAGCATGAATTAAATTGAACAAAAGGGACAGTAAAATCCTTTTTAATGTTATAAAAATATTTCTATTTCAAAAACATCACTGTAAAATATTTTCAGCTGGTTAAACTTAGAAATGTAAGTTCACCTGCTGCCTTAAAAATGTGAGTTAACTCAACTTGAAAATAAGCTTTGTTTCAACTCAAAAATAGTCAAGACAACGCATTATTTTAAGCTAAAATTTAAACTTAAAATAATGCATTGTCTTGACTATTTGTGAATTGAAACAAAGATTATCTTCAAGTTGAGTTAACTTATGTTTAGTTGAGTTAACTCACATTTTCAAGGCAGCAGGTGAACTTTCATTTCCAAGTTTAACCAGGTGAAAATGTTTTACAGTGATGCTATTCTTTCTGTTCATCAAAAAATCATGAAAATATATTTCACTTTTTTTCATAAAAATAAACATTGATAATAATAAGATATGTTTCTTAAGCACCAAATCAGCATATTAGAATGATTTCTGAAGGATCATGTGACACTGAAAACTGGAGTAATGATGCTAAAAAAAAATTAATCACAGGTATAAATTACATTCTTCAAAATACATTAAAATAGAAAACAGTTATTTTAAAGTGTAACATTTCACAACATTGCAGTTTTTACGGCAGCCTTGGTGAACATCTTCAAAAACATTTAAAAAATCTTGCTGACCCCAGTGTATCTTACAAAAACCAGGTGACCTAAAGTATTGAGGTTGTTTTGCAGTATATTTTTGCCCCGTAATCTGAATTACCATCTTAATAACAGGCTGAGAAATCGGTCAGGCTAAAACATGTACTGTCACACAACTGTAGGCCTGTAACAAGAGTCAGAGAACAACACATAGATACACATGGCCTTGCAAAAAGTCTCACATTTCAGGGTTTTGTATGTTTAGACTTGACTGATCCACTTTTCTTTTTTTTTTATCTGTGTTCGCAATTATGATGTAAACTTTGGATTCTATTCACCCCCTTGTTCCCCCATTTCTAACTTCAGCTCACTGTCACGCATCTCTCTTCCGCCTCCTGGTTTTTCAATAGGACTTGTGTGGACAAGACCAATCTACTGGTCACACCTTTCCTTCTTCATACAGAAACCGGAGATTTAAACCATTCCTCAGTTCTGGAGTTCAAAGAAAGGTCTGCTGTTGGATTTTTAAATAATTTTTGTCTTCGCAGAATTATAATCAATTAGGTGCAAATAAAAACAAATTTTGTAACCATCCTATTACAATTTCTTTTTTTTTAAAAAAGTGTGTGTGTGTGTGTGTAGACATGGGTTAAAATGTGAACACAACTCATAGCACTCTAAAGACTAAGGTTAACCCTAAATTTGCATCTAAAGGGAATGTTTAAGACTAGAATAAATGGAATTCCGCAAACCTAATCAAAAGAATTTTCACTGTTGTTAATTTATAAGAAAAACAAAACACAACAAAACAACCCTTCCACTGGCCAAAACAGCATACATGCAAATTTTACTTTTCCGACTCACGTTGACAGGAATTGTTTTACATTATCCTTAATGGAAAAAAACAAAAAAACAAAACACTTTTTCTGTCGCCCTTTTGAGAAGGATCCACCTTTTCTGTCTTTTCTGATAAACTCTTTCCTCAAACTCTGGCATATGCACAGAACTTTTCACTGTCAGATGCAAGTTTCTCAGCTTTGATAGTCTCATGATCAAAGGGTCTGTTCTCAAACCGCTATCCTGTCTTTCTGTCTCTCTGCCTCTCTCTCTCTTCTGCTGCTTTGAATCTCAAGAAAGACATGTTGAGATCTGTTGCCAAATTCCATTTGTTTTCCTGCGGGACTGTAGCATAAAGGAACATGCTGTGCCCCTGGTTATGTTCACTGTCTTTGTTTTTCCTTTTTAATCTCTGCTATCTTGTACTCACATCTGGATAAGCAACACAGAACAAATGCATTGAGACTGCAAACAATGCACTACCAAACAGTTTCATCCGTCTAGTAGTTGGACGTACATTATACCAGTAGATTCCACCCTTTATTTCACTCTCTCTATTTTTTCTCTCTCTTTTATTTATTTATTTTTTTACAGTTTTATTTATATCATCATAATTTTAGACAGATTCACAGTTTCAGTCTTTGTAACCTACTTTTATTATTGCTTTTTCTTAATTTGTTCCTCAAAGTGAGTGTAAGTAATAAAAATACTAAAAAAGATACAAAAACTAAGAAAGAAAAGATTACATAACCAGGTTATTCAGCATCACTCCTGAAAAGATCTGTCGTAATCATGGTTACTCCCCCTTTTCCAAAGAAAAAAAGTCCCTTTCTTCACTATAGATGGATGGATCTCCTAGTTAGCTTGTGGTGAAACAGAAATACCACAACATTTCTTAGGTTGCAAACTATGTCCTGATCTGAAGCTTTTAGCTTTCATGCAGGTGGTCTGGCAGAAAAAAAAAAAACACAGAACAATCTGCAAAGAAGCAAAGTCCAGGCCTTTCCTGTTCCTGTATATTAGAAACCCAACTAACTCCCTTTTAATCAATAACAACATTTTTTTCAGGTTTATACAATTAAATGTAAGTCTTTGAGGAGTTTTCATGTCAAGCAAAACCACATGGCAGTTTTATACAATCTTTCTTAAACTATAAGAATCACTAGCTCTGAAACACACCTTTTCATTCAAAAGTCAAACAATGAACCTGAGATGGCACAGCATGTCGCCGACTAGACACAATGATAAATCCTTCCATTCTCACATTAAATGAAAGACTATGGTCCATCGAATATGTGAAACAAAGAAAAAGAAGTGGCAAATTATGCATGCATGACAAGGAAAGCTGTAAGCAGTTAGCAAGACTGTGTCTGAATGGTTTTAGTCTAAAAGGTGTTGCAAAGATTGCAGTTCACTAACAATAGAACCCCTTTAAGTCTCCCTTTCCAGAGACTATATGACTGGTCAGATGTGAGCAGAGGTAACTGCAGATCACTGCCTCTTGGTGTGATTGTGTCCTCATTTGCACAGAGCCTCACTTCCCCTCTTTTGAGTCTAGACGCTTTCAACACTTTGCATGCTGTCAACTTTTCACCATCAGCATTTTCTATAACGATCAAGCCTTTTAATAGATGTACCATAGTACAAGAAAGCACGTTATTTCGCAAAAAAAAAAAAAAAAATCAATAAAAGGGCAGATAGATCTTCTTGACCAAGAGAATAAAAAATAAACAGGTCATTGGCCGTTGATTAGCAAGAACTGCTGAGTTTGTGTGTGTGTGTGTGTTTGTGTGTGTATGTGTACCTGGTATTCCCTACGTTACGGGGAACAAATGTTCCCACACAGATAGTAATACCAGTTAATTTTGACCTTATGGAGACATTTTTTTGGTCCCCATGAGGAAAATAGCTTATAAATCATACTAAATGAAGTGTTTTGAAAATATAGAAATGCAGAAAGTTTTCTGTGATGGGTAGGTTTGGGAATAGTTTAGGGGGATAGAATATACAGTTTGTACAGTATAAAAATCATTATGTCTATGGGAAGTCCCCATAAAACAAGGAAAGAGTCACATGATCTTTCAGAAATGATTCTAATATTCATGAAACATTTCTTATTATTGTAAATGTTGAAATATTATTTAATATTTTTGAGGAAACTAAAACACATTTTTCAGGATTATCTGATGAACATAAAGTTAGAAATAGCAGCATTTAGCGTTTTTTCCCAACAATTTTGACTTAACTGTCACTTTTGATTAATTAAATGTATCCTAAATAAAAGTACTGGTAACACTTTATTTTAATGTGTCCTTATTACACGTTACATGTATTTACAATAGTAATAACCATATATTAGGCATAATTACATGCAACTAACCCTAAACCAAACCCTAATCTTACCCTAACCCCAAAGTACATGAACTTAATTAATATTACTCAGTACTTATATGTATAATTGCACAGTAATAGGGACACATTTAAATAAAGTGTAACCAAAGTATTTTTATCAAAAAAAAAAAAAAAAAAAATCATACAGACCTTAATGGTTTTAAATGGTAGTTTATATATATACACATTTTACAGTAGGAAAATAAGTAGCAAGTAAGTAGCATAAATAAATAAATTTCCAGACCTGTAGCTTCATGAAAATGTAGTAAATTAACAATAAAATGAAGGCTATTCAATAACTTGGCATATAAAAATGCGATGTGTTTGGACATTTAAGCACAGTATATGGCATAAATACTCTACAGCACTAAACATGCAATACTTTAATTTAATGTAATTAAGAAGGCTAGTATATGACACTAGGTCAATAGAGTTAAGAGATCTAATCATCTTGCTGACCTAAAATCTAAAGGTGGTTTCAATGCATGCAATCCTGCATCAGGAATGAAGCAAGGTTATGCAACTACACTGAGATAAACAACTTCAATTTACTCTAGTCCAAATCCAATCTCTCTATCTCATGTTATGATGTGGCTAAAAGGTTAAAGAGCTATGGAGTAAATCAGCATGTCCTTACATCAAACAACGTTATACGCCTACAAATACACTATAAAGTTAGACTGACAGAAGTATGTTTTTAATTGCTGATAAACAACTAAGGCTAAAATTGCAGCACTATCTTTGCTTTACAGTTAGGAAGAATCTCTTTGTAGATATGTTCATACATCCAGCGTATCCAGGAAGATACATCATCGTATGGACAGTGATCATTAATTACATTCATTGGGGGGGGGGGGAATTCTATAGCCTTACGGTAAGAAATGGACAGTAAAGTGGATGGTGAGGGTATGCCATGCTAGGATGACGTGACATGCAATCTGTTTTCATTTTCCAAATGTTGGCATTTTGCCCACTTCCTCTCTTTCCTCACCTGGTACAAAGCCTCCAGATAGACACAAAGAAATGGTGCATTCTCTATTAGAATGAGGTTCCTCAAATCACTAGTTCCAAATTCAGCATACATAGTGTAACATGATCATTATTGACCACTTTGAATAGATAGTAATGAAATTGATATCAAAACAGCTGCTCTTAGCTGCAATAGGAACTAAAGTTTTAGATCCTTTTTTTTTTTTTTTTTAAATATTGTATATTCAGTAAGGAATGACTTTACCAATGAACCACAATACTAATTTAGTTAACTGTTATTTTTTGAGCATAACATATTAGTTTTGTGCAAAATGGGATGAGGACAATGAGGTTTGCTAGAGGAATTTGACTGAGAAAAGATTCAGTGAATTTAGACCACATCCACTGTTGTTTTGACTTTCAGAAGAGTTTAGAAAATATGCAGGCGTTGAGAAGAGCACGTAACCAATTGTAAAATCCCTGATAATGAATTAACATTGTACCATACAGGGCACCAGAGTACCAGATAAAGAAAATACCCACTGTTTTGTAACATTATTTCATTTGTGACTGTTTAAAATGGCACTGATAGTCATTAATGTTATTTATCAGGAATAACTGAACAAAACCTCTGGGAATGCAGCTGTTATGGCAAACAGAAGTTTACTCATTTCTAAGATGTTTACTATAGCCATTTGCAACATGGCAAAACAGAAACAACAAAGAGATGTACGCGAACATTGAAAGATCGCAGGAGGTCTTGATAGGTCAGAGGTGGCGTTATCACATACGTCAGCTCAGTTCTGCTATAAAGAGCCAAGCCATCTGTGGGTCATCACAATCTCAACACAATTCTCTCGAGGACTGCAAGGAAGGTATGACAACTTACATTAAACTTATTCTTGTCGTGATAACTTTCCAAACTTTTAAACAGAAATAAAAAGCGAATCCAGCGAGCTTTTCAGTCAAGCAATAGACGTTCTTTTCTTACGTTCAGTAAGTAAATAAACAGTATATTGGCGACATCTAGGCGTCATTGCGTGCCATCATCGGCTCCTAGTTAATTAAAAACAGTATTACAGTGCTTAGAAATGATGGAAAACAAGCATCAGAATAAGCGTAAGAAACATAATATATTTATATATATATATATATTTTTTTTATTATTTATTTAGTATTGTTATCTTTATTTGTATCACTATTGCTTTAGTTTCCAAAAGCGAACGTCTTCGTGTCTTCAGCACATAAATGATCATTTAGGCTAATTTAACTCTTCTCGTCGAAGCAGACGGTTCTTAACATTATAACATAAATAAATACCTTATGTTATAAAATATATTTCGCTTAAAACATTTTAAACAGTTCCTAATAGCAAACGAAAAAAAAAATCGTTTGAAATGACCACTGTCTGTAATCGTTGGCTCTATAAACTCGTTTTATTTTCTGTGTGTTACAGGAAAGACTGAAAAGATGAAATTGTACTTGGCTGCAGCCGTGCTGATGCTTGTACTTGCAGTACAGACAGGTAAAATAGTCCATCTGATCCATCTACTTAGATATACAAACTGTTATTTTATTCTCAAGATAAATTGGTATATTTAATGCTATTTCACATCAGTACAAATGAGATGTATGCATTTACAACGTTTACCTGACATCTAAACAGAGGCCCAAGATGAGCCCACACTGGAGCAGCGTTTCGCCAAATTCCAGACTCAGGTGAAGAGATTGCAGATGACCTGACAGAGAAGACCAAGGCCACATTTGAACAGATTGATAAGAGCGAGTTTGCTGTTAAAACCAAGTGAGATCATTATAATTCAACATTTTTTTGCAAAATAAAATGTATTAACTTTACATGTTATATTTATTTTTATATTTATGTTACATTTATTTTTTAAAATGCATTATTAAGATGTTCATGATGTTTATGTACTGGCATAGAAGCTGCTTCACATTTCTGTGGCTTTTTCCTAACATAAATTGTTTTTTGTCTTGGCAGGAGCTGGTTTAGTGAGCAGTATGAGAAGATGAAGCAGGGTTTGGGTTTCTGAAACCTTCAATTAAAATAAAGACCGATGACCTTATACCCTTCATCTCTGCAACCCTGCAATTACTTTGTGATATGTGATATCACCTCCACCCTGTTGTGCCGAATGGCGCGTTTGTTACAGTTCTAAACAACTTCAAACTGTGATGATCTGCTTGTCATTTGTGTAATCTGTAAAATAGTTTACAATTTTGTGGGATGCTGTTAAATATTATGGAAAAATTTAAAATCTAAAAATGCATTCTAAATTTTTTCAAAACAATAAACAGTGAAAAAAGAACCAGTTTGTATTTGTGTCATTTGAAATTTGTTCACAATAACAATTAAATATTTTGAATATAAATTAGATTTTTTTTATTATTTGTATCAACCTACATAACAGGAATATACTACATAAATTATAAATCAGTTTTAGTAGTTTACTCAATTATTTCTAAAAGCGGTAACAGATAAAGAGCAATATACAGGCATACACTAACTATAAATGAAGCCACATCATCAACATAACATCAATCAATAAAGGGTCAATCAAAATTTATTATATAAACCAGTATGCAAAGTTGCAAATCATAGGTCAAAGGACTTCTAGCATCAGACCACATGAGGCTAAAGTCACTGTTTGTCCTCAGTTAATGATCATTACATTCCTATGATTGATATCAACCCATGCAGTTCAGCAGTCAAGAGGACTGACTACTGACCCCTTTTCTTTGAATTACATCCCACTATTGAATTTCTCTGGCCTAAATGCAACAAATGTAAACTTGTTTTTCTGTTCATTGCCTCAAAGGATCAAGGTTGAAACATCCTCCATATGTCCTAACAGTCATTGATCGAAAAAAAAAAAAAATAAATAAAAATAGCAACTGATAACAGGAATCATGCTTATATAATAATTATATTTATAAATATTTATTAAATATTTATAGACCTTTTGTAGAAGGGTCTATATTCCTGTGCATAACAGGAATACATACATATACTAAAACCAATATAATATTTTTAGAATATATATTACTGTAACAATATACAGTATATGTAGTTGTTACCAGCATGATGGTTGCTGCATGTGCTGCTGAACCAAAAACCACCATGCTGTTGAACTTATCTGGTAACAACACTGCATATTATTCTCCATATTTTTCTTGCAATTTCTTTGGCCAAAACTGATTAAAATATGGTAAGATTAATGGAGAAAGAAAGAATGTATGGCTCAGGGCCATACGAACCCTGACCCCACCTTCAAGTGAACAACCCACAGCAAAAACAACTATTTAAAATATAATTGTGATTTTTATTTATTCACTTGCATGTATATATTATTTATTATTTATGGAATATATATATATATATATATATATTAAATATTTGTACCCGAAACACCATAAATGCTTGTTTTTGCTCTTCATCTAAGTAAACAGCGGACAGTGCCTGCTCAGAAATGGTGTGATCTGTTTCTCAGAACGTGAATTGATACAAATACAGCATTGCTGGAGCAAGTCGGCACTCTTCAAAGAAAACACAGAACCAAAGACAACCTCATCGCAAAAGCCTCAGAAAAACAACAGTGAGTTCTTCTGAAGAAAAAAAGACTACATCTACTTCTGCACTTCTAATACTTTAACTCTAAAGGTACATATTTATTATATATGTTTAAGTTACCACCAGACTGTAATAACGTATATGTAAGCAATTCCAAATCTATCATGAACAACTGATTAACTCAACTGATTGTTTTGCCAGATGTCCAGATTGGTGCTCTTTGTTCTGGTTGTGATGTTGCAAGGTCTGGCGTTACATATGCATATATATATTTTATTTATCGCTGCTTTTCATATGAAAGACTAAAGATGATATAGATCAACAACAACAACAAAAAAAAATCAATCATGCAACTTATTTCTAAATCTGTAAATCTATGACCCCCTAGTGTATTTGACATCATCCAACCCATTGCCTTCTACTGCTCCAGACAATGCTGGACTTCTTGAAAGAGCACAGCAGGTGTACAGGTACAGCTAATATATATTGTTTATTCACTGCTAAAATGTAATGTGTGAACATGTTCTACTTCTGTGTTTGTTTGTGTGTCTGATACAGGGACACAAAGACTAAAGTTCTAAATGTTGGCAGCACAGTGGCTGGTTTTGCTGGCATGTACTATGAGGAACATCTCAAACCTGTAGCTGACTCTTACATGGAGTGGGCTAAAGATGGTGCAAGCTCCCTTTGGGAGAAGCTGAAAAGCAAAGTGCCCACCTTCAGATCAACCCAAGATGAATAAGCAGAACAGACCTTCAAGGACGATCAAACCACATATAAGTTTTAAGTATACTGATATTGTGGATATTAATACCTCCAATGTAGTCATTTCATTGCAATAATGCAAATATGACTTAACGTAAAAAGAGAAAGTGCAACTAAACTGTGCAACTAGAAAGAAGAAGAAAGAAGAATGTTTCCTTTTAACACCAAACTAATAAACATGCTGGATAATATCACAGAACAAATGGATTGTGGAATCTTTGCATGAGAAACAATGGATGAATTAGGAAATAAGAAAAGAAAGAAGGAAGAAAATGAGAGACAAAAAAGCAAAATGAAGAGAAGTGATAAATATGACAAAACTTTAATCTAATTAATACAATAAAAAAGGAAAGGTGGGAAAAAAAGGTCCACAGGTTGTAGATTAGACACGTTATGTTCCAAAGTGGAAAGTTCACTGGGTCTGCTTCTGTGATTTTGGCATGTGGAAAGTTTTTCACAACCTTTGGACAGCCTTTGCTCAACCCTTATTAGTTTATGTACATTAAAGTCAGGAATATTGATTCTGGCACTCATGCAAAAATGAAACTGCTGTCCAAGCACAATCAGTAAATTTTGTACTAAATAGGTTAAGAAAATGTATAAGAAAAATGTTTATAAAATGTCTAAAAGGTGTAAAATGCATCCTTGCATCCTTACTAATCCTTTCAGATTGCTTAGAGACTTCTGTGTTGAGAAGTATATTCAAATATTTAATATTAATATGCAAAACCTAATAAAATGTGTACAATACATGCGGGACTTTTTGAAACTCGGATATGGTTGTAACCCAAAAGGTTGCAAGAGGTTTCTAGGCGGTCAATGGAAAACCAGCTAAATATTTTAGATTCCTTAAAACTATAATAACAGTATCACATTTACATGACATGTTTAAAATGGTATATACAATACTGTATCCTAAAAATATAGAAGCTTTTATATTTTAGGAAGGGGGTCTTTTGCAAGGGGATCTTTTGAAAATGCTTTGAATGAACCTTAAGCTGCTTTGTATAAAAGTGCCTGCTAAATGTATACATTTATCCTTAATGCATCTTTAAACACAGAGAACCTATGAATATCTTCAATTAGTGATTTCATAAGTATCTTCTCATGCCTTATTAATACACACAGAGGGAACTGTGGACTTTGAGTGGGCAAACCATGGTGTGCATGTTTGCCCTGTAGGAACAGTAGGTCCACCCGCGTGGGTGGGTGTGTGTGTATGCATGCAGCATGAGTGTGTGATTGATTGTGAGTTATTGAGTGTGTGTGTGTGTGTGATGACGTTTGTTTGGTCAAGCGGTCAGGCAGATATAGGGATGGACGGCAGACAATATAACTGCAGACTCAGCTGGTGTAGTTGACTCCAGTCCTTTATTTCTCTCTACAGGAATCTCACCAGCACAAGGTAAAGTGAGTCTTCACTATGTTGCTCTTATTTATACATGCATGCATTAAAATGGGGATAAACTACTTCCAATGCCTCTTTATTTTCAAGAGAATTTAAATGCATCTAATTTTTTGCAAATGCAAAACAATGCATATTAAACCTACTGCATTATAAACACATTTTCTTGACTGTTTATACATTTAAATTTTTGGTGAAAATTGGTGATATTCCCATATATTCCAAGCGTATCATCTACATTTCTGTCTCCTCTCCTAGATGAAGCTGACATTTGCTCTCATCCTTGCACTCCAAGGTAAAAACTAGTTCTTGAAAAATTGGATGTCTTTGTTAACTGGTGCACAACTGGAAAAAGAAAAAGACATTTTAGAATAGAAGGCCTGGAGCCTGTTCATCTTAATTTGCTCATCAGGCAAGATTATGGCCCTGAAGGAAGATTTAGGCAGATTTAATTGTATAAACGAATGACTGACATGTTACCTGTAAGTGGCTACTCAGCATATAGACATGTTAAGATGAACAGCAGTTTACTAGGTGCACATACTTGTGCAGACCTTTATCTGGTCCAAACTCTGCATTTCCATGATAAAACAAGATTTCAGACACATACAAACCAGGATTCTTCAATGAATTTGGTTGAGCATACTATTTTAGGTGGGCACGGTGCTCTTTTATATCATTCTAAAGGTCTTTTCTTCCTCTTGTAGTGTCGGTGTGTGTCTGGGCGACACACGAGCCTGACAAGGAGTTAGTTGAGAAATATACTGCGCTGAAGGAAGTTTTCCTTAAGAGGCTTGTCACTGCTTATGAAAAGGCCAAAGACACTGTTCAGCCACTGCTAGAGGGCTCACCAACAGGAGAAAAAGCCAAGGAGATTTTTGAAGAAATGAGGCAAAGCCCAAGAGTGGAAAGCGCTGTCAAAATTATCAGGTGAGGGCCACCTCAAACTAGTCATCCTGGCTCTTACTGCATCATTCTAACGTCATTCATACCAGTTATTCCATGTGAGTAAATCTATTGCGCTTTGTGTGCTTCTTCCAGCGGTCTGGCCAGTGAGCTCGAGCCTGTCGTGGACAAAGCTCGCTTGGCTCTTCTCGGTGCTTATGGCCATTATCTCCGGCCTTACATTGGCGAACACCTGGACACAGCAATCACCAACGTCAAGCCAGTGCTGGATACCGTCCTGCCTCATGATGGTTAGAGTCCACTGCTCGTCAACCACTGACTACTTCAACCCAGCAAACATGCATTTTCATTGCTTCAATAATGGATCCAAATCTGAAACTATCTGACAGCTGTGTGTCCGGCACAGTCATCATGTCAGTACAGTCTTCTTTTGCATGTATATACTGTATCTGTGTATTTGATACTGTTCTGTTTAGTGCAGGAAAAAAATAAAATAACATCCGGTCCAGCATCAATAGATTATGAATTATGTGATTTTGTGTGCCTCAAAAAGAAACAAACTCATTCTAAATAAAAACCTCTGGAAAATGCAAACCCTGGTTTTTGGTGTGATTAAGTACAATGTGTACTGTACCACAAAAGTAAAACAAGGGTAACATTAATGTAAACATGATATAATGTCTTTATTTAAACACCTGAAAGGTCAATGTTCGCACGTGCATTGAACTCTTGTGTAATGACCACTGATGAGCTCCACAGTCCCGCTCTGACATGAACACAAGAATTAGACTCTTTAATGTTCATACTTACAAAATCACATTTCTTAAACATATTAAGAATATGCTAGAAAGCAACTATACTCGATTCATTTTGTCCATCACTGATAAAAAGCTACAATTTTCACCTTTAGCTATTTCATCCCCTTGGAATTATAAGGTTCTATCTGAGCTATTATCTACAACCCGAATTCCAGAAAAGTTGGGACGTTTTTTAAAGATGAATAAAATGAAAACTAAAAGACTTTCAAATCACATGAGCCAATATTTTATTCACAATAGAACATAGATAACAAATGTTTAAACTGAGAAATTTTACAATTTTATGCACAAAATGAGCTCATTTCAAATTTGATGCCTGCTACAGGTCTCAAAATAGTTGGGACGGGGGCATGTTTACCATGGTGTAGCATCTTCTCTTCTTTTCAAAACAGTTTGAAGACGTCTGGGCATCAAGGTTATGAGTTTCTGGAGTTTTGGTGTTGGAATTTGGTCCCATTCTTGCTTGATAGAGGTTTCCAGCTGCTGAAGAGTTTGTGGTTGTCTTTGACATATTTTTCGTTTAATGTTGCTCTAAACCTTTAAATACCTTTCAGCATTCATAGTGCCTTCTAAAACAAGCTGCCCATACCGTATGCACTTATGCACCCCATACCATCAGAGATGCTGGCTTTTGAACTGAACGCTGATGACATGCTGGAAGGTCTATCTCTTCTTTAGCCCGGAGGACACGGCGTCCATGATTTCCAACAAGAATGTCAAATTTGGACTCGTCTGACTATAGAACACTTTTCCACTTTGAAACAGTCCATTTTAAATGAGCCTTGGCCCACAGGACACGACAGCGTTTCTGGACCATGTTCACATATGGCCTCTTTTTTTTGCATGATAGAGCTTTAGTTGGCATCTGCAGATGGCACGGCAATTCCCAGTATTCCTGGGCCCATCTAGTAATGTCATTGACACAATCATGCTGATGAGTGATGCAGTGTTGTCTGAGGGCCCGAAGACCACGGGCATCCAATAAAGGTCTTCGGCCTTGTCCCTTATGCACAGAGATTTCTCCAGTTTCTCTGAATCTTTTGATGATGTTATGCACTGTAGATGATGAGATTTGCAAAGCCTTTGCAATTTGATGTTGAGGAACATTGTTTTTAAAGTATTCCACAATCTTTTTACGCACTCTTTCACAGCTCTGCCCATCATTACTCCGCCTCTCTAAGACATCCCTTTTATAGCTAATCATGTTACAGACCTGGTATCAATAGTTGCTAGATGTTCTCCCAGCTGAATCTTTTCAAAATGTCTTGCTTTTTCAGCCATTTGTTGCCTCTGTGCCAACTTTTTTGAGACCTGTAGCAAGCATCAAATTAATGAGCTCATTTAGTGGATAAAAGTGTAAAATTTCTCAGTTTAAACATTTGTTATGTTATCTATGTTCTATTGTGGATAAAATATTGGCTCATGTGATTTGAAAGTCTTTTAGTTTTTTATTTTATTCAAATTTAAAAAACTTCCCAACTTTTCCAGAATTCGGGTTGTATTAGAACCTTATAATTCCAAGGGGGCGATTTGTATTATAGAAATTTAGTGTCTGTTATATTTTATGTATGTAATTTTATCATGGGTGAAAGTTTTGGAGCAAAAAAAGTTTTTCTTTGTTTGAGAGTGTGAATAAAACAAAATCTATTACTACCACTACTACTAATAATAATATAAGACAAGCATTACTATTATATTTGCAAACAAACCCCTAATAATGATCAATAAACCTGGAAGCATAACTTGTCCCATGTTTGTATTACCAACATTACCAATGTCTCAAATCGTGCAGCTTATTGAGAAGAGGTGTGCTATTGCTGAAGGGACATGATTTTAACCTGATGGTAAAACAGAAGAAAACAATCCCATAGCCATATCTAGGGGATGAAATGTCATAGTGTTATGAACTCACTGCTCCAAGACTTGAGCGAAGATCCAAGTGCAGCATTTATTTAGGACAATCCATAAGAGTAGTCAAAAACAGGCAAATGGTTAAATACACACAGCATTCCAAACTAGCAGAATCCAAGGACATGAACAGAGAACAAGGTGCTCAGAAATGCAGTGGTAACATTACCAAGACTATGCAACAAAAGCAAAAGAGAACACAACTCCAAAGACAAGCTACTGAACCACAAGTGAAAACAATCAGGCATGATGAGTCCAGGAAGAGAGTTATGGGAAATGTAGTTCATGTGTGAATGTCAATGAACAAGAGGGGAGTGTCCTCTGGTGGACAACCAGGAAAATCCAGCTGGTGATCATGATGCATAGAGACCCATGCAACCATCTAGCAATGTCTTAGCAACCATACAGAACACCCTAGCAGTCTAGTGTGTCGATGTTAACAGTCCTAATGCATTTGGGTCAATTTTGTCCCAAATATGGTATACAAATTTCCAACAAAAGTTTTTAGTACAAAAATAAATCTTTGGATATGTGTTAAGACTGTCAAAATACACATGTTTTTTTATGTAAGAGATATAACCATTTAAACTAAATTGTTTTGTGCTCGGGTCAGTTTTGACCCAGAAGTGAACTGTGGCTTTACACACGAAATTATGCTGTTTTCTAGAACATCTTTTGGTTAGATTTGTCTCAAACATTTAGCCTCTTTCCTACACTCAAACACACATTGTTTATAAACATGCTTGTGCGCTCTCTCACACACACACACGCATGTCTGTTTCACTATCCTTGTAGGGACTCTCTATAGTCGTAATGGTTTTTATACTGTACAAACTTTATATTCTATACCCTAACCCTACCCCTAAACCTACCCATAACAGAAAACCTTAGGCATTTTTACATTTTCAAAAAAACATAATTTAGTACGTTTATTAATCCTTTTCCCCCATGGGGACGGACTGCTGGCTGGTCCCCACAATGTAGGTGATCTCAGGTTTTACTATCCTTGTTGGGACCATTTGGTAATATAAACCTGTACACACACACACACAATTCTGAAATTAAAATAAACTGACAAATTAAATGAATGTAGATCAAAAGTTCATTGATCAAATAGTCAAGAGCCAGAAAGTCACTTTGGAGCACGCACAACAAACAAACATCGTGTGTGGGTGAAATATTATCCTCAAGGAGAGAATTTTTGGAATATAATATAACAATACACAATTACAGTGACGCCGATTGGGTTAAGCATTTACCGTATCTGAGAGAAACGTAGCAGCGCGTTGATCTTCAAAGGGAGACTACAAACGGAGACTTCTCGATGTGAGTACAGGACTCTTTTACTTCACGGTCACTTGTTGGTAGACATTTTTAATTTGCCTAAAACAATATGAAGTGAGGTCTATATGTTTTATCTCCCGCTTCTTGAATCTCGCGCCGCCTGAGCTGACAGGCGTGCTTTTAGTTGTCATGACACTAGGTGCGTTTACATGGAGCATTGTAATCGGTTTAAAAGTCCAATCCGAATGAAAATGCTCCATATAAACACCTCAATCGGAATACAAATGCCCAAACCGAATGAAATTGTAATTGGTTTGAGAGGGGTGGGATAAATCTTTCTATAATCAGAACAAAATAAAAATTCTGCCATGTAAACGAGTTAAACCGATTACTTTGCGTCTACGTCAAGAGGCCAGGAGTCGTCAGAATGCACAATGGCGGCGGCAAAATTAAACTGGAGTAAAACTGAAATAACACATTTATTAAATACACTGAAGGAACTCAGTTTATCATTACTACGGACCTTCATCCACACGCTTCTGCTTTTCGGAGGAGGGAGGGGTAGTGTTGCGATGCTCCTTAGAGATGCACAGCCACCAAAAAGGTCAGCTTCCTGCACCCGTCTTTTCCTCAGTCCTTCCAACAGTAATATGCTACAAATTCACGCTGTTGCTTGATTAAGAGCAACACTTTACACAAAGATAGCGCGCATAAGAAATAATTGAACTCCATGTTGACAGAATAAAAGGCGGCAAACAGGACATAAATAATGTGCGCATGTCACAAAGTCATTCCGATTGAAAACGCCGGTAAACACCATATCGGATTCGATAACGTCTCATGTAAACAATCCACCGAATCTTTCAATCGGAATGATTCTAATCGGAATGACAAAAAAGCGCGCATGTAAACGTGGCTACTGACGTAGAGTAACATTGATGTTATGTTGTTGCTTTGTTACAAACAGAATGTGTTGTTTTAGTTGAAAAATAATACATTTTTTAAAAGAATGCAACAGGTGTATACAGTTTTTAATCCATTACAAGGGCTAAGGTGGCTATGGAGAACGATCTGACTGACTGAAGATCTGCCTACATTTTTCTTAATGTAATAATGCCCCCCAGTGTGCAACAAGAGTGTTTTATCTGCAATAGATATTGTAGCAAAACTGAAGCTCTCAATGATAACCACCTGCTGAGGTTCATGACCTGGTATATTGCTTAACACTTGCATTTCCCTTTCTCTCTTTCTCGCTCTCTCTCATACAAACACAATATTACAACAGGAACTATTTATTATTATATGAGTTCTGGCCATTTTCAATCAACACAGAGCACCTAATATCCCTCTAAGGGACACCAGTGTTAATGGATTATGATGAAAGTTCACCAAAACCTCACTGTGATTTCTCACTATCTGTTCTGCTGCCAAGATAATAGTGACTTCCTTGAGTCCTCTTAGTTTATGATCACATCCATCAACACCTGAATCCTTCCACCGAAACTAAAAATAAAACTAAAACAGCTGGTGTCTGCCTTGGAAATCCTTCTTGAGCTGTTGTAGCTATATTTTGGAATATGGTACATGGTTATTAGCTGGTTGACCAACCAATAATGATCCAAAAAAAACAGCTTGACTGTCTCCAATCTTGTATGACCTACTGGCAGCTTGTTTGTTCCATTATGGTCTACCCACTTGGACCAGCGAATGAACAGCTAAAAAGCAGCTACCATATTCCAAAACACAACTATCAGTTTAAGTAGGACTTTCCATGTTGTTCAAGAATATCACGACAGTTCCACAGCATAATACACAAATAACCTGAAGTAGCCTGACAGGCTGACGTGTCTATGGTGAAACAGACTTAGGACTTTATTTGGAAATGTGTTGAAGTTCAATTACGCAAGACAAGTGCCTGTAAGCATTTATCTGTCTGCTGGTGGATGGGAAACAGAATATAAAAGACACTAGTGTATTATCATATTAAAAGAGCTCAGATATGAGCTTTCCTTGTTCTTAAATGTCAGACTGTTGATCAAAGCCAGCAAGTTTGTATAATGTGATCAGTCAGTTTGTCTCTTTATGTGAAGAGCCATATCTTTTAAACAGGTAATCTCATTTTAGTCTTTCTTATCTTACAACAAACCCTAGCAAAAAAGCACAGCTCTACATAAAACACACACACACACACACACACACACACACACAACATTTATCTGAGACGGTTGCACTTTGGCACCTGGGTTATCAGGTCAATAAATCTGCACCCATATATATAAGATAGGCCAAAGAGTTTTTGCCGCTAACCCGTCTGACACACTTTCCGCAGAGGAGAAACTGTGAGTACAGCCATATTTTCCCTCTTGTATTAAAGGGCATTATAAAAATGTTCAGATAATAGGACAGATGCTTGATGATTTATGATGCTTGACTGTTTAGAACCTATGAATCCATAAACCTGCTGAATTTCTAAAATGCACATGACATAAGTCTTTATAGAGGACTGTACGAGGATTATTACAGCATTTAGTGTGAAAAACGCTAATGCAATGTTATTGCAAATGTAACAATATGTAGATAAAATACATATGCATTTCAACATGCGAGTACAACATGACTTTGCATTTTTATGATGTCTGTCTAATTTCATTATCTTTAGGTTAAGCAAATGCTTTCTTAAAACAAACAAACACAAACAAACAAACAAACAAAAAAAAACTAAAGTAAAAGTAAAATAATACAACTAAAATTAAATAATTGTTTTATACTACTAAAACTGCCTTGCCATGTTCAGCAACACAAGACATAATAATCTAACAGCATATTATATGCTTTTAATAGCTTATTTATGACTTAATTGAGTTTGTCACAAGGGATAAAATACTGCCATCTTGTGGTCAAATTTATATTTTCATTCTGTGCTGTGTTTCATGACCAGTGCTGCACTGAATCTCTCAGACATACCTGCCATTATGAACAAGCTACTGGCGATCACAGTGCTCGTTGCTTTCCTTGCTCTGGGTATGTACACACACTCATAAATACACACAATTATATAATTATTATGTCCGCTTTGCTGCTAGTAGTGTAAAATGACAATGAAACGTAAAAAAAAAAAAGTAGAATGACTCATCTCCCAAACTTTCCCTTGCCCCCTGCAGGAGCAGAGAGCTTCCGTATGCCCAGGCAGGCAGAGGAGGAGAAGGGAACCATTGCCACTGTGGTGGACACCCTGAAGTCCTACTATGACAAGAGTGTTGACGCTGCCAGCGGCTATGTAGAGACCCTGAAGGGCTACAAACTGGAAGAGAAAGCCAAGTAAGTCCAATTTTATGTGTTACCCTAGTCCGTACTTGCAAACATTCCCTTTTATTAACTCCTCTAAGTTTTTAGACAGTTACATGGTCAATAAAGAGATTTTAATGCTCAATGACGACTCATGACATTTTCTTTCCTCCCTCATCAAGAAGCCTGTATGACGAGACAGTTCGTGCCGTCAGCACCTACGCCGGCATCTTCAACGACCAGGTGTACCACATTTTGTACCCTCAAGACAGCTCTTAAGTTACATAGTATCACACCTCAACACAGCTCCGTCTGTTTCTGGTCCTGAGTCTGTCACTACGCTGGAATCACAATTGCATGCATCCCACAAGAAGACGGCACAGTCTGGGGTGAAAACATGACTTTTGAACTCCCAATGGCCAGTTACCTCTGCCCTGTCAACTATACTGCAAAAGCACAAAGCACCCTGACACACATCAGTGGAAAAGTATGTGAATTTCTGGGGTAAAATCAGGTATAATGCTCGACCACAAGCTGTTTTTGGATGAAGATCAGAGACTCTACGCTACTGACTGTTACCTGGTGCCCTCTAACATTCATAAACATTGTAGTTTATCTGTATAGATTAAATAAATCCTTGTATGATATCAACTTTTAGTGGTTCTGTGTCCATGAGCATTAACACATTGCAATAAAACTCCACATTTGTAGAAAATCAAGTTATTTTCTTTGCTCAAAGTAAGTAATGCGCAAGTAATACCAAACAGATCTAAAATATGAACACTCTAATTACCAATCATTTGGAAGCAAAAGGGCTACACTTCCATGAAGAATTACTTGTAATTGGATTGATTTCCGTGCCATCTGCAAATATAAGCCTTTTTAGAGGGATCAAAAAGTTATTAGCAACTGTTTTAATTAGGTCTTATGGCTGCATACAAACAATCTCTCTCTTTCTCTCTCTCTCTCTCTCTGGAGACTGGTTAATCAGTTATTAAGTGCAATTTGTCATGATGACTGATTAAAATTAAGGATTTTCAATATAATGAGCTTTTTAAATGAAATAACGTTTTAGCACCATGAGCTGATGCTCTTCTTTTAATAATTATGTAAATATTACACAAAATAAGTCTACATCAGTCATCCTGCATCAGACATTGCTGCAACCTCACTGCTAGATTCCGCTAAAATTTACACACTCCACCTTTAAGTAGCTTTTATAAATGTGCCTTAGAAAAAAACATTACTGGTGTGCATCTTGAGACAACAATGGCACTGACATATTTTAAGATATGTCTGTGTAAGTTGCTTTCAGTTAAAATAGCTCAAACATGCATTTTAGTCTGTGACTAGGCTTAAGCCTTGTCTGTGGAACCGGGGGATAATTATTATGCAATATCAGATTTACTTTTTCAACCATTAACTATGCTGGTAATGAAACAGCAAAACATTCCTCAAGTAGCCATCCACATATCTGTGACACAGTCTTCAGTGTCACATGATCTTTCAGAAATCATTCTAATGCTGATTTGGTTGAATACAATTGTTCTGCTTAATATTTTTGTGGAGAATCATTTCTACTTACCTGCATCATTACAATCGTTTAGACTGATTTAATGGCCTAATTCCTGCATAACACTACAGTTACAAATCTGACCATAAACATGTGGTTTCTTTGGTTTCGGGCAGAAGATGATCAGGGAATAACAACTTAAATTTCAGTTTGTTCTTAGAAGAGTTGGAATAGTTATTGAGTTAAATGATTTAGTCCTTTTTGGAGATTGACAGATGTGGTCATTATGATATGGTTCAAGAGCTGCTTGGAAAAAAGAAAAAAGAAAACAGTTTGGCACAACATGAGGGAGAGTAAATAATGACAGTACTATCTTTATGTTTCACCCCATATAAACACTGCAACCCTGCAGTCATGCTCTCTATACACACTCATTTTAGGTTCAAATATTTATAATCACCAGGTTTGCACAAACAGAGCTAGTGGCAGAGAGAAAAGTGTCTGCCGTGGCACACAGCAGGCAGTGTACTTTGCTCCAGGGCAACAGCTGAATTCTGATGAAAAGCTTTCTGAAAGGGATTCAAAACAACAACCTTCCTGTTTAGCCACCTGTCACATCAAAAATACAATAAACTATCATCTATCACTTTCTACTGAGAACTGATTGATTTCAGATCTCCATTCACAATTAAAATGTCAAAATACAAGTGTGTTATTAATCTAATTCTGTTGATAATATTCCCAAATCTGTATAACTAATAGATTATAAACAGTGTTTATAGACATAAGTGAGTTTTACAGGAAATGCCACTTTCATTGACTAAGCCTGATAAGAAAAACAAACGTGAATGTACTCTGATAAAATTGTGCAACAGTGACGATTAATTATTAACTTATGTTACTTACCATCTTGTTGGCAAAACGATTGCCTGGCCTTCACATTGCATAAAAAGAGGTGAAAATACACCAAAAGTTAACAATGATGTTGATTAGCACTATTTAATAATCTCTTTTGACATTTATTTATTCATTATTTATATTTATTCAGTTTACAAACTGCTGGTAAAGATAATAAATATATTATACTTGTCTTTCCCTATGAAGAAAAACATTATTTGACATATTAACTTTTAAAATAGATTTCTTTTTCTTAGCATTGACAATTGGAGCAAGGAATATAGAAATATAAATGCACACATGTTGGGTTGGGAGTTTCATTCCAATAGACATTATGATTTTTATACTGTTCAAACTGTATATTCTATTCCCTAACCATAAACATAACAGAAAACTTTCTGCATTTTTACATTTCAAAAAAACATTACTTAGTATGCTTTATAAGCTGTTTTCCTCATGGTGACCAAAAAATGGATATTGCCATCTTTGCGTGGACACATCTGCAAAGTTACGACGCTCAAAGTTCAGTGCAAAGGGAGATATTTTCTTTTACAGAATTCTCTGTTTAAGGACTACAACAAACAGCTGGTAGGGACGACAACGAGCTTCTTCCCGGGTTGGTGACATCACTAACCCTAAAATTTACATAAACCCTGCCCCTGAGAACACACAACAAAGGGGTGAGGCCATGTTATTGCAATACAGTACATAACACAAATGCAATAGCATGTCATAAAAGCAAGATGACAACATGACAAGTTATAAATGTTATTACACTAAACTATATAAACTATATAAACTTCTATCTTCGTGCAGCATATATTCTTTGGCTCTGTAGGATCTTACAACCATTCTCACATGAGCGATTTATAGATTATCATGACAGAATATGCTAATCAATGACTTTAAGATAGTTAACTCCACATCAGCAACATTCATCATCTAACCATTCAGAAACGTCCTGTTGCATTCTACATGTTGTCACTTCTTCTTGAGTCTCTCCATCATTGTCCGACTCCGTTTTGAACATAAAAGGCTGAACAGTTTCTAACATTTTCAGTGAGTCTTTATGAGGTAATAGGCACTGCTAACACAAGCTATTGAAACTCTGCCCTCTTCTTGAGAGCAGCAGCTCATTTGCATTTAAACACACAAAAATGGAGCATTTTTGCTCACCCTCAAAAAGTTGTAAATTTAACATGCTGTAAAAAATGATCTGTGAGGTATATTGAGCTAAAACTTCACATACACACTCCGGGGACATCAGAGACTTATCTTGTAAAAGTGGCATTATATGACCTATTTAAGAAAATAAGTCGTGACCACAAGAAAACAAGATAGAAAAAATAATAATAATCCATGGCCTTTTAGGGCTTCCATAATAAACTACAATGACAAACAGAAATGAGCAAGCAGCTTATGAATCTCAGCAATGGGGAC
The DNA here is from genome assembly GCF_019924925.1 of Ctenopharyngodon idella. Lineage (NCBI taxonomy): Eukaryota > Metazoa > Chordata > Actinopteri > Cypriniformes > Xenocyprididae > Ctenopharyngodon > Ctenopharyngodon idella. The sequence goes on along the minus strand of NC_067235.1, from coordinate 26,159,039 downwards.
AACAAAATATTCAGACAATCAGATCAACTCTGGACATCAAAGCTACTAAAAGACAGAACAAAAACTACAGCCAAAAATAAAAGCAAATAGTTAGAATTAAAGAAAATAATAGGCCTGTTACAGACAGATACTCAGAGAACAGATAAAGTCACAGGATGATGTTTATTAACAAACAGCAGAGGGATAACAACGATGCAGGTGAGAAAACTGGAGTAGTTGATGGAAATGCAATGATGATGACACTGAAACAGTCTTTGTCTTACAGATGCAGGAGATCGTGGACGGATGTATGACAGAGGTATGCACACACGCTCAGACGGAGGTAAGTATTCACACGAAGACACTGGAGCACGAGGGCGAATACGTTGGAGAATCGTAGGAGGTGAGTAACTGGAGACGTAGGAGAATATCACATGGAGAATACATGGAAGGAGCCAGGGAATAGTCCATATGCGTGAACGAGACCGGACACTGGAGTGAGGTGAGGTGTGTGCTTAAGTTGAAATTTACTGCATTACATCTACATGATAAAAAAAAAAAAAAAAAAAAACACTTTGTGTAAGATTAAACCATGAAAACCTCTTCATCATTAAGTTGTCAACATCACCTGACCACATTTTCTCTTGCTATTTTTGTCACATCTAACACAGTTTTGGGGGGTTGGGGTTGTGGCCCGATTCAAAGATTGTTGCAAGACAGAATGAAACAAGAAACAAGATTCCAAACAGAAACAATATTATTTTTCTTACCCCATTGGCAGATAATTTTGCTTGTTTTAAACAAAAAATCACTTCATTTTGATTTTTTTTTCTCCCGTAGAACAAGAAAGAAATCGTATGTCATTTTACTTATCTAGTAAAAGCACTTGGGTTTCAGAGTTTTTAGATATTTAGACTGGAAACAAAACGAAAATACTAAACAAGACTTTTTGCAGTGTAATGTATTTACATAACAAACTCTGTTACTGCAAAATGAAATCATATTATATTACAGATATTAGAAAATTTAAAGATTTTAGAAGATTTAAAAAAAACAAAAAATACTCCAACATGACACACAAAGACCAAGAATCAGCACATGAATCTCAACAATGGTGACAATCAAAAGTGTCATGCCAGAATGCATGCTGGGAACAATAGCACAAAACTCCCAGCATGCATCACAGCATAAATAAATTATGCAGCTGAATTGTCCTATTATTTTCTTTAATTCTAACTATTTGCTTTTATTTTTTGCTGTGGTTTTTGATCTTTCAGTAGCTTTTTGTGATGTCCAGAGTTGATCTGTTTGTCTGAATATTTTGTTGTCACCTTTGTTGAGATTCATACGCTGACTGCTCATATCTGTGTTTGCCATTGTAGTTTATTATTTTCTGCTTGTTTTTTTTATCTTCAATATTTTAGCTAATTTCTGCAATACAGTGTGATCTCATGTTTCAGTAAAACAAGGTTTGTAATTTAAATGTATCAAGGGCAAAGCACAATTATTACGCTTCAAATGACATCAATAATTCATGCTATTTTACAATGATTATTATAAGAGAATAGTGATGCAAAGTCCGATTCATTTCCGCGAACTGGTTCTTTTCGGACAGTTCGGCTCAATGAACCAGTTCAAAGAGCAGAGTGTTCCTGACGTCATCATGCTATGATGCCACTATGCATTTCTTTTCTAACAACTCAGTGTCATGTTATATCAATGAAACGTTCAATTAAAGTCATTTGTGTCAATGCATATTGAAACATTAAGATAAAATGTTATTTGTGTGAATGCATATTGCTGATTATTGCCTTTCATTCACATTCACACAAGTTTGTGGTCACAGTTTCATTGGATCGCGGATCCTTTATGTCGGACACGACTGACCAATAGTAGCCTACATCTTGGATAAGATTCGCAGCTACAACACACATATTTATGCACAAACGCAGATATGTTCTACATGTCTAAAATATAGAAACAATAATCTCATTGATTTCACATAACAAATTAAAATATAATCTACATGTATAATAAACCATAGTAAAATGTATTTACATCGACAAAAAGGTTTTTGATTAGTGAACTGGCTCAAACGGTTACTTCCTATGAACCGGTTTCAACCGGCTCAAAAGAACGTTTTGTTCAAGAACCGAACATCACTATAAGAGAAACATATTATAAGAGTTAAGAGCCCTACTAATGGAAACACCAATCACCATTATGGTGACTACAAATGAAACAAACATGAGCGTTAAACTTTTGTTAATTCTCCCTAAGAACTTCTGTACATGAATGTCAGAAATAAAGTCAGTCTGGTTAGTAATATGTGAAGCTGTAATGCTGTTCGTGGAGTTGTTTAATCCTCCTCTGCTCCTCAGGGGCCTCATTTATGAAATGTTCCACAGAAACCGTCCTAAATTTCTCAGACGTGAGTATGTGTGATTCAGAGAATGAACGTACACACAGAAAACGAGCGTACGCCTCTCTTTCAGATGTGAAATCGATAAATCGCAAATGAACTTGAACTTGCGCACAGCACCTAATTAATGTCATTTACATATAAAAGATCACCAGTCATCGTCCAAACCCTTTAATTTAGAATGGCGAGCTGCACGAATAGCTTAGACTTCTATAAACCTGCAGTAATCCGACAAGGAAAAGTGAGTACGTCTGCTCAGACCCTGACGTGGCTTAATGTCTTCTTTTATCTTCAGTTGATTTCATCTTAGGATGTGGCTGAAGACAGTTGTAGCTCTTCTGTTTCTGTTTGTCTCTTTTTTTCTGTTCTCTTCTTTCCTTCAGTGATTTTGCTTGTTAACAGGCTTGATAATGCTAAGATGATTCTATAAATAATATATAAAGATTTTGTGGCTCAGATAAGGTCTGGTTCTGGTTTATTTCTTTGCTCTTGGCTGACATATGGCATTGCTATGGCCTGCTTGTGGCTCAGATCTGGTAAACAGGAGTGGTCCGCCCAACAATTGCCATCATTCCACGCCGTGTGTGTGTGAGAGAGAGAGAGAGAGAGAGAGAGTCTGGTGGTCACTCATCCAATACTACAAATGTGAGAGTACAGATAATACATCTCTGTGTGTATACGTTTATGTCTGACAGACTTGCCAAAAACACAAGCTAAAATCAGTATTAACATACTGTGCTTAACAGAAATGAAGATTTAGATTTCTAATATTTCCAATTCCAATACATTCTTGTGAGAACTGAATCTTACAGATCTCCCTTCTTCCTCCCTTCTCTGTCTTCATCGATCTCTCTCTCTCTTTCTCTGAGATTAAACTGTGGCTCCATGTGATCGTATAAATAAACATGTTCTTTTTGCAGACAGCACCTGAAAAATATATAAATAATAACCAGAAAAATCAAACAATACAATTATGCTAATGTATCCTTTCTTTAATGGGTTCTTTATCTGGAGGAGTGTCTCCAGGCTAATTTTCTGCTCTCAGGTGTTGAGAGAGTGTTTTACATTTCTCTGTTTTTCCATTGATGTGCAGTCCACTGGGATACCTCAGGTTTTCTATCCTTCATGCCTAATTCACTTTGATAAAAGCCATTAATGCTGCATGAGGAACACACACACACACACACACACACACACACACACAGAGAGAGAGAGAGAGAGAGAGAGAGAGTTGTTTCTCAGGTCTTGATGTTTTGAACTGTATTAATCTTTGCTTTTAATGAGCTCGCTAAAAATTTTGGCCAGTGTTAATTACATGACCTTTGCATGTTTGAACAAATCTTTGCTTTTTCCTTTATCAGCACTAGATGGCAGCAGATGTATATTATTATTTTATGACTCCAAGGCCCCCATTATCTTGTTTTAGGTCTAGATCGCACTTTTAAAAATGAGGCTATATCATATATCCAAGTTCTCCAAGACTATGGAAAGCCTGGTTCTTCAAAGAAAAGAAATGTTGAGGGGTACATTACAATAAGAAATATCTTCCTTTTTAGCTGTTTTACCTCGTTGTAAAACTTGTTTTGTCTTATTTTAAATTCTTTTAGGCCATCTTGAAGTCTCCTTGGTTGTTTGCTGAGGCTCCTAGTGGACCCCAACACCACTGGTCTATAATACCTCTGTCTGTTAGCATTGCTATTCATAATAAATCATTAATATTTATTAAATGTCGATAAATCACAAATGATCTTTTAATATTAAATGTATTAAAATTTAAACAAAAAATGTCACTGGTTAAACATCTAATATAATGAAATACACTACATATTTTGCTTTAAAAAAAATAATATATATATATATATATATATATATATATATATAGTCAGAGCTCATGGCTACTTCTGAATGGCAGTCAATGAAGAAAGAGGATTTTTGCACCCACATGGTGTATACTCACTAGCAAAACCTTGACCTCTTGATTTCTTCAGTCAAATGTTTTTTCTTCAGTTAAAGGTTTCAAATTTTCATCTTAGGAGTGTCAGTAATTCACGCATGTCTCCCTTGCACTCGCTCGCTTACACATGCACGCACGCACTCGCACGCGCGCACACACACACACACACACACACACACACACACACACACACACACACACACACACACACACACACACACACACACACACACACAGAGAGAGAAGTGACAGCTGTGTCCATTAATACTTCTACCAAAACTGGAGTCACTCCACCATCTGTCTTTCCTCCACTGTCATCTATTTCTCGTTTTCTTTCTCTCGCTATCTTATTCTTCTCCACCCATCACCCATCCCAACAGATCCCTCTCTGCCTACTCCATCCCTTCCCCTTATCTGTCTTTCAATAGTTATTATTGTATTAACTGTTTCTTGTTTTCCAGTAAAAGAAAATCTGTCTATAAGTATCTAAACATTCTTTGCCCTTTTTAAAGACTTTCTTCTGTATTTGTTTTAAGCATAAACTGATTTATTATTGTTATTATTATTAATAAAAGAACAATGAAACCATTTCCAATAACAAACAATAAACTTAAAAAATAACCTTAGGATTTTTAGTAATAAATTAAGTTTTTATTTTAAGACCTTTCCCTTAAAAACTGTTTAACAAAATATAATATCATTTTTTTTTTTTTTAATTCAGTAATACTTAAACAAAAAAATAAAAGTGTTTAAGAAATAAGAATTAACTTTTTTTTTCTTTTTTTCTGTTGTGTCTGTTTACTTTTGTAAAACCGTCTTATACCCCTTTATTTTTTCATTGCTATAATTCACCTGCATAACGTTTTATTCTCATTTACACAGACCAGTGCTCTTGTTTTTTAAACACTCTCAAACAATCTCTCACACATTAAATGAAATTCCTCTCTGTTTATCTGAATTTCAAGCTTAAATAGAGATGGAAAGCAGACTTACTACTGTACCAGGAGTCCAGGACGCACATCCCCCTGTTAGTGATGTTTATCATTCAACAGACCCCACACACTGCATACTTTCTACTTCTCTTTTTCCATGCATCTTTCTCATGTGTCTGGTCTTTAACAATAAACTGAAGCACATTAGCCACAGATTTCTGACAAAGAGAAAGTGCTTTTCATGTAGAGTAAATGCTTCTGTAATATAAATGGTCTTTTCTTTCTATTTGGCTTTGCCATCTGAAACTAAAGGAGTGTGTAAATACTCTCCATAAAACATTCTGCGTATCTCAGTAAGTGCTTTTTCATCTCACTTTACCTTCTCTCTCCATCTGCTCTCTTCTCATTTTCCCTAAATCAGCTACAATACAGTATTTGGATTCCCTTTCTGTCTAATTACATATGCCTCATTTTAGACATACAGCAAGTTAAACAGTTGCAACAGTGACTACAATATAATGGTGTTGGATTCTGTCGCCCTCTTTTGCATAGCAGATAGACCGTCCACCCACCTCTGTTTATCATGTGGCTGTGTAAACTCTCTGTGGTCATTTGCTCCATGCCACCCCTCCCTCCTCCATTGTTTCTGCAGGCCGCTAAGTGAGTGCTGATTCTCTGTTCTAATGGTTTCATTGAAGGGCTTTTAATACTGACTGAGTGATCTAGAGTCTTCAACAGCCACCATATTGATCTCAAGTGTGTTGAGATAAAAGGACACCTGTGTTTCATAATAACAGCATTCATTCAAGCTCAAGGTTTACCAACATAATAATATGTTTGGTGACAAGTGGATAATGCATCATGCTCGTTTGTATTTTATGCTGGTAATCTACACTGAAATGGCTTTTTGTTTTTGCTATTTTTTTTAAGTTGATTGGCTTACCTTTCTAAATAATTCAGATTACAGCACACTTGTGAGTGTGATATTGCTTTTATACAATAGTTGTATAAGTTAAATGTAATTAATTTAGAGTAACTTACATTTCAGAAAAAACTTGGCCAGCTAGTTTGTGATTTCTTCTCTGCTAACGAAAATAGTCATCAAAGATGAAAAATGAAAAAGTTAGTTTGATGAATATTAAAACCACTTATTTTGTAACAAATCAAAAATTAATCAGGAGTTTTTTTGTTTTTTGATAACTTCAATATTTACATAGGGACCAATTATATCCTCCCCCCCCAAACATCAAAAATGTGCAATATCACAAAACTGCATGAGCAAACTAATGGAAAATGAAGGTTCACCTCTGGATTGAGTGGAATTTTAAACTACTCAGTCTTGCTGCTTTTGCATTCAATTGGCTTTTTACTGGTAGAGGATCCAAAGAGATCAAACGGTTTTAAATAATGTAGCTGAAGAGGACCTGTATTGAAAACAGCAGTCTCACATCTCAAATCGACGGCCACACAGATACATATTTACCTACCACCTATTTAATCAACACAATTTTACCGCATAACAAAAGCAGTAGACAAATTTTGTCTACAAAGTAAAATTTGAATACAAATAAAACTCTCCTTCTTTCTTGTTTAAAAAATGTTCTTTTTCAATTTATTTGAAACACTGCTAGTGAATATAGGGAGCCATATTGATGAATTCATTTTTGCCACTGTGTTTTAAATAGCATGTTTACTTAAGCTGAGGGAACCTCTGATAAGACAAAGTTACAGAGAATTGTGTAGAACAAGCTGCATCTTGTGCGTGTGTGTGCCAGTCGGAGAATACATTGCTAAAAGGCATGACTGTGTGAGTACTGTATAGTCATAGATACAGATGTGTGCACACACATCCAGTGTGTTCAAAAGACCCAGAATTTCCAAAGCACAACACCTGTGTGTGTTTGTATTAAAGAATGCTGAAGGGAACTTGTAGCCTGAGGACATACAAAACTGTCACACACTTTTTACAACAACATAAAATACCCAGAATATTTTCAAGAGACTTAACATAACAAAACAAGTGTTAAAGAAAAAGGCAGGAATGAATAGATATACTCCACAGGTCATTTACACACACGTACGCACATATACAGTACATGAAAATGTGCAAAAGAACTGACAATACCTGTCATCAGCTGTTTATAATGGCACTTACAGGAATTCAGATGTTAAAAGCACTTTTCACGGCACTGCAAACAGAACCCTGAGGCGGAACAAAGCCTGAGTGACAGAGACAGGCTTTACTTTTCATGAACAAAGTTATTCAGATGTCTTCAGTGTTGGGGTAACGCATTACAAGTAACATGAGTTACGTAATCAGATTACTTTTTCAAGTAACTAGTAAAGTAACGTGTTACTTTTTCAATTCACAACAAAATATCTAAGTTACTTTTTCAAATAAGTAACGCAAGTTAATTTTCACATTTATTGACTGACAGCTCTCCTGTCCCCATGTTGAGAGAAATAAAGTGCAGAGATGTTGTGTGCGCTGTGTGAACATGATGGATATTGTAGTTCTAGACTAAATGTGAACATGCATTTACTCATCTCACTTGCACAAACACATTCAGTATTCCTCCAAATGATATAAAAGCAGTGAAATGCAATCTCAGAATTTTATGCAAACCTGTAATAATTAATTATATTAAATTAAACAAATATACTTTGTTTTTGATCCAATTTAACCATAACAATAAGAAAAAATGACTTTAGATTAGACTTAGAAATAAGAGTGTTGAATTTCCTTCTCCTGTATCTTATTCTTCTTTAATCCAGAATGGCAGCACAGATGTAAGGTTTGTTTGTGTTGCACCCTCTACTGTACAGGCGTAAATATGTATTTCCTTCAGCCTGAGGCTTATTCATTTCACTTTTGGTGTAAAAAGGCCTTTAAATTTGCCAAAAATACAACTTTTTTGTTGTCATTAAAAAACAAACAAGCAAGCCCAGCCCAGATGAGAAAAAGTAACGCAAAAGTAATGTAATGCATTACTTTTTATAAACAGTAATTAGTTACTTTTTTTAGGGAGTAACAAAATATTGTAATGCATTACTTTTAAAAGTAACTTTCCCCAACACTGGATATATTTATTATAAGAGCATCATAGACAGACGGATAGATAGATAGATAGATAGATGGTATAGTTACAGCATTTACCAGCAATGGCTAAAAAGCCAAACCTTGACCTTGACCATTGCATAAATAAGCTAAGCTGATGTTGTGATTTATGTATGTGGTCTCTGGAAACATACTTGAGATGCATGTTAATAACATGTGTAAACAGTGGGATGGATGTTAATACCAATGATTGGTTGACTTGAGACTGATGAGATATCATTATTAGGCTCTAAAGTAAACCACTTAACCACAGGTTACTCCAGAGGGATTGTCTTTGCAATGCACAATGTAAACCCACAAGATGAAAAGAATGTTGACATTGCTATCCTGCTCCTTGTTTTAGTAAAAATATTCAGAGACACTATTCAGAGGTTTACCATTACTCTCCATGAGTGAGGAGCAGAAACTAACCAGAGCTCAAACCAGGCACTACCAGCGTATGCAAACTAAATAAAGGGATATAGAAAATCACTCACAGATTAATTCATTCACACTCCCATTGTATAAAAATGATCCATATGTGCACAAAAGTATCGTACGCATAATCTTTAATGGAAGTAGAGATATCCTAAAACAAATCTCCCTTCTCTGTGCTTGTCCTTTAGGAAGAAATATGGAAGGAACGCATTCACATACACTCTTGAGAGCCAGACAGGTCATCACGAGTGCTCGGCGGGGGACTAAAGCCCAAGTAGTAATGATAAACAGAGAGGGCTCAGCTATGTGAGTAATGTCAAGGCTTTTCTGCTATCTCTCCTTTAAAGCATGAGAAATTCCCTCCCAAATACCGACAACCATAATACACCCACATTTCGCCTGCTGGTTCGGGTGTCTCTGACATCTCTTCTCATCAGTCACAGAATCTAATTAAAAAACAATAAACTCATCACAAAAGCAGCTAATTAAAAAAATGTCTCACTTGAAGTAGCAAAGCGAGATAATTTCGCTAATCTTCAAGGCTGGTTTGATAACATTCTGCTCTGAACCCGAACACAGCAGGGGATGTAAAGGACGGCCGAGGATAACGACAAACTGAGGAGGTCTCGCTCACTGCGTCATTAAAGAGCAAATTAAGTGTACATGCAACAACATGTAATATACGCATACATGCACAGATGTGCAATTAGCAGTTTAGGAGAAATCCCCATGAAATCAAGCCACAGAACTCCCTCCGATGACAGAAAGGGATTATGGGTAAGAAAATATGAGTCATTGGAAAGAGTATGAAAGCTCATTTGAACACAGCCCTCAGTGTACGGGAAGAACTGTAAAGGCATACCAGTAATTTAGTCATATCTTGATATTTGCATCTTGATGTTCTTTCCCTAAAAGGACTGAATGTTTACAAGAATATTACCTTGTCCAAAAATGCAAATGTTTAAGCCGTTATTTTTTCTTGTCATACCAAGCACTCTTTTACATGTCTATGTGAGACAGAACTCTCTCAGACACTTGTGCTGATTGATATAACAGCAGGATAGCTCAGACTGATGGCACGTCCAGGCAGATCGTACAGCTGCCCTCAGTTCCACAGAAACACTTTAACATTTTATTAGGGGCAGTTCACACTGAACACGTTTTGCAGTTAATGTGAGAAGCAAGTCAGTGGAAAAAATTCAACAAAAATGCAAGGTCTTTTTTTTTTTTCTTTTTTTTAAAGTTTAGCTTCTTTTAACTTGAGAGCTGCGTGTTTAGAACGCTGTGTCATGCAAAAGATGCTGCAAATGATGTAAGACACAAGTGCAATGGTCAAACATTGTGCATGTTTACATAGAAAGACAATGGAAAAGCAGCACAGTGGGATGTAATGTTTCCAGTAACAGGGCTGTTAATAAGAATAAAGTAAGTAGTAGTCAGCTGGTCATGTGATCTCATCACCAACAATTTTTACCTACTCATTTTTTACCTACTCATTTTTTTAATGAGGAAAAAAAATTACTGAGTGTACCTTTAAGTGGCATAATTCGGTTTCAGGCAGTGTTGTTATAGTTAGCTAAGGGACCATTTGCAAGAGACCATTTTCAACTAAAAACGGAAAACTTTTTATGCATTTAGACTGTTTATTTACACGACAACGGCATTTTGGTGGCCTGAAAACGCAAAGTTTTGAAAACGGGTTTCAAAGTACAAGTTTTTGAAAACGGTCTCCGTGTAAACAACAAAAACGCGAATCTGTGAAAACGATGACGTCATGCACATGCGCAATACATGTTCAGTCTATAGTGTTTCATCGCCATCTAATGGCCTGCCAGCAGAATACAGCGTTTTAATCGTTTTCACGGATTCGTATAAGTGGGGATCGTTTTGACAGTGGTGTCGTCTGTACGCGGAAAACTCAAAGGAAAAACTTCTCCGTTTTAATCATATCACTGTTGTGTACACGTACCCTAAAACTAAAACAATTTAAAATATTTCATAAGATGACATTTTTGTTTATTTATAACAGGTGAGTAAGGTATTTTATTGAACAGATAAATTGGCATATGTAGCTCTCTAACACCGTGTCTACACCGGACGCGAGCGGCGCGACGTGACAATAGAACCCATTATAATCAGTGATATTGTCTATACTGGATACGGCCAAAGACTATAGAATAACACAAGACGTGTCACTCGTATTGTTTTGAATGGGAGAAAGTGCAACGTGCAATATGGCGGAATAAGTCCCGCCTTCTAAATAAGAGCCAATCGCCGATTGGTAAAGTCATCGCGTCACTGCAGCAGCCGTTAGAAGCTCCGGTTCCTATAGAAACAATCAGACGCGCGCCTCCGAAATGAGACGCAAGAGACGCGCATTTAGGATTGCACATGCGCATTAGATGATCCAGCCTGGGAAATACCGTTTTTTGTCATGATTCGAGCGTTTAGAAACAAAATGTATGAAACAGTTGTTGTCAGATTTCATTGGTGATTTCAAATATGAAATTTAATCGAAAGCTTGGCAAACAGCTTTGGAGAATTTGACGTTTCCCCATTCAAAGATATAGGAGCTGCACTTGAATGCCTGAGAGGCGTTTCAAAGATGGCCGCCGAGTGAAATGACTTGTCTTAAAGGGACTTTGATACGGCGCTGCGCGACACGACGCGGCAAATCCCCGACAGTAAACAGATACCCCATTCTATTTCTGATGTAGTCCAACTGCTTTCCAACAGTCCTCTTGTCGCGTTCAGTGTAGACAGTTTTTAGCTGTTCCAGCGCGACGCATCTATTGTAGACACGGTGTAACAGAGTTTATTGTAAAGCATTACCTATAGTGAAGCGTCATTTCATTATGGGTTGTTGTAGTGCTGTCCTGGAATTTATTTTTTAAGAAAGTACAGTGTCTATTAATGAGTATAGCTACAGTAATGCCTTCAGCTAGTCAGCTTGATAGCCTTTCCATCTAAACTGGCTATATAGTATTCAATGTTTTATGAGCAGTAGGATAACCTCTTTTTTTTAGTTATGAGAAAGAACCATGCAGAGCCGAAGCACAACCAAAACAATGTTCTTCTGCAAAATGCATGCAGTTTTGTTTTTTCACATAGAAGTTACATAGTGTACTTTTTAATTACTCACTCACATAATAAAAAAGTATACATAAAAAGTACAGAGTGGATTGGTATTGGCAGAAGGAGAGTCACTTGCTTTGATGAGGGAGAGTCATCATTAAATCAATGGAATAGAGTCAGACTTTAGTGTCTCCATTCACTAAATGAATTGAGAGCATCTGATATAGCTGACTCACTCACATCCTCTCTCTCTCTTATTATTCACATAATTATCCAAGCATCCTTCCTAATTCTATCCATAAGAATATCTACTGATCTAAAATGACTTGAGAAGCTTTTTCAACTGCAGCCTGTTGGAACACGTCATTTCCTTTCCTATTAAACATCTCTTCTTATCTGCAAACAAATATGATTTCAATTTCCATTTTCCATCCTTATTTTCATCTCAATATCAAACTGCATTAACATACATTTGTTCCTGTGCTGATGGTCTGATGGGTGAATGAGCTGTCGGAATCAATGATTTAAGAGGGATCGGCAGATGCTTCTTAAACGTATATCTGTCTCATTCCCCAAACTCAAGTGGACAGCACAAGCAAATAATGTTAATCACACCTGAGGGTGTATCTGCCTGTCTAGTATGTAGGACTACTATTTAAAATGATCCCCTTACATGCAAATTTCAACACAGGAGGAATTTCAGCATCTTGACAGACACCTAGCAAGCAGAGACAAGGATGAACAAGGCTCTAGGTGAAGGTTTAATGACATATTGGCTGTGTCAGCTGTCCAAATATACCGTCTAATAGGAAGCTCACTACATTATAAGAGATAACTATCTTGAGGGTACGTATTTACAATTCATCTAGTACATCATCAAGGTACTTTTAGTGCACTACACCTGCATTTTTCAGAGTACAATACAATGCTCACACTACCAAATGGCATAGAATATTGCATATATGCAAAATGGAACCACCTTCATTCTGACAGCTCAATAAGTAAGGGTGCTGTCACATTTACTGTTGTTCTGCACATTTTCACAGGCAAAATCAAGTCATTTCAATAGGAATTCACTTGATCATGAATTTCGCATGAGTACAAAATATTTCCCAATGCAGATTTCACAATGGGTTCAACTCAAGTTGGTCACGCATTGACCATCAGAATGCTTCTTAGTTTAACAGCAAATTCTGCATGAGCAGCACTTAATTTTGCTACACTATTGACAATAGGCAATTTTGTTAATGTGACTGGACCTTAAAGGGGAAGTTCACCCAAAAATGATTTACTCACCCTCAAGCCATAGGTATGACTATCTTCTTTCAGATGAATACATTTAGAGATATATTTAAAAATATCCTTAGTCCTCCAATGTTTATAATGGTTGTGAATGGGGGGCCTGTTTTGAAGTAAAAAATAATGCATCCATCCATAAAAAAAGTAATCCATATGACTCCAGTGGGTTAATAAAGGCCTTCTGAAGCAAAGTGATACATTTTTGTTAGAAAAATATCTATATTTAAAACTTTATAAATTCAAATAACTAGCTTCTGGCGGACGACCGTACGCAGAATGCTCAAGTCGATTTGCGGCGGAAGAGTATCCTTTGATCTGATGCACAACGTAATGACAAACGCGGAGGCGCAGAGGACAGAGCAACACAAATCACTGGTCACGGATTATAAGTCTAAAATGATCATTTTTGAAGAGAAATGTCAGAGGATTTTGATATAAGAGAAGACGAGCTTAAATTTGTTGCACAGCCCTATTTGTTTTAACTGCGAGAGACGTCTAAGCTTACAATACTCCTACATCCTGCGTAATACATCGCGTCAGAGGATTACTCATTTACCGCAAGTCAACTTGTGCATTCTGCGTACGGTCGTCCGTCGGAAGCTAGTTATTTGAATTTAAGTTTTAAATATGGATATTTCTTAAAAAAACTAATCGCTTCGCTTCAGAAGGCCTTTATTAACCCCCTGGAGTCGTGTGATTACTTTTTTATAGATGGACGCATTATTTTTTACTTCAGAACAGGCCCCCCATTCACAACCATTATAAACATTGGAGGACTAAGGATATTTTTAAATATATCTCTAAATGTGTTCATCTGAAAGAAGATAGTCATATACACCTAGGATGGCTTGAGGGTGAGTAAATCATTGGACAATTTTCATTTTTGGGTGAACTATCCCTTTAAGTGATAAGCCTAAAATACAGTCAGCCTGTCATTACTGCAAATATTTTTCTATAGGCTAATGACCAGCTAACTGGACATTATCAAGCTTATTACATGGCTGCTAACAAAATAAATGATTATATAAAACATTATTTTGAGCTTAAATTATTTTATATAATAAAAAAGATGGGTAAAAATGTGGAGAGTCCAAATGTATATCATTATGTAGCCTAAATGTTTAGACTTTTCCAAACTCTGGGTTCTCTCGGGAGTTTCCTTTAATCTCTGTGGTTGACATTGCTGCAATTTGAGACTTTCACGTTTTGTTCTACAATTTAAATATCATATTCACAAATCAAAAAGAAATTGAAGATCTAGGTTTTAGCACTATAAACGTGTTAAGGAAGCGATATGCAGGATTAGCAGCGTTGTAATCGTGATTCGTAATCGACACTGGATTGCAGTTGTGAACAATCCTCAGCAAGGTTCCTATAGCTGCGTTTCACTATACGACAGTGTATTCTCACAAAGATGAAATAGCCAAACCCCACGCCTATCAGATTACATAATGTAATGATCGTATTTAAATGTCATTCAATTACGGAAGCGTGTATCTGTCCTCCAAAGTGTCTTTACATGTAAAAATCCCTTACGGGGGTTTCGCATCACCATTTAACGATTAACAAGATCATACATGATATACTTACCTGACGGTTACAAAAGATTACAGCCTGTTAAATCTGAACTATCATTAGAAGTAGCTAAAGAACAAATACTGAAACCCCAAAGGGAAACTTGAAATGAATGTTAAGGTGAGAAACAATGTTCAACATAGGCTACTCAATTGATTTAGCCATTTAAATTATGAAGTTACCTCAGGGTTAAAGCAATTTTAGAACTTTTTGGACACAAAACATGAGACAGTTTGGGATTTGTCGTTGTTGTTGTTGCTTTTTTTTTTTTTTTGGCAGTATAAACTCTACACAGTTCCAATCAGAAAAAGACGAGCTACAAAGTTCACAAATGCGTACCACAAAATATACAGTAGACCTGGAGGGCATAAGCAATTGCAGACATCCATAAAGTATGATATCTTATTCAAAACGTCTTTCTTATCAGCGAAATTTGCAAAATCATTCAGTAGTTAAGACATGTAGCCTATATCCTCCTTAAGAAAAGTTTTTTTTCTTTCACAATATTTTAAAAAATGGGTGTTCAAATATTTTGGTATGCAAATATTGACCATAACTCTAAATCACACATTGCATTGACAGAACACACGACTACATTTTGCAAAATGTTATCAATAAATGTGAAAAATAGCATTAAGATAAAAAGTAAAATATATTCCATGAGGAATCTGAGACAGGGGCCTTTACAAACTGGCCATCATACTTTTTCCAGTGTTTGAGATGTTCAGAGATGTATTAGCTCATGTGTCTAGTGGACAATTAATACATACAGATTCATTAACACTCAACTACAGACAAAGATTCAGTAGGTAAAAAAAATAATGTTATATCCAAGCAAAACCCTTCTCATTTCTCCTCGGTCCTCTCTTAAACCTCATTCAGTTGTACTAAACCTGCTACTTAGTCTAGAATCACTGTTTTGTTGGTACAGAAAAGCACTGAATGTATGTGTATATGTGTCTATGGCCATATTGACAAATTGCGCAAATGTTAGAAAAACTGTCCCTGGGTGTTGCTCTGACATGCAGAGGACCCGACTCAAAGAATAACAGATAGTGAATCTATAATTTGAAGCAAATAACAAGGCCCATGGCTTTGTTTAACATTAGGGCCTGGGAAAAGATGACAGGGTGTTCCAACAACATAGCGATTCTAGAATGTTCCAGCTGTGCCATGTGAACAACAGTGTGCTATTACTGAGAAAGATACAAAATACATATATAAGCTAAACACAAAACCCTGGAACATCACATACAAGCTTAAAGAAATTGTTTTTACACCCCATGTTCATATTTTGGTTAAAAAAAAACAAACAAAATGAAAGCTGCAATGAATATCAATATTGATAAATAACAAAAAAGATCATCACTCTGTAACAGCAGTGGAAAAATTCTGGTCCTGTCCCTCAACTTTTTCTTGTTTATCTACTTACTCTCAGAATTTAAAGCTATAGTCCACCCAAAAATGAAAATTATGTCATCATTTATTCATCCTCATGTCATTGCAAACATATTTTAGAAGATATTTTAAAAATGTGTTTTGTTGTTGTTGTTGTTTATACAATGAAAATGACTGGGATCTGGTGTTGTTTGGACTCCACTAACTTCAATTATGCACAAAAAACAGCTAAAACCTTCTTTTGTGTTCCTCAAGAAGTTTGGAATGACTTGAGGGTGAGTAAATGACATAATTCATTTTTGGGTGAGCTATGCCTTTAAGGTATAAGTTTCACTAAACACAGAGCAACAACTTTTAAGTTTTTTACAAAAAAAAAAAAAAAAAAAAAGGCTGAAGGTGTTTAGTTTGATATGTTTCTCTAAATATATAAATAATGCCAGCCTAATGATATTAAAAGCGTTGGTAAAAGAAAATGAAGAAAAGTATATTGAGACAGCATGTGCATTTAGATTTGTGCTCATTCAGTAGATATTTTCCAATCACTTTTTAGCACTTTAATCATTCAAAAAGAAAAGTTAAGGTGAGAATATATAAACTAATGCTTCGGGAGCCATTTTAAAAGACAAAAACCCAGAAGATAGGCCTGACCTGTCCCATTACTAACAGAGTTAGGTTAAAGTCTTTGTTAAAGTCTTTGACCATGTTTGAGCTGTCGAGTGGAATTCAGTGCAGTACAGAGGAAATGAGATGATTGAGTTAGTTGTGAACCACTTCTACAACTCTCAGACTTGAGCTAAATGGGTCTGTGCATTCAGATATATGGTTTGATTCTCACACTCTTTCTTTCTTTGTGCCACCACTGGCTTTTGGTTTTAGCTCAAAACAGGTGTAGGAAATTATAGTGTGGAATTTAGGACATGGTCTAAAATATAGGCAAAAACATAAATGTTTGACTATACAAAGGCTGATATGAATAACAGAGTTTGATCATTTCACCAGTGTTGAATATACAGCCGGACAGTGTATGTAATGGCACATTCATATGCTCCATGCAGATCATGACCAGAACGTATAGTGGTCTGTAGGGTCTACTACTCAGGATAATATCATGTGTGTGGTTCACAATCAAAAATGTACACAGTAAGTGCAGTGTAATGCAAAAAAGAGGCTGTACTGTACTATTCAACAACATGAACTAATCAACATAATCAGGGTGCAGCACAGCAGGAAGAGCAACACCCAGTGTCCACAGTGACTTTTCTGATTTGTTTTGGGTAGATGAACACTGAGCTGCATTAAGTTGTACTGCCCAATCATTCTGACTGGACAAAGATTGGTTTGACTACACAATCAGGACAAAGTAGAAACCCTTATCAAAATAATGCAGATTTACATTTATTGCCCCTCCCACTTCTAAACTGAAACCCACCCTCAGTTCAACGTCATAGCCCCTTCATACAAACCTCCCAACTCCCCACCCGGCTCCCCCCCCCCCCCCCCCCCCCCCCCCCACAAAAAAAAAACTGTACAGCCAAAATGAATTCATCTTCTCTGTCCTCCATCTTCTCTCTTCTCCTCCATCAGAGCACTCTTAATTCCACCACATCATCCTCTATGTTCTCTGGAGATCATGTTTTTATCTGTCTCTTATCTTCTTCGTTTTAACACTGTGAAAGAGGAAAGGTTGTTAATGAATGCATGCTATTGTTACAGGCCATCATTTAGCTGCTTAATGTAATACAATTCTTAAAAGTGGCACTGATGCAGTGAATTATTAAAATAAATAAATTTAATATTTATTTATTAAAAAAAAAAAAAATAAATAAAAGGTTCATGCTATGCAGTTTATTAATATTTATACATTTTTATAGTTAATTAAAACTATAAAAAAATATTTTTATTAATTGACAAAGCTAAAATAAAATAAAATATAAATATTAATCGAAAAATGTAAACTTAAAAATTGTATATTGAAATGTTGCCTTGGCAACAAACTGAAATAAAATAAGTTGAGGTACTAAAATGGCTAAAAGTAAAAATGAAATAAAATAGATTGAAGCTATTTGGAAGTACTTAAAAAATAAAATTACAAACAGATAAAACAAATTAATTAATTACTAAAACAAACTAATTTATAAAAAAAAAAAAAAAACATTACTCCAGTCTTCAGTGTCACATGATCCTTCAAAAATCATTCTAATATGCTGATTTGATACTCAGTTATTATCAATGTTGAAAACAATTGTGTTGCTTAATATTTTTTTGGAACCTGTGATACTTTTTTCAGGATTCATTGATGAATAAAAGGTTAAAAAGAACAGCATTTATTCAAAATATAAATCTTTTCTAACAATATAAATCTTTACTATCACTTTTTATCAATTTAACACATCCGTGCTGAATAGAAGTATTAATTTCTTTCAAAAAAAAAAAGAAATAAAAAAAATTACTGACCCCAAACTTTTGAACGGTAGTGTATATTGTTACAAAATATTTCTATTTTAAATAAATGCTGATATTTTTTTTTAACTTTTTATTCATCAAAGAATCCTGAAAAAAGTATCACAGGTTATAAAATAATATTAAGCAGCACAACTGTTTCCAACACTGATAATAAATCAGCATATTACAATGATTTCTGAAGGATCATGTGACACTGAAGACTCGAGTAATGATGCTGAAAATTCAGCTTTGCATCACAGAAATAAATTATAATTTAAAGTATGGTAAAACAGAAAACCAGAATTTTAAATTGTAATAATATTTTACAATATTATTGTTTTTTTTTTTTTTTTCTGTATTTATTATGAAATAAATGCAGCCTTAATGAGCATAAGAGACTTCATTCAAAAACATTAAAAATAGTAACGTTTCCAAACTTTTGACTGGTAGTGTGTATACACACACACACACACACACACACACACACACAGATACATATACATATATATGTCACATGTCTGTTTGTTTTCATTCATCACGTGTTTCTTTGTTGGACACCATGGACACTAACTAATCATCACAGCTGTTCGTCATTTGAGTTAATCATCTGTATTTAAGTTACTCTGTCATTGAATCTTCAACATCGTTTTCATTGGGAACCTTAGCGTTACAATATATATATATATATATATAAACCAAAACCAGAACCACTATGCTAAACCCCTCTTACCTGTTCTGGATGTTTTTTGTTTATCAGACCAGTCTCCTCATTGCCTTTCTCACTGGACTTCCTCTCCATCACAATACTATTTTTATCATTCCCAGATGGCCTGCAAAGAGGAATGACCAATGAAGAAAAGATGAGAATGAATATGTGGACATGTGGCCAGCAAACAGTGCTGCCAATTTAGCAATTTTTTTCGCTAAATTTAGCAACTTCCCCACCCCTTTTGAGACTTTTTTCAAAAACCTAGCAACAAATCTAGCAACTTCTTGGACAAACCTTATCTAGATTCTGTGACTCGCTAGACGTCATCTAGCGACATTTAGCAATCAGTTTTAGCTACTTTCAACTGAAAGCAATTGGCAACACTGCCTGCAAATGTTGGATTTCATGGTCTGTGCTACTTACACATCCTTCTCGTCCTTTTTCCCACAGCTCAGCTTGCCCTTCTTACTGAGGAAGAAGAGCAGAGCCACCATGATGAGAAGCAGCAGAACACACACCACCACGGCGATCACGACCGCACTCGAACCCCCCTGCTGTTTCTCCGCTGAGAAGAGCGAACGAGAAAAGAGTTGATGAGAAGTTAATGGTTAATAGTGAGTGTGAAGAAGTAACACTTTTGGGTGGGAGAGGAAGAGAAAGGGGGACACAGAGGGGGAACGGGCGTGTGAGGAGGGTGGGAAGGAAGTAAACCAGAACAATAAGCAATTGTTCTTATGTTGACAGTAAATGCGAGACCCATAAGGTAATTGTCCCTAAATAAGGTCACAGTTTGAGAAATGATATACAAACACACACACACACACACACTCTCACAGCTGTAAGCAAACTAATAATCACATACACACATCATTTTATTCACACGCAAAGACAGAAAAGCAGCAGGGGTTATACAGACCTGTTTTAAACACGGGGTTTCCTTCGAGCAGCATTATGGGAAAGAGAAAGAGTCCCATTGAA
Organism: Ctenopharyngodon idella; assembly: GCF_019924925.1. Lineage (NCBI taxonomy): Eukaryota > Metazoa > Chordata > Actinopteri > Cypriniformes > Xenocyprididae > Ctenopharyngodon > Ctenopharyngodon idella. The sequence goes on along the minus strand of NC_067235.1, from coordinate 26,138,741 downwards.
CAGCACACGTGAAAAAAACACTCCAGCATTAATCCACATACACACACATAACGAGGCCCATCAATGAGATGAAGACGAACACACACACACACACACACACACACACACACACACACACTCTCTAAAGTGACCGCACAAGCTAAACATTTGACAGCACAAAGATGGAAGGAAAGGACATCGGTATTAAGTGACAAACACCCCAGACACAGAGAGGAAGGAAAGAGAGGAAGGTAAAATAGAACAGAATCCTTTATTGTCCCAAATAAGGGAAAAGTTAAAGGTGCAGCATCAACAAAATAGAGGACAGACATCATACAAAGGTCACATACGTAATACAATATACAATATACACAGTGTTTGGTAACAGTACATAATATACAGTGTAAAGAGCTGAAGAGTTAGATCACGGAGTATGTACAAAGAAAGAGTCCTGAGAGGAAGAGGAGGAGCAGAGAGAGCTGGGACAAGTGTCTACCTCGGTTAGCGGCATTGGCATCTGGGCCATTGTCTGGATCTGCACAGAAGAAATAAAAGAATGAGGTTTAGAGAACAGCTAACATTTTGCACATTAATCTGGGTCTGTTGAGATACAAGGTATGTTCGGAATTGCATACTACATAGTATTAAAACGATTTGCATTAAGTATGCAGAAGCCTCATGCTCATTTAAATTCTGGGCTGAAAGTTTGAATTGTTTAAATAGAGATTTTACATGTTATTTCTAATTGTATCTTAAAAGTTAAATTGTTAAAATTTTAGAGGTCTACAGATTCAATTTACTGTTCAAAAGTTTGGGACACTTTTTAGATTTTAAATAAATGCTGTTCTTTTGTACTTTCTATTGCTAAAAAAAAAAAAAAATCCTGAAAAAAATCACGTGTTTCACAAAACTATTAAGCAGCACAACTGTTTCAACATTGATTTTAATAAGAAATCTCTCTTTAGCATCAAATCAACATATCAGTATGATTTCTGAAGGAGCAATGGAGTAATGATGCTGACCATTCAGCTTTCCCATCAGAGAAATATTATCAACATTTTAAAATATATTAATTCAGAAAACGGATGTTTTAAATTGTAATCATTTTTCACAATATTTCTGTTTCTACAGCACTTTTGATCAAATAAATGCAGCCTTGGTGGGCATAAAAGACTTCTTTCAAAAACGTTTTAAAAAAATCTAACAGTTTCCAAACTTGATCAGTAGTGTATAAAACGGACATGATTCTGAAGTGTCTACAAGGTCGATGCAACTAAAGCACACAAAATCCCTGATTTTTGAGATCATCTTGACTAAAATTCTCACATTCTTACACAAAATGGGATAATAAAAAAACTTTATAATAACAGTATTCATATGTAACTGAGATATCTGGTTGCTACAGGCTGAGTTTACCATACAACAATAAGGTCATGTGACTGTGTACCAAGCACTGTCTGAAATGTATATCCCTGCATACTAGAAGGCGGTGTACAGCATATGCTGGGGTTCTTTTTGTGCAACCCTGCTGCTGGTTAATATGTATCAAACTAGATAAATTTGGAAGTTTCTATCTGAGATTTACCCAGTGGGTTATTTTTAACCCAGTCATTTTAAGATCTGTTGTATCCCAATCCTAACGTTGCCCCAGTTTGTATGAGTAGGAAGCACTAACCTGATTTGTCGAACACCTCGAATTTCCTTTTGGCTTTTCCATGATCATTGTATGCTTCACACACTACACCATTATTCGGATCCACAGCTGTGGCCTTAAGAGTGACCTGTGCTGATCACCCTATTCCCCACTACTGTCACTGACTACACACAGACAGATGAATAACATCACAAAATACAATGAATACAGCTTTCTCTGATGTAAAGATCAAGTTCAAACCTTAACTATTTGGAGCACACACACGCACCTCTTTACCAGAAGGTGTCCAGGTGAACTGTGGAGCAGGATAGCCAAGGGCAGAGCAGTTGAGAGTGACCTCATCTCCCTTAGCAAAAAAACCATCCACTGAAGCATCAATCTCAGGTTGACCTTTAAAACAATAGCATATGTTTATTGGAAGTTGCCAATCTTTGAGTTCATTTACTTTTAGCCTGTCTTTGAGTTGTAAATTCCTTGATATCTTTGTTGGCCACTCAAAGAGATGTTAAAATAAACCTACTACCAGATCATCTTAACAAATTTGACATCTGCTTTTTTTGAAGATTCAGTCCATGGCTAGAGGTGTTTGATTATAGGTTTTTCTGAGTCGACTCCAATTCCCAACTCCCACTGTAGAAGTCAATGGAATCGACTCTCGGAATCAATTTACTTTAATTCAAAACATGGTCGGCAATAAAAGAATACAAGATTGCCGTTATTATTGCCACAAAATGTAGGCTTTTCTTTTTTTCTGACACAAAGCCTAAAACTACCCTTTTTAAAACAACAAAAAATTTAGCGTGACTGGCCAAATTAGTCCAGTTTACAGATTAAATTACCTTGAAATTGGGTGAGGGTGAAACCACAAAGCTAATACGGAGGTATGTATATATTTCCAACGTACATGGCTGTTATTTTATTGTACATAAGCTACAAGTAGGATAAAACTATGTGACTGTGACGTTGTTTCTGTGACAGCTTCAGCTCTCATGTACAGAACGATTTCAGACACAGCAAGGGAGAGTCAATTCCTGTGCTGGAGTCGACTCCGACACTCCCATCACTATCCATGGCTCTGAAACAGTAGCTACATGTACATGTACAGTAGCCATGACATCATATTCCATGAACACAGTACCAGGGGAGAATTTATGTACCACACTGTAAATGCCACACCATCCCTTCGTGGAAATCAGGAAGGTGTGAACTACACCCATGAATACTTTAAATGCCATGAAGGCGTACAGAACAAAATCAGGAAATCAACTATAGAATGAAAATTTTCCTGAATGCACAGATAAGATAAATGACACATTGCCTAGTGTTATGTGTCACATACTGCAGGACGACAGTGTTTATCAACTCAGAGTTTTATTATTGGAATTAGTTCAACAGTAACTGCTCACATTGTTAGTGGCCTTGAAAATATATCTTCCATTGATTTCCACCACAGGCATTTCAGGAAGTTGCCTTGAACCAAATGAAACTGTTCTGAGATGATTCACAACATTTTATTTGAAGCAAAAAGTCTATGAGGATTAGAAGACGGATGAGTTTTTTGTTCTATTGATGCAGTTTATTCTTCCAAAACAACTCTAATTAGGGTGACCAGATTTCTCATGGTGGAATATGGGACAGAGAGCAAGGGGTGAGCAATATGACCATGATATTTTTATTTCACTATATATATAGTAATATAATGTAATTTGTTTGTAAATTTATTTTTTATTTAACAACAATTATATATATATATATATATATATATATATATATATATAATTGTTGTTAAATAAAGAAATTTACAAACAAATTACAAACAATACAACAAATAATATGATAGAGATACAAATTAAATAAACATGTTTTTCAGATACAGTAGGTTTGTTTACCATGTATACATTTATTTAACATCTTTTGTTACTAAACATTAATGACAGACAAATATACTGTCCCTTTAAGACCGAATTCATGGATGTAATATACTGACACATATCCTGTTTTCACCCATCTGTTTATGTCCACTTAAGCCATAACCTACTGTATTTACATGAGATACTCAACACGATGGACATTTTGACATCTCTGTGTGCATTTGACCATTCAGGCGCAAGGAGAACTGATCGCGCACTGTCTGAAAGAACTAGGAGAGAGCGCTTCTGGTCTGCGTCTGAGCGATTCCGCCTATCCCGCCTTCACTAATGGATAACGAATTGTGATTGGATGGTAATTTTGTTCTATGATGGGCTAATTGATTGAGCTGTTCTTGCGTGACAGAACACTACTACTACTACTAATACTCGTTCTGTGATTATCCAGTTGTAACAAATTTTTAGGAAAGACGAAATACAGGACAAAATACGGGATTTTTTTAAAAAAATAAGTCGGGACACTAAAAATAGAGCTGAAATACCGGACTGTCCCGGGAAAAACAGGACGCCTGTCACCCTAACTCTAATGCTTTAATGCAACAACATCCCATATTGGCTAGCTAAGCTACCCTAGTAAAAAAAAGTAATATATTTAAAATATATTTATGTCATACTAAATACACTTCAAATCTCTTTATACTACTGATATAAAAATGTGTGTTTTAATGTCTCTATTGATGAGGATTGTATGATATTTTAATAATATCGGTCTTTAAATGAAATATATTTGAAATGTAATTTAAGAATACTTGCAATATCACTTTAGCACAATCAAATATACTTCAGTATATCTTTAGTTGGACATCAGCACTACTTCCGCACAATTAAAGTGCATTAAGTACAAAATTAGTTGTTCCAATTTAGCAGACTTTAAGTATACCAGTTTAGCATACTAAGGTACAATTGCAGGGTATTTTTATTAAGTACATAATATGTAAATGTATTTGTAGTATACTTAGCATGAAATATCAGCATTTTAGTATATTTATTTTTCACTAGGGTAGCTTGGAATTCTTATCAGAATAAATGTATTTACAAATTGCACACGAGCGGCTTAATTAAAGTCTGGGAAATTTGTTACCTATTTTACACCCTGAGTTAAATTAAATTTGTAGAGCGGAAGTAACTTGTTATGGATCATAATTAGCTGTAAATGTGAATGTTGACAGTGCCATTTAGTTTATAAGCATTTTGTTTACTGCCAGAAAACCCAACTCAATTAGCTGGCTTATGAGACAAACATTTCCCATCATTCTCCGTGGCAGCACAAGAATGATAAAACACGCAGATCAGCACCAATTACACACCTAATGTGCATCCTTTACTCTTCACTATGGAGCATTAGTGGTAAAAAGCTTACTGGCTTTTTTTTTTTTTTTTTTTTTTGGGTGGAAAAAAAAAAGACCTAGATAAATAAGAAATTGAAAAAAATTGCTCCAAATCTCTTAAGAGCACATCATGATTTCCAAACACGGAAGAAAGAATTTGTAAGGAGACCTGAACGCAACATCTGTTCCCATTTTCATGATAATGGAGACTTATGACTTCTACAGAAACATACACACTACTGTTCAAAAGTTTGCTATGTTTTGGGTTTTATAAAGAAAAGAAAAAAATATTCAGCAAGGATTCATTAAATTATTTAAAAGTGAATCGTGAAGATATTTTTAATGTTACAAAAGACTTCTATTTCAAATAAATGCTGTTCTTTTGAACTTTCTATCCATCAAAGAAAAAATGGAATTTTCAACATTGATAATTATAAGAAATGTTTCTTGAGCAGCAAATAAGCATATTAGAATGATTTCTGAAGGATCATGTGATGGCTGGAGTAATGATTCAACTTTGCCATCATAGCAATAAATTACATTTTAAAATATATTAATATAGAAAAGTTATTTTAAATTGTAATAATATTTACACAATATTACAAACTTTTGACCTTTTTTGACCCCAAACTTTTGAACGGTAGTGTACCATCGTTTGACAACATAAGAGCCAATTGTAGTTTTGTCTCTTTAAATGTTTTATAATGTTGTTTCATATCAGTTTTGATATGGAGATTTTGAATGGTGTTTTACTTACTATTGAGCTCAACAGGTCAGCCATGACACTGGTCTGACCAGCATTTTAATATTCTTACAACTGCTGCGAGTTACTCAGTATTTTCAAACAAACATGCTTCACTAAGGCTGTTTTCTTCTGACACTGAACTGCCTGTATCTAAACATAATATCCACACAACGGAAACCAGCTGGTATAACAAGCATCGACTGTTTGTTGACAGCCCATAGTTGAGTTTTGTCTCTTGAATGCAAGCTGCTTTGACATTGATGACAGCTTGTATTGACACTTTGCACTGATCAACCACAACAAAGCTGTATGTGTCTGTGTATGCACTTCATACCTCTGACTTTAAGGGTGATACTGGCTTGTTTCTGGAGACCTGGCACTGAAGGTACAGCTCCGACACATAAATACACACCAGCGTCAGTCAGAGTCACTGACTGGATAGTCAACACACCATTGTTTGACAACTCCTTTGAGTCCTATGATATACAGTGAGATGAAATGAGATGTTGATTCAAACAAGATCTAGTATAACCCACTATTTCCATTAGCCACAAAGTGTACAGCCATATAAAATAAAAAAAAAGAAAAGAATTTTCTCAAACTTATGTCGTTCCAAAACCATAAGACTTTCGTTCATCTTCGAAGCACAAATTAAGATATTTTTTAATAAAATCAGAGGTTTCTGTCCAGTTTATCAAAACTTAGAAGATCCAAAAAAGTTGTACAAGTGCCATAAATTGAATCCATATGAATCAAGCGGTAACACTTTACATTAAGGTTCATTAGTTAAACATTAGTTAATGTATTAACTAACATGAACTAACCATGAGCAATACATTTGTTACTGTATTTACTAATCTTTGTTAACATTAGTTAATGAAAATAGAGTTGTTCATTGTTTGTTCATGTTAGTTCACAGTGCATTAACTAATGTTAACAAGATTTTAATAATGTATTAGTAAATGTTGAAATTAACATTAACAAAGATTAATAAATGTTATATAAGCACAGTTAATTATCAGTTCATGTTAACTAATGTAGTTAACTAATGTAGTTAACTAATGTTAACTAATGAACCTTATTGTAAAGTGTTACCAATCACTCAATTTAAGAGATACGATCACTTTATATACAACCTTTCGTGATCTTTTTTTTTTTTTTTAACTTAAATGAAATCTGTTCATCAAAGCAAAAGTTTCTCTTCACAAGACTTGATTAATATAGATTCATTTTATGATGACTTTATTAACTTTTTGGATCTTTAAAGTTTTGGTTACCTAGACTTTCATTGGAAGGACAGACACATCTCAGGTTTCATTAAAACTATTTTTAATATGCATTTCGAAGATTAATCAAAGTCTTATTGTTTTGGAACAACATGAAGGTGAGCAAATGATGACAGAATCTTCATTTTTGGGTGAAATGGGGTTTAAATTTGGGTTTAACACTACCTGCCAAACTGAAAACCAAACAAAAACCAAACTAAAAGGACCTCCAAGGGCAGACACAACATAGCATCATTATGACTAAAAGAAAATCATTCAGAGATAGAGGGGGGGAAAAACATCAGAGAAAGAAACATAGAGAAAAGTAAGGTTCTCTAGGCACAGTTGGAGAGGGGATGGAGGCTTGTTGAAATCTACACTTGCCTTTTTCCACTGCAAGGTGTGGGTGTCAGAGGACTTGGTCTTACACTGAAGCTCCACAACATCTCCTTTATTAACAATCAAGGGGCCTTCTGGAGTCACTTTCACAGGGTCAATATCTGACAGAGTGACAAAAGAATGAATGTAGCTATGAGGAGATGGAAAATTCAACAAAACATGTGAACTTAACAACTGATCCTTTTCTAAGCCCCGCCCTCAAACATTACTGACCAGCCCTAACAACTGTTGCCATTTGCCATTTTCAAGCTTTTGCTCTTTTTTAATGTATCTAAATATAGAGAGGTTCTGGGTGTTTCAGAATCAGAAGAGCTCCAAATCTTCTTTGATTGTAAAGTTAGACACTATTTTATCCAAAAAAATTGTAAAATGTGGTTGAAAAAACTGTAATTGATTGAAGTCACTGTAGTGTTGATAGTAACTAAACTGTTGACAGTACCAGAATGAATGTGTTGTAGAAACATTAGGAACAGTTGTGTCCCTTGTAATCGCTTTCAAATGATGCTCTTGTCAGTTGCTGTTGAGAATCAGCGCTGTTACTGTAAACTAAAACTAAAGCTTTTAAAAAGCATTTTCATCAATTGAAATAAAGCTGAAATAAAATAAAATAAAAATAAGATGAAAATGTAACATAAATGAAAATTAGAGAAACAGAAATGTTACTTTGGCAACTGAATGAATTAAAATAAGTTTAAGTTCAAGTACTAAAATTACTAAAACTAAAACTGAAATAAAATTAAAGCGAAATGGAATTATATATAAAAAAAATGAAAAGCACAAAATCTTACAAATACTTAAGCTAAAATTAAAATGAAAACTGAAAATATAAAAAGAAAATCTAATTCAAAACATTAATGAATACTATAATACTATATAAAACAATACAAAAATAACAAAAAACAAACATAAAAATAATGAGAAGCATTTGCCTCAATTTTGATTTCAGAGTTCTTAATGAAGTTAGTGCGTAATTTTAATACTTCTTTAAAGAGAAACAACAGATAAAATGTCTCAATTCATTTCAGACCATGTAAGAATAATATCCAGCCAACTTTTACCACTTCATGAGCACATTTTACTGATGCCACACTGTTCTTGGAAATCACTTTTTTTATTGCTATGAGATGTTCTGTAAAGTTAATCTGAATTAGCGATGGTAATGAAGAAGAAAGTTTAATAAAGAATCAATTATGCATGTCATTCAACTTCAACTTCAACTTTTGTATTTATTATAGTGTTTGGGTTTGATACTTACAATGCACGCGTAAGCGTAGAGTTTTGAAAAGTATGGCATTTTCTGAGGCATCAAAGTCCTGAGCGTCACACTTATAGGTTCCACTGTCATTTCGACTGACATTCATTATATATAATGTGCCTTTCTGGTGAGTCCCCAGAGGTAATTCCTTAGAAGTGTCCTTAGAAGTGATATTGCAATGAGTAAACACATGAGTGAGAACAATATACTAGATCATTTGGTTGTGATTTAGCATTCATAACCTCTCACCTTTTTATAAAATTCAAACTCTGGCTGAGGGTTTCCATCAGTCTCACACTCCATCTCCACATCATCCCCCTCTTTGATTGGCCCCTGATTCTTCAATTTGAAGAACACATTTTCTGTGGGATCTGAGGAGAGGAAAGGATGAGGAGTTTGAGGCGTATAGTTGATGCATTTGGCATGGGTTACTGTTTCTTTCTAAGTGTGTGTGTGTCAGACTCACAGAGCAAAGAGAGGTTGAATTTATCAGAGCTCTCCTGTTTGATCAGGCCGCCTGGCATGCTGTACTCCACCGTGCAGTGAAAGACTGATTTAGCATCAGCTTTAACCGGCTGCATGTACAGCGTGCTGGTCATGGTGTACAGGCCTGAGGCTTCCTTCACCATACTAGGTATCATGTACGTTTCTGAGAAAAAGAGAGGAACAAGATTAATTTTACAGTAAGAGATCTAAAAGTGTGGGAGGAGTAGCGGAATGCTAATATGCTCGTTAAGGTATTTAATATATTTGAATATATACAGTGGGTACGGAAAGTATTCAGACCCCCTTAAATATTTTACTCTTTGTTATATTGCAGCCATTTGCTAAAATCATTTAAGTTCATTTTTTTTTCCTCATTAATGTACACACAGCACCCCATATTGACAGAAAAATACAGAATTGTTGACATTTTTGCAGATTTATTAAAAAAGAAAAACTGAAATATCACATGGTTCTAAGTATTCAGACCCTTTGCTCAGTATTTATTAGAAGCACCCTTTTGATCTAATACAGCCATGAGTCTTTTTGGGAAAGATGCAACAAGTTTTTCACACCTGGATTTGGGGATCCTCTGCCATTCCTCCTTGCAGATCCTCTCCATTTCTTTCAGGTTGGATGGTAAACGTTGGTGGACAGCCATTTTTAGGTCTCTCCAGAGATGCTCAATTGGGTTTAAGTCAGGGCTCTGGCTGGGCCATTCAAGAACAGTCACGGAGTTGTTGTGAAGCCACTCCTTCGTTATTTTAGCTGTGTGCTTAGGGTCATTGTCTTGTTGGAAGGTAAACCTTCGGCCCAGTCTGAGGTCCTGAGCACTCTGGAGAAGGTTTTCGTCCAGGATATCCCTGTACTTGGCCGCATTCATCTTTCCCTCGATTGCAACCAGTCGTCCTGTCCCTGCAGCTGAAAAACACCCCCACAGCATGATGCTGCCACCACCATGCTTCACTGTTGGGACTGTATTGGACAGGTGATGAGCAGTGCCTGGTTTTCTCCACACATACCGCTTAGAATTAAGGCCAAAAATTTCTATCTTGGTCTCATCAGACCAAAGAATCTTATTTCTCACCATCTTTAGCAAACTCCATGCGGGCTTTCATGTGTCTTGCACTGAGGAGAGGCTTCCGTCGGGCCACTCTGCCATAAAGCCCTGACTGGTGGAGGGCTGCAGTGATGGTTGACTTTCTACAACTTTCTCCCATCTCCCGACTGCATCTCTGGAGCTCAGCCACAGTGATCTTTGGGTTCTTCTTTACCTCTCTCACCAAGGCTCTTCTCCCCCGATAGCTCAGTTTGGCCAGACGGCCAGCTCTAGGAAGGGTTCTGGTCATCCCAAACGTCTTCCATTTAAGGATTATGGAGGCCACTGTGCTCTTAGGAACCTTAAGTGTAGCAGAAATTTTTTTGTAACCTTGGCCAGATCTGTGCCTTGCCACAATTCTGTCTCTGAGCTCTTCAGGCAGTTCCTTTGACCTCATGATTCTCATTTGCTCTGACATGCACTGTGAGCTGTAAGGTCTTATATAGACAGGTGTGTGGCTTTCCTAATCAAGTCCAATCAATATAATCAAACACAGCTGGACTCAAATGAAGGTGTAGAACCATCTCAAGGATGATCAGAAGAAATGGACAGCACCTGAGTTAAATATATGAGTGTCACAGCAAAGGGTCTGAATACTTAGGACCATCTGATATTTCAGTTTTTCTTTTTTAATAAATCTGCAAAAATGTCAACAATTCTGTGTTTTTCTGTCAATATGGGGTGTTGTGTGTACATTAATGAGGAAAAAAATGAACTTAAATGATTTTAGCAATTGGCTACAATATAACAAAGAGTGAAAAATTTAAGGGGGTCTGAATACTTTCCGTACCCACTGTATATATATATATATATATATATATATATATATACAAGGTCAGTACATTTTTCTTTTGGAAAGAAGTCTTTTATGCTCACCAAGGCTAACATTTATGTGATAAAATACAGTATAAACATAAAATTGTTAAATAAAACTATTTAAAATAACTTTTCTATTTTAATATATTTTAAAATGTAATTTACAGGAGCCATTACTCCAGTCGTCAGTGTCACATGATCCTTCAGAAATCATTCTAATATGTTGATTTGGTGCTCAAGAAACATTTCTTATTATTATCAATGTTGAAAAAAGATGTGCTACTTAATACTTTTGTCGAAACTGTGATGCATTTTTTTCAGGATTCTTTAATTTAAGGATTAGTTCACTTTCAAATGAAAATTAGACCAAGCTTTACCTTACCTTCAAGCCATCCTAGGTGTATATGACTTTCTTCTTTCTGATGAACACTATCTGAGATATTTTAATAAATATCCTGACGCATCCATGCTTTATAATGGCAGTAAACATGGTTCACGAGTATGAGCTGAAGAAAGTGCTTCCATCCACATCCATCCATCGTAAACATGTACTCCACACGGCTAAGGGGGGTTAATAAAGGCCTTCTGAAGTGAAGCGATGCGTTTGTGTAAAAAAAAATCCATATTTAACAAGTTATAATGTAAAATATCTAGCTTCCGCCAGACCGCCTTCCATATTCAATGTACGAAGAAAGTGTAAAACTCTTGCAGTTTAAAAAGCTTATGCTACGTCCTACACCTTCCCTATTCAACTTACGAAAAAAGTGTAACTGACGCAACCCCAGTTTTACACTTTCTTCGTAACTTACATAATATGGAAGGCGGTCTGGTGGAAGCTAGATATTTTACTTCATAACTTGTTAAATATGGATTTTTTTTTTTTTTTTTACACAAACGCATCGCTTCGCTCCAGAAGGCCTTTATTAACCCAGTGTGGAGTACACATTTACAATGGATGGATGTGGATGGAGACACTTTCTTCAGCTCATACTCATGAACCCTGTTCACTGCCATAATAAAGCTCGGATGCGTCAGGATATTTATTAAAATTTCGCCGATTGTGTTCATTAGAAAGAACAAAGTAATATACACCTAGGATGGCTTGAGGGTGAGTAAAGCTTGGGCTAATTTTCATTTAAAAGTGAACTAATCCTTTAAAAGGCACTGCATTTTTTGACTTTTTTTTTTTTTTTTTTGGCTGTCACTAAACAATTCAGTCCATCTTTGCAGAATAAAACTATATTTTTATTTATTTATTTGTTTAAACAAACGACCCAAAATTTTGAACAGTAGTTTATCCATTTGAATGTCACATTTTTAGACCCTACTATGATTCCAGTAATACTGCAATGGGCGGGAAAGATAATTTAAAGGACTTTAAAGAGCTGACCTATTCTGACAACTTTTCAGATTCTGCACTTACTTTCCTTGCGGTTCCTTTCGTCAGGTAGCGGAGTGTCGTCTTTAAACCAGATAATACGAGGCTCAGGGGAAGCATTCCTGCTGGTGCACTTGCCCACCTAAACAAACATACCACACAGAAATTTGACATGCTAGATGTTGTTATAAGATTTTTGACAAGCTTTTCATTAAGTCATTGTAGGGCCGCACAAAGTAAATGTACATTTCAAGACTCAAAGCTATCATATATAGCTGAAAACATCTACACGAGACTCACCTCAGAGGAGGATGTAGTGTCATGACTGACAGTGATGGCCTGTTTATTGTCTGTTATCACTGGCTTCTCTGGAGCAACTGTGAGAGGAAAAGGGAAGTTCATTTTCATAAATAACTTAAATCAAGTCTGAGATACGGTTTTCTAAACTAATTACAAGCATACACCCAATTGGCCATATAAATACAAACACATTGAGGAGGAATTCAATAAAAGAATCGTGACAGCTGATAACTGGTTCTTTAAAGCTGCAGTCTGTCAGTTTTGCCTCTTTGTCGCCATTTCTGTTTGAAACCTGCAATTGCAGTTATTTGTGGAATTATTATCTTTACGTGGGCTGTGCATCGGCACGGCTCCTCAGCGCAGATGAATCTAAGGTTTGCTGGATTACAATCCACCATCAAAATGATAAGTTTAATTATTGCAGCTGCTGTGAGAAAAGGCTATAAATGATCTGCTAACAGCAGCATCCTCACATGCCATATAGCCTACTAGCTTTATGTAAACAGACATGACGTAATGACGCAAAGACTAACGGCTGCATGCTCGAATTTCCCGCGGAAACCTACCAGTGCCGATTTTATTAGAAAACATTATTAAAAGCTTACCGTTGTGAATCGGGCTAAGGTAAGGAGAAAGTTTTGAACACTGGCTGTTTATGTACTTGCTCAAAATAATAATTAATTTTTAACCAAAAAAAGTTACAGACTGCAGCTTTAATATGTGTGCTCAAATATATAGGCTACACAGGATGCCCAGTTCTAATTTTCTTCTTCATCTTTTTATCATTATTTTATGAATAACTGCTGCCAAGATCAATAGAAATATACACAGAGATCTCTCTTAATAAAATTCAGCTTGCCACCTGCGTTCTGTGGGCGGTAATACCGTAACGTTAAATGTGCCAGGCAAATTGTGCTGAGTTTTGTGAATATGGCACAATAAAATGAGCCTAATTTGCATGCAAAGTGCGTGTTTGTGCCGAAAAGAATGACATTCACTCAGTTTAAAACTGGATTGGAGCTAGAATCAGGTTTTTGTATTGAAATTGCCTTGTGCAAAAACTTTTGCCCCTAAATTTTGCAAATGGAAACATGAAAAATTAGCTAAATATGATAAAAAGCAAACATCGATACATTAACACTATGACACTTCCAGCTCCCTTTCCTCGCTGCAACCACTCCCCCACCCACCAATTCACACGCAAGGTCACCATATCACTGCTCCCAGCTGTCATCTGGTTCAAAAATAAACTGAATCATTTTTAATAACATTAACAGTCATGCCATTCTTCCTAGAGCACTTAGTTTCAGTCGGTCTCTCTTCTTCTATGTCCACATGAGTTTTTCAATCACAAAAGCATCTCCCTCATATCTTAATCTTTCTCAAAATACTTTTAAAAGACACTTGAAAAGACCAAGCACAGAGAACATGTGAGTTTGCATGGAGATAGATGTCTCTTTCTCTCACTACATAAGGACATGTCCCTCTGGTGCAGCCATTAGCCATGAAGCAGGCAGCATCATTCGTCTCCTGGGAGGAGGTGCCATTGTTTTCCAGTCCCACTTCTCTCATTCACAATTATTACAGCCATTACTGCCTCTCTCGCTCCATGCAGTCTGGGATGGAAAATAAACAAAGAGCCTGTTCTGCTGTTTTTTTTCTGGTCTGTACACACACACACACACACACACTATACCACACAGCCTACGCCCTCCTACGCACAAACAATTGTCTAGTTTTTCATAAAGTGACCCCATCACACACAGCTGGGGGAGGGTCTCTAAAGACATAATGAATCACTGTGCAGGGGGCTGAAAGTTCAATACCATCTAATGCAGGCCAATTAGAGACGCAAAATAAAAAATAAAAAAATCTATAAACTGTGCTAAATTAAATATACCATATATTGAGATAAATATGCCATGTACCCTGAATAAGGTTTATAATATCCAATATACATGCAGTATTACACCACCATTTACAGTAAACTCAACGTTCATTCTATGAAATGGGTGCCATTCTCATAGCTTAAAGTGATTAAATATAAATGTTTAAAAGTAACAATTTGTAATATACTTTTGTCTTTTTTCAGTATAAATATCTAATTATTGATATCAAACCATTTAAATGAGATTTATTTGTTAATCATATTACAATATTGGTTAAACATTAGTTAACATGAACTAATAATAAACTGCACTTATACAGAATTTATTAAACTTTGTTAATGTTAATTTCAACATTTACTAATACATTATTAAAATCTTGTTAACATTAGTTAATGCACTGTGAACTAACATGAACAAACAATTAACAACTGTATTTTTATTAACTAATGTTAATGAAGATTAGTAAATACAGTAACAAATGTATTGCTCATGGTCAGTTCATGTTAGTTAATACATTAACTAATGTTTAACTATTTATTGTAAAGTGTTACCAAAATATTTATATACATTATAATATAATTAACAACCATGACATCCATTTATGATTCTTTGAAGAATGGAAAGTTCATGATAACAGCATTTATTTGAAATAGAAATCTTTTGTAGCATTATAAATGTATTTACAATTTACTGTCACTTTTGATTAATTTAATGGATCTTTGCTGAATGAAAGTATTAATTTCTTTAAAAAAAATTCTTTTGAATGGTAGTGTATTAAATAATGTAAATAATTATTTATTTATAATTTAAATAATTATTATGAATTATTTAAATTTATATTTATTAATTATTTAAATTATTAATTATTATTAATTTTATTACTAATTATTATTTATAATTTAAATAATTTTTCTTAAATCAATTTATTTTGTTTTTACGAATATTTCAATACTTTTTTTACAGGAAAACAAGACAATATTTTTTTACTGTGAATTTTACAGTTGCCAAATTCTGTTGCCAAATTCTACAGTTGCAGTTCTGACAAAAAAAGTAAATTTATACATATATTTTAGTTTATGTATTATTGGGTACACAAGGAACATGATTATAATATCTAGCTCTAGGTTTTGCATCTTAATTTTGTGCCAGTCGGCCAAGATCAGCAATACACAATCATGAAGACTCTACAGAAAACACACCTCATTCCATCACTTTTTATGTTCCTCCCTTAATTGTGTTTTCTCAGTATAAGCTCTGACTCCCTGCATTTTGCAACTTATCTGGGATCAGCGAGGCAAGGACAAGCAGCTCTGCTCTTAGGTCAGTGGTCATTAACACAGTGCTCAATGCACATAGAGCTCTTTGGCTCTCATAACCCTTAAAATGACATCCATCAAACATGACAAGTGCAATCACTCTATTAATCAATTGTGTCAAATGCAATCTGTACGGCCATAATTGACCCTGGGCCAACTCACAAACAACACCCAAGGCTAATGAATAGGGGTAAAAGTGGCTGGCCATATGTCCCATTTAGTTTATGGAAATTGATAGAGGAATGGACACAAGTGCTCAAACCAAGTAGGCTAAGCTAATAAGGATTGAAGAAATATGATATGCATTCGTTTTCAGTCAGACTTACAGAAAACCTTGACCTTGGTCTCAGCATCAGCCACCCCCACAGCCCCTGCGGTCACTTGGCAGAAGAAGCTTCTCTGATCGTCCACCATGACTGAGGAGATGGTGAGGGACAAGTCCTCGCCCATGGTTAAGCGTTCTGTGAGTGGTGTGCCAGCATCAACACTAACACCTTGGGAAGACTTGTAAGCGATTTGCTTTCTTGCACCTGCGACTTCCTGAGGATGATGGAAATACAAATTCATCAATGTACTGTAGTACAGCATTCAGTCTTTATTTGTACTTACATATATATTCTAATAATATAAAGTCATTCATCTACTCACAATGAACCAGTGGACCACAGTCGAAGGGGGATGTGGAGAGATGGTGTAACTGCATGGCAGTTTGGCGGTCTCTCCTTTAATCACTTCCACCATTGGGGTCACAGTGACATTGACAGTAGCCAAACATACTGTAAAGAGAAGGAAAAAGAGACCAAAAATTACACGTGTGATTTTAATGAAAAATTGTACTTGTTTTGGCGGGAAGGATTGAGAGCTGAATGGGCGGCACTGAACAACACTCATAATAATTTGCCAGACGGCTTTTCACTGCAGCAGCCTCGGAGTCACACACAGTGAGAAATGATCCACATGCTGTGAGACTGAAACAGCCATTGTGTTCCTGCTGCCTCCAAACATGAAGCCCAGCTGCACAGAACCAGGTGCAAGAGAGAGCAAGAAAAAAGACTGCCGATAACCCTTTGCTCTCTTGAAATTGGGTAGTAGGAGTCCACAGTAGGGCTGGGCGATATATTTTATAATTCATAATATATTTGCAATGATTTTGAAGGCAATATAAATTAAGAAACATCATGAATATTTAATATATTTTAATGCGTTTTTAAGTTTCTTATAAAAACATTTTTTATTTTGTTATGCAACTTGAGATATAATGATTATGAAAAATATATTTTAAATGTGTCCATTTTAAACCTCAAAAGCAAAAATGGTGTAGAAATTGTATTTATTATAGTGAATCTTTTCAAATTGTGTTTTAATAAAATGAATCTGAATCCTGTATTTTGTTATATAAGCATATAAATCCATTAAAAGATCCTATTCTTATTACATTTCTAATTGCTGTTTATTATTTCACAACTAGTGGTTAAACGGATCGTTGTTGATCCGTGATCCGTACGGACCAACCCCTGCGTTTCGGGACGCATGTGATTCGCGGATCAATTGCAAGTTTAACCGCAATAGAGTGAAAGGTTATCATTTGCACGTGTTTTGTCTCGCTAGTTTACACATTAAATAGATATAAAACCATTCCAGCGCTAGAAGAGGCAAAAGAGGATTTAATTTGGTAAATTAATTTGGTAAAAAGTACAGTATAAACATGAATATTGTTAAATAATATTACTATTTAAAATAACTTTTCTATTTTAATATAATTTATTCCTGTGATGGCAAAGCTGAATTTTCAGCAACCATTACTCCAGTTTTTAGTGTCACATGATCCTTCAGAATATAATATAATATAATTTTTTCTTTGTGTTCATTTAGCAAAAAAAAAAAAAAATATTAATAATTATTTATGCTTTGATTATTTATTAACTAGATTTTTCACTTCATGTAGTTAACATTTTAAATCCTTGGTGGAAATAATGGCTCATCTGATTGAAAAACAAACACCCATAAATATTAAATATCACCAAAAGGCTGAACAATAGGGTGGTGAAATAGTTTAGTAATTCATGTTTATCAAAACACTCCCAAACTCAGACTACTTTTTAGTGTGCAAGGTAGAATGAAACGCAGACTAAGAGTCGTTTTGTGCGTATGTAAAATGACCATGGAGTTGCCTTGTTTAGAAAGATCACAGGAGTAGTGTGGCATCCAGACAGACAATAATCTCTTCTAAGATCCTCCCTCTTCCCTAGATCCCTCTGGCTGATAGACAACACACATAAGCACGCCCGCCAGCAGATTCTCATGACTCCCACCCAGAGCACAGAACACAAACAAACAGCTCATGATCACTTTTATACAGTACACGCTACAGAAGCGAACAACTTCACGTACTAAGCTCTAAAAAAACAGTGAAACAAAGAAAGGCTGTACTTTCCCTTTAAAAATGAATCAGCGCAACACATGAACCAAAACACACCAGTCAGATCCAGAAGTTTAAGAGTTCTGCATTAGCACTCAACAAGAATGAAACAGGCTGATAAGGACTAAAATTATTTATGTATATTCGCTATAAGCTTGTAGTAGTTATTTGTGTCAATAAAGTTCAGAGTGCCTTACAAGTATGTGTGTGTGTGACATTCCTCTTGTGATTGACAGAACGCTTCAGAGATCTCAGTATGTTACAGTGGGTTCAAAGGTCTCTCTGTCTCCCATACAAAATTTTCCTCCATAACCTATATGACATTCAAAAACAATACTCCTTTTTCATATCCTTTTTCATTTTCATATCCTTTTTCATTCTCCCTTGATTTCATTCCCTCCTACATCTCCATCACTTTCTATCTGGCCCTGTCCCAAATGCCAGCCTTTGCAGTCCTTGCAGCGGTGACGTAATGCATCACAGACTGTTTTGTAATATCCACAGCGAGCAAAGAGTGATCCAAGAGTGAGCACAGAGGTCGTCGCAAAAGTCACAAGTGTACATTAAAGACCAATTTCACACCTAAGACGATAACTGCAATAACTATAAAGTTTAATTATAACTTATAACTTAAAAGTTTAATTATACTTCATTAAAGGTATGGAAGTTCACACCAACATTACAGGCCCTATCATACACCCGACGCAATGCGGCGACAGGTGCGACGCAAGTATTTTTTGCTAGTTTCAGCCCGATGCATTTATCATTTTCACGTCCTGCGCCTCATTGTTTAAATAGCAAAAGCATTTGCGCCCATTTGTGCACCTATGGACGTGCTGGTCTGAAAACAAGGTGTGTTCAGGTGCATTGTTGGCGCGTTGCTATTTTGAGGCAACTGAAATAGACTGCGCCCTTGACCAACTGAATCCTGGTCTAAAGTCAATGCCGCAATATTTGTTTTGTTATTTAAAGAGCGTGTTAGTAATATGCGCCTATATGCGGGTACACAACGCGAATACACTCTGCTTATTACACACTCAGTGATGTGCAGCAGCACACAAACATGCCAAATATTAAAAATAAAAGTATTACAATGTAAAAGATTATTATTGTGTGCATAAAGATAAAAATGTTTTGGTGGAATCTGGCTTTTCCCGTAGATGATCTGCTCACGCGCATTAACCTTGTGCATGAGAAAATCCGTTTCCTCACTAGAGAAGTGTTCAGTTTTTCCACTTGCAAATTCCGCCATGTAAATAGCGAATCCTTCATGGCGCGAGCGCAGCTGGCTTTTTAAGGGAATGGGAGATGAGACTCTGATTGGTCTATTGCATGTTACGCCCAAAACACACCCATTACTCATTAAGAGAATAGGGACAACCCTTTTAGACCATGTGCCGGGCACGCCAACCATTTTTCCCGTCCTTAAACTAGCAAAAGTGGATTTGGACATGACCTAAGCGCACTTGCGCCGTGCGCTTTAGACCATGCACTTAGATCGTTAAAACAGGGCCCAATAACTATTACGACAAAATAACGATATCATTGAAATTACTTTCAGAATGATTTTTACCAGCTGAACAATAAAAACACTGACAACCAATCAGAATCCATCCTGCTTTAAAGAGTTCAAGCATTTAAAGCAGCAGATGACTCATGGAAGGGGTCGTAGGAATGCTTTGGAAACCAGTGTGGAAATAATGTTTATTTTTACAGTTCTGTTTAGTGCTGCTAAAGGAAAAGAAATTAAACATTGCACCTTGAAGATGTTAATTGTTGTCTGATGAAGCACTACGAATGACCACACGACATGCAGTGCTTGAAGTGGAAAAATAAAAGTGCCGGTACTCCCGATGCTCGGTTCAAAACACGTTACTGGAGAAGGGAGGGCACGGCGGGCTTCCGTACGCGCAACATGTTAGAAGTGCTGATACGCAAGGAAATCTGGCGGCATGCTTAGGTAAAAGTAGAGAAGAGCCGGTTCTGCGTACCAACTTCGAACTCTGATGACATGGAAAACTGCCAGATGACATCAGAGCCAGTCTCATGGGTAAGAACTATCTATTTTATTTTATTATTTATAAGTAATGAAAACTTTTTAGTTAACTATAATAACATTGAATATCACGACACATTCCATGGTGACTGTTATCCCAAAAAATTAACACAAAAAAAAAAAACACTGACTTTCATTGTACAGACGAAAATACACTTCAAAATCTATTCTTTTTTTTTCCGTTGTCCTAACTTTTTTAAATATCTTTTTTATTATATTTTTGGAGAACTATCCCTTTAATATGTCTGTTTAAAACTCTCACTCCAATTCCACCTCTCTCTTTTATTCTCACTACTCTTGTCTGATCAATACTACTTGTCCACTCTTCTTTTCTGCTTAGGGGAGCAGCTGGACAGACATGGGGGCAATTAAGGGGCAATTAGTGCCTCCTCTGTTCAATCTCCCCCTCAGCAGGGGCTGGATGGGGCGCGGTCAAGGGTACGTGCGGGTGGGTGCGAGTCATAGCGAGCGGTAAAGATAATCGGATTTAAAGAAAGAAAGACAGCACGCGTGATGAACGGCGAGAGAAGCAGATGGACAGGAGACTTTCTGACTGTGAGCAGCAGACACATCGACAGACACTCACACTGAGAGGAGACCGTACGTACACACACACACACACACACACCCTCACATTCAGTATTTATGAAGCGCATCAGGTCGATACACTGCATTCTGAAAACTCAAGGCAGTTTTCAGAAAGATGGATCATTTCAGTACTAGCAATTGCTGGCAAGACAGTTACAGACAGAGCTGGGCCAGACAACTTCAGAGAGACGGAGAGCTGTCACTGTCAAAGACTTCTGCCATACCCCTGAAGTTCTGCCCCAAAGTGTTAGCTGAATACTATCCCTCACACGGGCGCACACACAGTGTCTGTGAAAAGAGCCAGCTGCCTCTCCACTTCAGCTTTCAATGTCTGTCTTTTTATTTTTACCTCTTTTTACTACTTATCTTATATCTTTCTTATTATATAACAGTTCTTGTCCTCGAATTTGATTGGTTCAGTGAGCTGATATACAGTTCAACGGCACTGACTTTTCACTGTTTCTATCAATCTGCTTGTCTGTGTGAGAGCGTTCCAGACAAGTAAGTCTATATATTAGTGGTGGATATTTTTTAGTGACCGTTTTCACAGGCTACATCACTACGCATTGCTTATAAAACTCACTGAATAATTTATTCAAACTATTGATTCATTCAGGAACGAAAGTGACTTATGAGTGAATCGTTGAATAATTCAGTCAACCGTTATTATTTAAATTCAACATGAAATCAAAATTGACCATTCTTATTTAATGGAATGTTACAGTGCTCATTATAAATTATTAATACATGCACATCATTATTTTTTAAATTAACGTGCCCTCTAATCTTAAATAAAAAAACATCAACATCTCTCCCCCTCAATGGCAATTTCTGTTTTGTGTCGACTTTTTAATATTATTTGTGTAATATGTTTTAAATATTCTTTCATACTACATATAAGGCAGAGGCTATTTACAGTGTAAATAGTTATGAATACCAAATGTACAAAAGCAACAAATAGCATCTGGTTTACAACAAGTGCAAATAGTAATAGATGCTATCAACAAAAAGTGTAAATTTAAGTACTTAGAGGTAGTACTATGGATAAATTGTCTAAGTAATAGTGGACAGACTCCATTTTTAATCTAACAATGTGCCCTCCTCTCTATTTTATAACCATCTTTTTTATTTTCTGGCTGAGGAACAAATAAATTATGTGTATACAGTACCTTTCCACTGGGCGGACATACTGTACACACACAAAGGTGATCGCTCCCTCATGGCCAACAGCTTCAAATGTAAACTCAATTTTCCATTAACGCCCTGTCATTCGTACATCATCTGTCTGTTCTCTGAGGACTCAAGCAACAGGAGCAGGGGTTATTGCATGTGCTTCAATTGGTGCTCATATGTTTGAGTCTGGCTCGCAATAGCTGCCTCGCAAATCTTATTCCTTCATTATTTCAAAATGGTGATTAGGTCAAAAAACATCTCACTCCTTAAAGCTATGTTGTGATTCAGTGAAAAACAGAAAACTATGAATTATCAATAGACTAGTTTAGTGTTTGGATGCTCCACACAGATGTTATGAACTGTGAGAAAGAACAGTGTCTCATGAGATTGCATTTGAGATGTGGTGTGTGTGTGGTTGGAAACAAAACTAATGACTGTCTAAGGAGCCCTGTGGCTGAAAAGTCACAAATAAACATACAACCACCACTGTGCACATACTGTGAAATAAAAAAAAGGCTGGCAGTGCTCTGAAAGTATCTTCACTACATTATTTCTATATCTGCTTAGCCACTTTCAGTTTACTTTTATTATCAAAATAAAACTTGACCTTTCACGCTTTTCATTTTATTCTGACAACCTTTATTATATGTAGTCTTCAAAATAACCTCCTGAAGCAAATCCTGTTCAGAACAGACTGAATGGATGGATATGTCGGTCTAACTGCATGTGACAGTGGGTGAGCACAGCTGAGCAGTTTCATTTATTCCAAAGGTTCATATGAAAAGTGCCTGAGCATCTGACACAACCAGTGAACGCAGGCTGAAATCAACCACTGGGGGCAAATCTTTTTTTCTTTTTTCTTTTCTGGTGAAAATATCTAAAAATGGTTAATAGGAAAAATTCACTTGAGAAACTGTATAAGATATTGTCATAGACTTCCCATAGAAAAATTTCAGAGAATTTATAATGAATTAAACCAAAGACTATAGAATAACACAAGACGCGTCACTCGTATTGTTTTGAATGGGAGAAAGTGAAACACGCAATATGGCGAATATGGCAATAAGTCCCGCCTTCTAAATAAGAGCCAATCATCGATTGGTAAAGTCATTGCGTCACCGCAGCGGCTGTTAGAAGCTCCGGTTCCTATAGAAACAGTCAGACGCACGCCTCCGAAATGAGACACAAGAGACACGCATTTAGGACTGCCCATTAGCTTGATCCAGCCTGAAAAATACCGTTTTTTGTCATGATTCGAGCGTTTAGAAACAAAATTTATGAGACAGTTGTTGTCAGAATTCATTGGTGATTTCAAATATGAAATTTAATCGAAAGCTTGGCAAACAGCTTTGGAGAATTTGATATTTCCCCATTCAAAGAGATAGGAGCTGCACTTGAATGCCCGAGAGGCGTTTCAAAGACGGCCACCGAGTGAAATGATTTGTCTTAAAGGGACTTTGATTAAACTTTTTTTTTTTTCTCAAACCCCACTGGAAAACTGTTTTTCCTGTTTTAAGCATATATATCTATCAAAACATACTGAGATTCATGCTTTAAATTCTCAAAAGAAGTTCAGGTCTAACTTAAAACTGTAGTAAAATTGCTTATAAAAGCAGAAGTATACTTTAACGCATATAGACAGTTTTATAAAGAAATCCAGCATTAGCGTCAGTTCTGGCAGGTCACGTCAGTCAAGCTCGCATCAGCTGACTCCCAGGTG
Organism: Ctenopharyngodon idella; assembly: GCF_019924925.1. Classification (NCBI taxonomy): domain Eukaryota; kingdom Metazoa; phylum Chordata; class Actinopteri; order Cypriniformes; family Xenocyprididae; genus Ctenopharyngodon; species Ctenopharyngodon idella. The sequence continues at coordinate 26,114,951 of NC_067235.1, read as the reverse complement.
ACTCACGTATACCTATAGGATACGACGCCTATCACAGCATCCATATATAAGCTCCTCAGTATTATCAGTAGCTACCGCGTTTCTCAGGAGCTAATTACCCTCTTCCATCCCCAGCTCCTCCTCTCGTCAGTCAGGATTGGCCTTATGATTCCCCTGAATCAAACTAATTCTTGAAAAATGTTAAATTATTGACATTAATTATATCTGCATTTGTTGGTTCTGTTCTGTTTACCTAAGGGGCGTTATTCCTGCTCTCCCTTCTCTTATCCATGCTAGGCTGCATGGATGCGCAGGGAGTTCTTGCCCAGAAAAGTATGGATTCTAGATAGGCTACTAACCCAAGCAAACAGATGCTTATATTTAAATGATATAAACAGAAATGCATTCAGACACAAACAACATGAATATTCATAAGAAAATATCCACCCACACGCATGTACAGTACACAAACAGAAAAAGTGTTAACCTTGCTGATTTTTATGGAGCGCTGTAATTTTTTGTTATTATGTTGTGCTGAACATTATTGCTATGGCAACAGGGTAGCAGGACTGCCAATGGGGGAACAGCAATGAGTGGGAAGGGATGTCAGTAGTTACAGCTGGATGACATTCACTACTGCGGATGCTGACAGCAGATGTCAAGACCTAAATTTCAGTCCTTTTGACACACAATGTTATTGTCTATATTCGTAAGACTTAGAATTTAGTGTGTAAGCCATATGGACCACTTTTAGGCAGTTTTATAAAACGAAAACTATTATTTCAGTCAATTGAAATAAAACTGAAATATTAGATGAAAAATTTACACTTAACACTCGGCTACTAACTAAAATAAGTTGATGTACTACATAAAAATAAAACTGAAATAAAAATAAAAATAAAAAAAGTTAAGAAACCATTCAGGTTTAAAACAACAATGGTAAAATAATTTATTTTCATCATAAAAGTGTCAAATAAAAACAAAACCAAATGTTTGTAATCATATTCAGTATGCAGACTAAAGACTCAAGGAGACCTCAGTAAAAATATGTGTAAAATAAGCGTAAAACACAAAACACTAAGAAAACAGCAACTTCAGAAAAGGAAGCGGGTAGCGAATTTAGAACTTCCTTCCTGACATCTTCAAATAAGCTGCCAAATACAAAATGAGCAAACTATAGATAAAGAAGGCCCGCTGTGAGCATGTGTGTGTGTGTTTAATGGATGTGGAGGGTGAAGAGGGGCATGATGGGTCCATGTAAGGCTTGACATCAGTCATCACTGCCATGATGAGACAAGAACAGGTGCAAGAGCACCAACAGCAGCTGCTGGCTCTTTCATTGACTTTGACACACACACTGGCACACAAACCCTCAGTCACAAGGCAAAGAGAAGAGATCAGGGTGAGCAGAAAAAGACAGACACGTACCGGAGCAGGAGAAAGAGTAAATAAGTGAGAGAAATAATAATAAGTGAAACTCGAGTTGGGTAATAATATGACAAATGTAGCAGGAAATTGCCAAAAGCAAAAAGACAGAACAGAAAATTGAAAAACAGAACTTTGTTTAGTCCGTAGGTTGACCGTAGTTTAGCAACACTTAGAAAAACAACAAAGCCAGACATTTCTCCTATAGTCACCTATTACACCAACAAACTGAGACAAATTGAAACCATGTGAACTTGAGAAACCCTAGTCAGACCTTCTGAGCATTTGTTTTGTATCTCGGTATGTTCTGTGAAGTGTGTGAGCCAGTCGTAGACATCAAACGAAGACATTCCTCATGATCAATACACTCTACTCAACTTAATTGATAATTCCTGTTTGAGTTATCAATGTAAAGCTGCTTTGACACAATCTACATTGTAAAAAGCGCTATATAAATAAAGGTGACTTGACTTGACTTGACTTGAGTTAAGCACATGATTGCCATAAACCAGAAAGTGGTCACATCTGAAGCACATCTTCCTCTGGTTAGACCGCACTTACAGTACACTTTCACTAACATAAGACTAAGGATTGAATATTTACCTCAAGCGTTTAGGGTTAACTAACTGAGGTTTACAGACTGTCTATGTGTGTGGTCAGAGACTTCTGCTAAAACAGGACATCAAAAGAGTGTGGGAATTTATCTTTTGGCTCCTGCCGAGCGCTACATTCCTCCACCTCATGCATCTCTGCCGTTCTGTTTTCCTTTTGGGACCGTGGACCTGTGACAAATGACACTATAGTATATATTTACAGTCATGCTCTTATGATTTAGGCATGCTATTGGTTGTTAAATATTAAGCCATACTTGACATCGTTCACTAGTCTTACACACTTCTCTGCACTTCAGGGACTCTGGTACACACATCTCAGCAGTCTCCTCCCATTCTCTGTTCCTCTTTCTCACCTTTGCTTGGTTACAGTTCTTGTGAACTGCAGTTTGAATTTGCAGTTTCTGTGAAGTGATGTATTTCTGAATTAAAAGTGCTTATTAAGTGATTAGATAGAACAAAAAGTGTTGATTAAAAATTACAAAGACAAACTTTTGGAATAATTGATAGATTGTGCACAATAAAAGCTAGCATGTACATTAGAAAAGCAAAAACACCAAGTCAACCAAAATTATTCTTTTCCAGGCCCTCTCTCTCTCCTGATGATATGTTTTAACATGTAAACCTAGGACACTCTAGTTTTCTTATAAATAGGTAAATAATCTCAGTCTCTTGATGTCTGAGGATAAACAGCGTGAAGTGGGCTACAAGGTCAGTTCACACTCAGTCTTTTGTTCTGCTGGCATTCCACCCCGCTACTGCCGTCGTCCTGACAATAGCATCATGAGTCAAACACATTCAATCTGAGGGCCAGCACAAACTACATGACATGAGAGAAAGAGGAAAGAGACATCGGAAACTACATTTACACAAATAAAATGGAGCAATGCGAAGATCACATTACGATGATCTGAATGATAAATGAATAAAAGATGGGTGTTATTAAACATGCACTTCATCATCCTATGCTAAATCTGTGTAGGAGATATATTAAAAGCTATCCAATACACTGTTCTGCATCTATAATTTATAGTTTGGTTAGTTAGGCTGGTGCATTTTGTATAAGAAGGTTATGCCGCAAATTCTAAATTAATAATTCAGACAAAATATATCCTCTGCAGCCAACACAGCTGATGTTTTATTCTTTTTTTACTTAGTAACTTCAAATTCCTACAAGAGGAAAATACACAAATCTTAGATATGTGAGCTTGCACTGCAAAACTATTCATAGAAGCATATCTGTTTGCCAAAATGACACAAATTGTATCGATATATATGATGTATGTCACTTAATCTGATTATAGTTCGTTATGTGGTCAACAAGAAGGGACGGAGAGCAATATTAGGGCTCATCTCAAAAGTTTCAAATTACCTGTTTCGGGAAACTCAATTTGAAATTGCCTCTAAGGAACTGGAATGAACCTCACATGACATTGACAAAAATGAAGAGATGGGATTCTTATTAGGGCATGTCAGCAAAGAGGCAAAGATGAAAAAAAGAGTTAATATTTAATGCTGAGGGACAACTCCTGCTCTCCCGATCACCTCACTGGCCCCTAGGCGTTGCAATTACAGCCCCGTATTCCTAACTTCGGCTCCCAAAGCAGAGACCAACGTGAGAATGAAATCTGGGGAGGGAGATGGGGTACTCGTTGGGGGTTGGGCGGATAAATTTTAGAGTGGAGAGTGCAAAAAACCCTAAGATGGATGGATGCAAATGGGGGTATATAAAAAGAGACAGAAATGTCTAAATGGAAGGAGTCTAAATGCTCCAATTGCGTGCATGTCTGCACTCCCCTATTCATTTTCACAAAAAAAAAAAATGAACATCCATAGCAGAAGCCAGATATATGCATTGTTTGGCAGAGCAATCAGTCGGGCTAGATGGCAGTTAATGGTGGAACAGCCAGTAATGGACATCTAAAATGAAGTGAATTAAATAGGAGAGCTCTAAGAGAGAAAGAGGTGGAATAAAAACTGAAAATGGAAGCAGGCACCAATAAAACAAATAACCTGATTGACAGCAGTGGGGTGGGAGTGGATGAAGGGGTTGTGTGGGGTGTATTAGTGCTGACAGTTACTGCACGAGAGCTGCCATGCTGCTGGTGTGTTTTAATGCTACAGCTGCCGCATCCACAATGCAGACTCTGCTGTACCACCGAAACTCATTATTGAGATAGAAAGATAAGAAAAAAGGGAGAGAGAGAGCTGAGTCAGAAGATAAATAGTAGGGCCATGTGAGAGAGACATTACGGCTCGAGTTAATCTCGCTAAAAGGGTTAGGACAGCGAGCGCTGCCCCCTCACTCTGTCTCTCTCGCTCACTCGCTCTCTCTCCATCCAGAGCCACTTCACTTCTCTACTCCATCTCTCTTTCTGTGTCCCAACATTCCCTTTATGCAGCAAGGTTTTTTTCCAAGGGATGATAGTAAGTTGTATTTATAAATATTGAGCAGAGAGAGCGTTATGTTTAGGGTGTAGATAACCAGAAGGAAAAGGGGGTTATCCTGGCTCAAATGATACCAAATCAACAGAGCTTTGTTCCAGCAGGAAATATGTTTCTGAGGAACAAAAATAAATATGAACCCATGACACTGCAAAAATGTCCACTGAGGTTCCAGATATCCATGCCAATTTTACGTCTCATTGAAGTATTGTCTCAGATGTTTCTCCTGAAATCCCTTCATATAAAATAATTGAAATTATTTAATTATTATTAATTATTTTATTTATTAAAATGACTGATGTTTGTGCATTTTTATATAATTATTCATAAATTAAAAACAGAAATAAATGAGACAATATTGTTGGAATACATTTCTGTCATGATAACTCTCAGAGTGTTTTTTGCATGGTAATGGGTATGAAAATGTTGATATATTTGATCTTGGAAGAAGCCACACTGTTGGTACAGGACTTGCTACTGCCAATACATACACGACACGCTGCCGTGAGCAAATAAGACATGCTGCTGCTGTACAATATAGTGTACATTAACTACCCATAGCAGATCTATACAGGTGGAGCTGGGGAAGGTGGAGGGTTTCTGAAATCGAGCTGCACTGCTACAGCAAATGCTAACAAGGATTTGAAGGTTGAGCACGCAAGCTCATTGGCTACTGATACAGCAGGAACCAATCAGCTGTGTCCTATAGAGAATGATGTGACTTGCAAACAGGTTGAGTGAAGGACCTATTAGCCTGCGCCATCTAGAGTTTCATGACAGAACTGTGTTAAGTGCAATAGTGCTTGCCATCTTCGGAAATTTTTCCCATTCATTTTTTCTCATTGGTAATTACAAAAATTATTTGAGTTGACCGAACAAAATCAGACCGCAACATTATAAATGCTGATATATATATATATATATATATATATATATATATATATATGAAAGAAAAAAGAAAAATTACTAGGTGTACTTCCTGTACTTCACATCTTTAATGAGGGAATAAACTGTAATTGTGAATAAAGCATTGTGAATTAGGTAATCCAATTAAAAACATACAACTATTGATTTAAATTTGTTGATTACACACTACTGTTCAACAGTTGCGGGATCAGTAAGATTTTTTTTTTTTTAATGTTTTTTGCTCACCAAGGCAGCATTTATATAAAAAATACAGTAAAAAAAGTAACAATGTGCTTTTTTTTTTTTTTTAATATTTAAAAATCTCACTGATCCCAAAATTTTGAATGGTAGTGTAAGTAAAGCAACAATATATTTTATGTTTATTGCTGAACAATGACACTATTTTCTCTTAGAGCTGCTGTACAGCCGAAATAAACTCTGTTTGGATCATTGAATCATTTTCCGGTTATCACTGTAAAGCTGCTTTAAAACAGTCTGTATTGTAAAATAATTAGATACAAATAAGTAGTCCGAAAACGAAATCAATTACGTCAACCACAATGCTTGACCTCCTTTTTAATCTCCATGTCCAGGAGAAAAATGAAAGAGATCTCACTACTAGTTCCTCTCTCCTTGTTTTTTTACTGGTCATTATAAACTTAAGTTCAAACGAAGGTCTGCTTTCAGCCAGGCCACACACAAATACATGCTCCCCTCCTCCAGCCCTCTGCTGCATGTCAGCTGTAATGCTAGTCTCCTGACTTCAGTTAACACTTCTCCTTTTGTCTGCTCTTTCCCTCTTTCTTTCACACTCCTTAAGCTCCACATTTCTCACACTCAGGTGCTTTATTAGCTGGACAATGGTGTGGTTGACTTTTGGAGGGGCTATTGGGGGGGGACTTGGCGGGTGGCCGGGACACAAACTCCATATATATATACGCAACGGTCAAGTAAACTTTACTGTAGCTTTACTGTAAACTGAGGAAGTAACAGGATCCCACAAACAAACAAAAAGGCGAATTTTAGCCCACATTTCATTCTCTTCTTTGGCTTTTACAGGAAGAACTACTGAAAATTAATCTGATTAGAGCAAGAAATACTTTTCAGTGAAATTAAAGATTTAAGGAGATAATTATGCAGTAGGCCTACACCACATTTTGTTTTAGCTCACAGTTACGTTTTTCACCAGGCCAGTTTTAACACTGGATTCAGTAACGTTTCACATTTGTCATTTTGAAAGGGGGTTGGCATAATTTCTAACCCTGGGGTATGAAGCCCTGCTGAATTGCTGTGCCAAAACTGTACAGTGTGAAACAACGCGCTGCTAGAATGTTAGACAGCCAATCATAAACGATACAATGCCTGTCTCATTAAATATTCATGAGCTGTGCACAGAAATTTTCATGCGCTTTGTTTAGTTTCAGCGTCCGAGGGAACCTGTAAAAAATGTCAAAACATATTAACTGAAGTGATGACATTTCCACAAATGGAGAAGCAGATATTAAAACAGGTTATGTGCTTGTTGCATGCTGTATTTGCCCGATCCATGTTATTAAACGGTATAAACATGCAAATAAGAATGTTAACCCAGGGTTTACTGTGTAAAATTTCAAGATCTCAATCTAACAGACTGCATACAATTAATTACTAATATACCGTGTGAATTTTTTTTTTTTTTTTTTTTTGATTGATTAAGATAAGTATTCAGAGGATAAGCGGTACAGAGAATGGATGGATATATGTGATCATTTTAATTAATATTTTTCCTCACTTCACTACACACTTCTCTCTCTCCCTCCCTCATCTTTCACCCAGTCTGGCAGGAGCCCCATTCTATTTAGTCAGGAATCCCTTTTCCTCTAATGAGCTTCAGTTTGGCAGCAGAGAGGAGAAGAGGGAGGAAGGGAAGGAGAGTGACTCCAATCCCTGAGGCGGCTGATGTTTGACTGTACATCCCCGGGCCTGCTTTCCTGTCAACTGGCATATAGTTAAGCTGGTGTAGTTTTCCTTTCCTATTTCAAGGTTGGTGAGAATGGGAAGAGAAGGAAATGAGGGCAGGATATAAGAAAATGAGCATCTGTTGTGGGCCGAGCGATAAACGCCGAATGACTATGCATAATTACATCTGCAATGCGTATATTAACAGCTTCACCCATGAGCGAAAATTTAATCAAATGATACGGTGTTAATCCAACAGGATTAAAGGAGAGTGTTATCGTAACATTGCACGTCTCCATGGTGAAATACAATGAGAGGAGTCTTGTCGAACCGGTCCCGTGAAAACAGGGAAAGCGAACACCGGGGAAGATCTCATGAGGTCCACTTACCGGAGGCCCCGCCGCTGTAGTGACCACAGTCTGTGTGTGTGTCAGAAAAAGATAGCGAGACGCATTGGGGCGTGTAAATCTCAGCTCTGATGGAGTAAAGCACAATTTGAGAGAGAGTTTTAAGAGTCTGAGCGGAAGCAGGGAGGACAGAGGGCTTATGAGGGTGATGAGAGGGTGAAGGACAGAGCGAGAAAAGAGGAGCAGGTCAGGGTTTGCTTGTTCCCTGCTGTTTCTAGCGCAATGTTATTACAGTCAGTCCTGCACCTCTCTGCCTCCTCTCCCCTCCACTCCAATCTCTCTCTCTTCACTTTTTCTCTGCCTCACGTCTCTCCCTCCAGATTTTCTTTTCTTCCCGCTGCTTCTGCCTCTCTCTTATGTTTTTTTTTTCTTTCTCTGAGCCTGTCTCCGGTATAAAGTGAGTTTGTTTACAATGTTGACAGTGCTAACAGCAGACTGAGGGCTAAAGGTCAAAATCACACACATACACACACAAACTTTCAAGACACCCTTTCATCTTTCCTCTCCACTGTCTCACTCACTGTTCAGTTGCAGATCAGAAGAGTTTTTCTATTCCCTTTGCAAAAAAGTACTGTGGTGGTACTATGGTACAGTGATAGTATCAGATGGTAAAACCAATGGACTTCAGTAGGAATGTACAATATATTGGGGACCATATCAGAATCATATTACTGTATTTTTTTACTGCCATTTTTCTGCCATTAGTCTGAAATGGCCAATATTTCATGCTAATAATATAAGAAAACCTTTCTTTTGTACATCATAATGTTTTGATGTCGCATTTCAGGTTTCTTATAGGGTCACGAACAGCAAGGAAAAACGATGCTAATTGCAAATAATACAATGCAATCAATCATATAATTGAGCATTTAGGATAGCAAAATAAGCATTATCTCTTCACTTTAAAAAGATGGTGTGTCTACAGGCAAATGAGATTAAATTAAATATGGGTTAGAGGTTTGGTACTACTTTTTTTTAATACAACAGGCAAGAGTAAATATTCATAATATCAGCCAATGGACCACCCACAAAGTATAGTGTTATAAATTTACATTACATTTTTTAAATGAAAAAATTTAAAACTTTTTTTTACAATGTTAATAACTGCAACCGTGTCATTACAGTCTGTGAAAAGAATACATACATTGGTTATTGTTCAGTAACATAACATGATTGTCAGATCTGCCAAAATAAAATTATATATTAAATTATATTACATTATATTAAATTCCAGTGTACTTAAAGAACACACTGATATCATTATGATACCACTATGTCGAAAAACATGATAACATCGAACACATTTCCTTGTTATTGTCCATTCCCGAACGATTTTTATCAGTGTATTTCAGTGTTTGGAGGGGATTTATGCATGATAAAAGCTGGGTTTAGACTGGCAGGACAAAACATGACATGCCATCATCACCCGGGACTGTCTGTGCAGGTTATCAGTGTCTCGAAGCAAAAACACAGCGCTAAGCCTGTAGTATAAAACCACTCTTCCATTTTATCCCTCCATTTTGCTTGCTCTCCTTCACTACTAAACCAAGCCCTCTGTTTTACTCTCTCTCTTTTCCCTATTAGTGCGGATTAGCTTTATAATGCTTGAATGACCGTGAGTAAGTGGAGGGTAACGAGTCACGGTCTTACAGGCGCTTGTGGTTTGTGTCTCTAGCTCTGTAACTCAGGGCATTGAGCGTGTAAACAAGTCAGAGAGTATGACAGAGGGATCGATGCAGCTCATGGCCGGCTTATCCATCTTATCCCCGTTAGCGCAGAGCACTCTACCTTTAATGATTCCACTTCTCTCCTGTGCAATTACAGCACAGATTCACATCATTCCTCATCTTTATACTGTACTCTCTGCTTTTCTTTTCATCCTCTCCGTGCCAAGCTGTCAAGTTCTTGTAAGCCACTTTGATTGATTAAAACAGAGGGTCACCTAGCACAGAGGACGCAAAAACACACAACCACACACACAGACACGGAGGGATACTTGCAGACCTTTATTCATTTTGGCAGGAAATTCAATTTGTTGTGAACTGAACTTAATTATGCTAAATATTAGAAACAGAGCATGTGAGCGGTATGGAGTAAAGGCAGAGTTGTGCGATTTTGCCTGGAGTGGAGTGTTTTTTTAAGCCAAAGTAATAATGACTGTTTGACAGTACTTAATGCTGTTAATTACATGACAACTTACCAAATAGATACACTATATTGCCAAAAGTTTTGGGACGCCTGCCTTTACGTGCACATGAACTTTAATGACATCCCATTCTTAATCTGTAGGTTTAATATGGAGTTGGCCCACCATTTGCAGCTATAACAGCCTCAACTCTTCTGGGAAGGCTTTCCACAAGGTTTAGGAGTGTGTTTATGGGAATTTTTTACCATTCTTCTAGAAGCGCATTTGTGAGGTCAGACACTGATATTGGACGAGAAGGCCTGGCTCACAGTCTCCGCTCTAATTCATCCCAAGGGTGTTCTATCGGTTTGAGGTCAGGACTCTGTGCAGGCCAGTCAAGTTCCTCCACACCAAACTCGCTCATCCATGTCTTTATGGACCTTGCTTTGTGCACTGGTGCGCAGTCATGTTGGAACAGGAAGGGACCATCCCCAAACTGTTCCCACAAAGTTGGGAGCATGAAATTGTCCAAAATGTCTTGGTATGCTGAAGCATTAAGAGTTCCTTTCACTGGAACTAAGGGGCCAAGCCCAACCCCTGAAAAACAACCCCACACCATAATCCCCTCTCCACCAAACTTTACACTTGGCACAATGCAGTCAGGCAAGTACCGTTCTCCTGGCAACCGCCAAACCCAGACTCATCCATTGGACTGCCAGACAGAGAAGCGTGATTCGTCACTCCAGAGAACACGTCTCCACTGCTCTAGAGTCCATTGCCTTACTGTGCCCTGAAAAGCAGGGCACAGTAAGGCAATGGGATAGTGTACAGTCAGCAGATTGTTATGCAAAAGAAACCTCTGTGACCCCTCTGTGAAATTATCCAGCATATAATGCATTATAATCAGTGATGCTGTCTACACTGGATGCAGTGCGGTGTGACACAACACAACAAATTTACTACAGTAAACTGATGCCCCGTTCTATTTCTGACATACTACAACTTCTGGCGCAACTTCTGAGACAAAGTACAAATAGATTTGCAATGTTAGCTTTGTCACGTCCAGTGCCAGCCTCAAGAAAATATAATGAGGCATATCTCGCCCTCGGATTTACCAGGTGGGTATTGAAGAGAGAACACAGTGTGTTGCGTGCCTCAAATATAGCTTCTGACAGTATGGAGCCGAACAAGTTAGGACGCCACTTAGAGACTTCACATCACAAACACAAAGAGAAGCCTGTTGAAGTTGTACTGTATTAATTACGTTTCAAATAAATCATATAGGATTTTGCAAGCAAGGGCATGCATGTCTGAGAGTGTTTTTATGAAGGTGCATGTAGGTGGGCATCTTGAAAATATTATTCTCTACAAAAGCGGGGCCCGTCAGAAACAGTTAGGGACACACTGCATTAAATGATTTGATTACATGAGAAGAAAGAGACCACAGAGTGCAACCACCAAACTGAGCAAATAAATGCAATATTAAATGTTACATAACTATTGTGTGTGAGTATTATTTTATATTTATTTATATATTATTTTAATTTTTTAAATACAATATTTGGAAAAAAGCTCAAATATACAGTTTAATGGTCGTATACAAAAATATTTTACTGCAGGATGCTGCAGTATTCCAGAGTTCCATGTAATAATATGAAATGTAGACACCTGTGTTTTCTCTCTAAATTAGTTTCAAAACCTCTCCATCATAAGCTTAACACGTTAACAGCCCATAATGCATTTGCACATCAGCAAAAACTCACTAAAGGTTAAAAACTGTTAATGGAGCAGTTTCATAACCATACCAACTCATCGCTTTCATAAATGTTGCACGGAAATTGCACAAAGATGATTTCATTTAATATGTCTGGTGCCGATGAAATTTGATAAAACAAACAAACAAACAAAAAAACATCCTGAAAGAACTTTACAGAGAAACTAACCCAAAGTGAGCAAGGAAGAAGAAATGGAAAACCAGAAGCGAAGTGGAAATGAACCGATAACAGAATGCTTTTAGTGGGCGAGGGAAATTGTCGATTCACTCCACTAACATAGTCTGATTACCGACACACAACAACAAAAAACTTTGTGTTTATGTACGTGCTGAGTGCCGGAAAGGCCTTTTGTTTTAACATCTCGCTTCATCTGTAATGCGCAAACATGAGATAATAACCTCACGTGTTTCACAAGTAATCACATTTCTGTAGTGTGTTTTTGCATTATCTGCTCTGGGACAGTAGGGGTGTTTGTATCATGCTTTCATTACCTGCATCAGGTCTGTGTTCTGTGTCATGTGAGCAGCAGCATTCCACACACCTCATCCATATATGTATAGAAGTTTGAATTCCATTCATATTGATGTTAACGGATAGGACACAGCACTGAGACACAGATAAACAGATAGGATAGACGAGTGTAGACACATGAGTTGCCCACCAAAGCATATCCCCTGTGTATCTGTGTGGGATATTCAAACCTAATCTGTCCAATTATGAGACACCTGGCATCTATCAGTCTGTTAACACACACACTCAACCAGCACATCCACTTGCCCTTTCCATCCCTGTCGCAAAAATTTCTATATATCTATACATACATAAGAAATGAAGAAAATTGAATTCTTCCTGCTTCGTATCCACTGGGAAAAGCCCTAAATTTGAAGGGCGGAGAGGACAACAATGGAATGTCAACAAGGTTACAAGCAGGGGGTAATTGTCTTCATAGGACAGTCACTAAGGGGACAGAGATAGATGGGGCGGGTGTGTCTACTTAAATGGACGGAGGATTGAAATGGGTGGAGGGGTATAGGGTGGGGTCAGGTCATGCACAGTTCTGTCCTTAGTGATTGCATTAGGTTCAGTCTGACACTGCTGGAGGTTATAAAGCAGAGACCAGAGTTAAGACATCACAGAAGAGCCATCAAAGCCATTTAGCACCTTCATTAAAATCAGCATGAAATAAAATTTGACCCAATTTACTTTCTTATTAGGCATTTCTGGTCTTATTGTGCATTAATACAAAAGTTTTAATATGTAATTCAAATATAATAACTTGCTCCACCTTTTCCCTAACGCCAAATATCTTGCTTATCCTCCACTCCAACTACTTGGCTCTAATTTCTTAAATGAAACCAAACTTTTTCAAGATTTATAAAACGGTTAGTTTCTGTCCTGGATTCTGATTATCGTTAATAAAACACCACTATGGCTATACACAACACCCTTAGCAACCACTCTTAGCAACGTAAACTGTATGTTTTTAATTGATATTGTTAATTGAAGCTCAATATATTGTGTAGAATATTGTGAGAAAGAGATAGAGTGAGCAAGTTTATTACCTGCATTCAGATTTAGCATTTTCCTTCAGGTCAGTCCTATGTTCATAATAAAAAATCTGTTTAAATGTCCGATGTATTATCTTGTCCTTTTAACAGTTAAGGGGTTTTCCTGTGACTGACAGCGCTAGTCAAAGCATTTGTCAGTTGCGTCTTGTTCCGTGTTCACAACAATTCAGTCTTTTCAATATAAAAGTCTTCCCTACTGACTGACACACTCATAAAGACAGTCTTTGACGCCATTTAATGGCGTTATAATGTAACTTCTGTTGCTGTTCACGGTCAGGGACTATTTTTTCCGGTGGAAGGAAGGCTTTTAGTGACAGTTTACTTCATGAAAGTTGCATTGATACATATTTTTGGCTTTAATATTTGTATTGTGTGGTAACCGTTTTATAAAAGCAATAAGGTACTCGAGGCTAGTGCTATATCGTGAATAAGTCACGGCTGAAGGGGTTGCTCCGCTTCGCGTCATGCCTAACAATGCCCTTCAGCCGTGACTTATTCACGATCCAGCACAGCCTCGAGTACCTTATTGCTTACATATATATATATATATAAATGGGCACTGAACAAAGTTTTATGTTGACTTATATTTAGGATAAGAAAAACAGTCTCATAAAACTAGTTCAAATTAGTAACATAGGAAGCTTAATGAACAGAAATGTATCATCGGACAAAGTAATGAGTTATCTTTAAAATCTGTGAGTGATAAACATTAAAGATGGAAGAATTAATGAATAGTAAGATACAGCTATTATTAGTAGATCCACATGGAAGCTGTGAATCCACATGAAGTCACACAGATTTCTGCAGGCTTTGAACACCCATTATCAGCTCTGCACATTGCCCACCCCCACATGCTAATTTCTTAAATATTTTGGATAATTTAATTATGATTTCAGCTACCAGTATAAATGTAATACTCTCAGCTACAGGGTTTAAATCCATTCCATGGAATTCCAAAGATTTTCCTTCCAAAAACTAGCAGTAAAACGCCTATGTTTTAGTGAACTGTAAAAGCACTGTAAAAGTTTAATAACAGAGCCGAACTCAGCCTCAGCTGCGGTACAGATTGAGATCTGCAGTGTGAACTGAAGAATCGTCCTTATCTGCATTAGACATAACACGTCGCAACCTGCAGGAGCCAGGAACTAAAGAGATGACAGATAGAATGAGGGGGAGGTGGACAGCGTCAGGTATAGAGCGCTATAATTAATGAGCAGAGCCAGAAAAGTCTGTAAACACAGAAATGGAGATGAAAATGGAGTGTCAGTACACACACACAAAAATTAGGGAGGTGGAATAAAACATTCTGCTGAGGACCACACATGGAATCCATGACACCATCCCAGACTGAGATAATCACACACACATACTCTCATGGCTGTTTAAAATCTGTCACTCAACGTCGGATGTGGAGACAAGGGTTCCTTAAGGCTGTGGACAGGATATAAGGATCGGATGTACGTATTATTGCATCTTTCTCTCTTTTTATGATCATACAAAAGGGTTCCTCAGTTTCCTGCAACACTGCTTGTTACTCACACCTCCTTCCTTTAATGCTGTTGTCGGTAAACACATCTTTATCTCCGTATCCGCCCCTCAGATCTGACTCAGACATTCCACTGCCTATTGAAAACATGGTAAACTCCTTGATTTACCTTTCTTCCCTTAAAATAATATGTATCTATCACAGCTGGGGTCTTGTACGATCCTGAAGGTCTTTGACTTAATATTAAGGTTACATACAAAAGCAGTGTAAAAATTTAGTTTTCAAATTGTACAGTTTAATGTCCAAAATACACAAATATTTGACCGCAGGATGCTGCAAACAGTCAGAATTAAGTATTCCAGAGATGTAATAATGAAATGTATGTCTTTTCTGCTCATACCAAAGACAATGACAGACAAGGACAGAACAATAATCAGATGTCAGACTTTCAAGGTCAGCTGGAATACTATGACTGCCTCACTGAAGTCACAAACATAGAAACAGATACAATAAAGCAAAATAGAC
Source organism: Ctenopharyngodon idella (assembly GCF_019924925.1). Taxonomy (NCBI): domain Eukaryota; kingdom Metazoa; phylum Chordata; class Actinopteri; order Cypriniformes; family Xenocyprididae; genus Ctenopharyngodon; species Ctenopharyngodon idella. The sequence goes on along the minus strand of NC_067235.1, from coordinate 26,099,761 downwards.
TTATAAACACGGGCTTGAAGAGGATGGACGGGAGGAGACAGTTCATGGTCTGCTGAGAATCAGATAAGTTTAAAGACAAAGAGTAAAGAGAGAACAAAGACATGAAGGAAGAACCAGCATTGCCAGATCAAAAAAAAAACCCATGATGTTTATCATTAGGGCGGCAGGTGACAAATTATCATTTTAATCAGAATTCCAGCTGGACAAGGAGAAAGGAAGTGAACAAGAGAAAGAGAGAGAGAGGGGGAGGGGGCCTTTGCAAATTTGACTCGAGGAAATAAGGCTTAAATCCCTCAATGGGCATCAAAACTGAAAGGTTTGGATGGCCTTAAAATATAGCGTAAAAGAAATCAAAAAACTGTTCTTGTAAGTTAAATTGAATTGTATGTCATGAATACATTTACCTCACAGCTGACTCATTAAGATTGTCCTGAGTGTTACTGAACTAAAGCTTTGTATTTTCCAAATACTGAAAAATACTATGCCGAAATGCCGAATAATGCTGAGAAAACCTTCAAATGTAATACCACAAACCAGGCTTATATAAAATAATACAAATGTAAATATACAGATCTAAAAGTTCAGAATAGTAAATGCTTAAACAGAGAAAGCAAGTTGTTTTTATGTTTAGGGGCAGCCATCCGAAACGTCAGCCCTCCAACCCCCAAAGCAAACCCCCTTGAAAATCATTAATGCAGCCATGTTAAAACTACGGCTTCTAGCAATAGTGGGAGTGAGATCTGATTCTAAAAGGAAAACAATGAGGAGAAAAGCTATGAAAAAAAATGGATGAAATTGAACAGGCTGCTCAGCTTCAACTGTTCTGGCAGGATGGACAGAACCTTGGGCATGTGCTGGAGATAAGAGGATGGATAGTCGGAGAGAGCCGTAGAGGAGGGCAGTGAGCCGGAACCTTGGGTGAAAGAGAGCGATAAGAACAGAGGCTACTGCTGCCTCCTCGGTGGCCCATTGTTTCTTTAGCAATTCAGAATCAAGGAAAATCAGAAAAGTAAAGTCGCTAAACAGCTGCGCCACTTTCAGTCACGGTATCTCAGCTCGAAAACAAATTCTTGTGCTGTGTTACCTGATGGGAGAACCTTCCACAAACGCAAACATGATAACATTTCAAAAGTACAATAAGTGTGACGCAGGGCTCAAATATGAGAAATATTTGGGAAAACATGATAAAAACAAACATTAAAGGAGCGTGATGTAATCTTGGTCTTCTGTGCTGTGATTCATTGTCTGTCTGGTGAGGTAGGCGAATACGCACACATCTGACATGAAAAGGCATGTCACGGTTTATCCACTAAACATCACACAAACACACTGTCAAGGTGACTGGAGCTGTCCGCACTGCGTGGAAGAATGAAAGGAAAATGTCAGTCATGGAAACTAGTCCTTTTCTCCGCTCTATTAGACCTGTCACTAAATCCCTAAAGAGCTACTGTGTCATGAATAATTTGCCTAGGACCCCAGGGGGTAGCTGTTTGTATTGCCTGAACAAAAACAATCATATAAATATGTATAACCAAAGACTATAGAATAACACAAGAAGCGTCACTCGTATTATTATGAATGGGAGAAAGTGCAACTCGCAATATGGTGGAATAAGTCCCGCCTTCTAAGTAAGAGCCAATCGCCGATTGGTAAAGTCATCGCGTCACTGCAGCAGCCGTTAGAAGCTCCGGTTTCTATAGAAACAGTCAGACGCTTGCCTCCGAAATGAGGCACAAGAGACGCGCATTTAGAACTGCGCATGCGCATTAGCTTGATCCAGCCTGAAAAATACCATTTTTTGTCATGATTCAAGCATTTAGAAACAAAATTTATGAGACATAAATTTCATTGGTGATTTCAAATATGAAATTTAATTGAAAGCTTGGCAAACAGCTTTAGAGAATTTGATGTTTCCCCATTCAAAGAGATAGGAGCTGCACTTGGATGCCCGAGAGGCGTTTCAAAGATGGCCGCCGAGTAAAATGACTTGTCTTAAAGGGACTTTGGTATAACTGAACATTTGTATAGGCTACGCTAGCAGGCTAATCGGCTAGCAGTGTGCTAAGATAGTAAGCTGAGCAGTTAGCTTGCAAAAAACAATATATACTTTGATTATATCCACCTTTCGAATTATGGGTTGAACCTTCATTTAAAAAAACTGAAACGAATCGTTTCAAATCATAAGGTTGCCCTACAAATAAAGCTTATCCGTCAGTTTGACTGAATGAGCTGTCAATTTTTCTTTTATGTTTTATTTTCAGACATCATAAGAATAATGTAACACTTGGTATTTTAACATAACGTTATAACAAGAATATCTATGGCAAGGGCTCTTTTCAGTCGCTGCTTTCTATCCTCGTGATTATTATCTTTTGTCTCTTTGAATACCGCCGTAATAGTATGAAAAAGGACAACATATACTGCACATTTGTGGTCTGTTCTCCCAATATAATTTATGATATATCCCATTGATAATTCACTGGAATGCACGAGGAATCTCTCGTTTTTCTCCTCAAAGCCTCACGTCTCTTTCCAGGTTTGTTTTCACAGGTAAATACAATTTATTATCTGTAAAAATTATGGAAATCAATTTGAAATAGTATCACGCAATGCTGAAGTTCATGAACATTTTTATATTAAGGCAACGTATATTACATAATACAAATATATATCACTATAGTTATATTTAACCCATCTGTTATTGCTGTGGAAAGAATTGCGCTTTTTCATGGCCTGTTCAAAGTACCTTGTCGATGCTTTTACACTTTTAAATGTCCTTTTAATGTTCGTTGGTTGAAGGGTGAGTAGAATAATGTCATCTCATTGTACCCAGTTTTATAAAAAAAAACATATTGCGTTCATAAAGCGAGCCTTTCACTGACTGACTTAACAGAAGTTACACCCATAATTCGCGGGCATAGAAATAAGGTGGATACTACATTTGATATGAAAATTACTTGGAAGTATGAATGAAATTTAGACATACTAGATCCACCATGTTGTCACTGTCATGTGATCTACCAGCGTCAGTTGCGTCGCTAGTATCTATCTTGAATCAACTTAGACCAGCTACTGTGTACCATGTTCTAAAAAAAGCTCCATCTTAGTCTTTACCAACAGGGAACACACCTGGAGAAGATTGCACGGCCCCAGGCTGTGTCCTAACTCTTGGGTAAAGTGTGGATTTTAGTATGTTAGTACGTTTGCTGAAGGTGGGGGTTTAACAAGGCTGGGGGTGGGGGGGACAGGGTCCATGTTCGGGCAGGTATGAGGAAGAAAGAATAGAGTGACAGAAGAAAAGAGAGTAGAAAACAGCCATCTGTCACCTTAAAAACAGGGGATGCAGAGGGAGAGAAGGGGGCAGGGTGTTGGGGCAATTTCTGCCTGTCTGTCACTAAATCTGCACCCTCAAGATTTTTCCATGTGCAATCCGCTCCATTCTTTATAAATGAATGACACGGCAGGGACTTGAGGAGTCATGCCTTTAAAACATGTTTCCATTTGAATGCCTGTGTGTGTGTTTGTAAAGAGGGCTCACGGTTACTGCCCCAGAGCAGTTTCATCTTGTTTTCATGACTTCATTGTTTAGTTGTGTGTTTGATGTCAGGCTTGAGCTCCACTCCGGACAAACCAACACAAAATGGCAACTCTACCGTAACACATAGCACTGTGTGTAGGGAGTTTGTTTGACTGAAACAGAGCAATGATCCGAGCAAATAAGAGAAGTGGAACGAAAGAGACGTTGGGACAGAAAGAGAGGGAGACTGCAGCCAGACATGCCAGTGAGTTTGTGTAAGCTGATCTTTGGAGCCATGAGTGTCCAGCTGTCTCACTCCCTCTCTGTCACTCCATCCAGAACTCAACACTTAAACTACCATTCCCAGAGAGAGAAAGATGGAAAGATCAAGAGAGAGTGAGAGGGAGCGCAACAGAAAAAAAGAGCATGCAATCTTGCCTGTTCATTAATTAGTGTTCCAATCATAGACCTTAGTAGATGCCATATGTAATCTGGCACAAACAAAAGCATCCACAAAAACATATCAATATTTTTCATCATTTTAATGATATTCAGTATATCTAGACATTTATCTGTATGCTCTAAAATGACTTAAAGTGATGATTTTTGATCAGCTAACCCAAACAGAACTTCAACCAAACAGCTACTGTTAGTTGTTTAACATAAGAACTTAATATAAAGTAAAAATATAGTTAAAATAAAGTCTATTTGTCAACAAATGACAGACGAGGGGGAATGATTATTATTTTTGCAATTTCATTTGAAAATGGCAAATTAATTACACACTTCTTTAAATGAACCATGAAAATTAAGGGTTTGATGTTAAATGTGGCATATATTCTATGGTAAGGAAGGGCTATGGTATAAGGAAGGTTTTCTGAACAGCAAGCTTCTGGAATTGGAAAATTTCTGATATGGGATACCCACAAATGTTAGATGAAGCCTCAATCCATTCGTCCATCACATACAGGAAGCAGATGGAGAGATGGGTGGGGATTCTAGGAGGGGTGAGGGCAAATCATTGGGTAAAGGAGGTTGACTTTGACATTGATTACACCACCTTGTGTGTTGGAAGGGGTATGTAGTAGTTAATGCCAGGACATGTTGCTGGTTGATGCCACCTGGCCATATAGCAGAGATGGCACGACTGACATTGGTTGGCAATGCTGCCCTCACCATGGAAGCACCAACAGGCAACCCCCGCCCGCTCTCGTCCTCCCTTTTCTCACACAGAGATCCATGGCAGATCTGATCACCAGCTGGTACTGCTATCGTTATGCTGGGACCTCCCAGGCATTCCACTTCCTATTTTTAAATACAGTTAAATCCAAATTCCTCTCTGGGATGAAAAAGACCATTTTCACAAGCTCCTGTTCGATAGCAATGCACCAAAAAGGACCATGAACGTAAAATAAAAGCAGTCAAATCGATTTATGCACTATATAAGTCCTCTGAAGTGTGAGAAACAGACCAAAACTGATTTCAATATATAACTTGACTGGATCATTGAGTCTGTGATTTGAACTCAACCAGTCAGACTGAACAATCATTGAGAAAGGTTTCATGAATCAGATCAACACATCCTTTTCAAATAATTCATTCACAAATTAGACATCACTACTTCTCATTAACTCTCATGAAAGTACAAAAGAGAGCTAGATGTCAAGGTTTTTAGTGCATAACTTAAATTGTAGTGTATATCTTATACAAAGCTATTGTACAGCTTCAGAAGATTTAGAAAATATTGCATGAGTCACATGGGCCACTTTTTTTAATACTTTTAATTGCTTTTGGTCCCTTTTTGAAGCTTGAAATTTTCAGTTCCCATTCATTGTACAGTAACTGCATGGCAAAAACCACTGAAAACACAGTCAGTCATGACAGAATGTTCATTTTTGGGTGAACTGTCCCTTTAAACTTTCACTAACTCAGAATCCTCTCCTCAAAACAATATCTCCCCCTCATTCTGCAATATGTTCCCTTTCTGTACCTCAATCTGTCCCACTCCATCATTCCCTTCTCCCCTCATTTTCCCCCAATCCAGCCCCTCTGTCCTTCTTTTTTCCTTTCTATCATTACCCCCACCCACCCCCTCTGCGCTTGTTCTCTCGCTGTGTCTAATCACTCCGCATTAATACCTGCATTCCAGCAGCCACAGGAATGTCTTAACAATGTAGCCTTGTCCTTTAACTGCTGCACAGGTACAAGAGCGTGTGTGTGTGTGTGTGTGTGTGTGTGTGAGTGTGTGGTCATATGTATACAGAAAGTGAGAAAACAGACAAGGATTTAGATGCCCTGGACCCACATGACCAATAAATAAATAAAAAATAAAATAAATACACTACCATTCAAAAGTTTGGGGTCGGTACGATTTTTTAAAAATGTCATTTTTATAATCACTCCTATTGGATTTTACTTTCTGTATTCTGATTATACTGGCTTGTATGTATGACTTTTATGACTTGTACTATATGATGTTACTGTTTACAGAATATAGTGACTGAGCAGCTAAAGAGAAGAAAAACAAAAAGAGTTAAAAGGAAAGGGGCTTCCCCAGAAGAAAAAGAGAGATGTTAACAAAGCGAGTGAGAAAGAATGAAGGACAAAGAAAAGGGCAGAGCAGTGTGAGAAAGTTGCCTTCAGCCCAATGAGGTACAGTATCACACTCACAAACGAGCAACACAAGCGTTTCAAAGAGACTGGGAGGGAGGGAAAAATCTCCAGATCTACCATCTGATCCAGGATGGATGATTTTAATGAACATGTGTCCTCTGTTCTTGCTCCGTCAGCCCTCCCCACTGCCACAGTCAATATGCGCCCACACGCCCGCTCCTACTCCCACTCCAACTGTTAATTGACTAGGGAATTCCACGTGCCTGTCACCATGGTTACTTGGCAGGGAACGGAGGGGTTAGACTGACCGCTGTCCCAAAAATGTTCAGCCATGGTGGGGAGTCACAGCCGCCACTGTCAGCGGGCGTTCCACACCCCATATGGGACACAAGGAGGACCAAAGACACCAACAACACCAACAAAGTCTCTCAAACATATGCCCAACAGATTCTATCTTCCAGTGCGTGTCGACCTCTTCCCAAAATAACAGTCTAATTAAGTCAGTCTTAAAGAGTTAAAGCTCTGTGTGTCTTAGTGCAGAACCATTTCATGAGCTTCTGTGTTTTTAACAAACTGAACTAATCCATCGTAAGCCAAATGCCACTGCTGTCTGTTTAATTGTCTTTTAAGAGATTCTGGACTCTGCGAGGAATAGACAGCAAACAAAGAATTACTGGTCCTCGTGAATACTTAATTTGATCGCACAAAGCCCATTTCCTTAGATAATACATAACAAGATTTTGATTTGTGCTACATTTTAGTTCTCAAAACTTGATAAGTCTGTATATTATGATCTTCTGCGATCCTAGCGCTGGTAAAAATATACTTCCCAATGGAGTTGAAGCATAATGGGAATCTTACAAACTTCATCTGTGTTCTCTGCAAAACGAAAATTACATCCAAAACCAATTACTGTCCATTAATAAGATTACATTTAAGAGCAAATGGATGGCTACAACCTTTAATAAATGACAAGGTATGAAACCTGAAACTCGATAGGAAATGTAGCCATGCTAGCTGTCAGTCATCCTAGTATACCGTACAGGGAAATCCCTGATTGGTTGAGATTATGCAGGGGGGGGGGGGACCAATGCTGGAGCCCCGCAGGCCTGAATATGATTATCAAGCTGTGTGTCAATCAGGAAGGCAGCAGAATTAGAGTTGGCACTGCGTTCCTTGGGGTCTATCAGTCCACCTTCCCGATTAGCTATCAGCCAGGGACACTCATTAACCACAAACTAAAGCAGAGTGCTTGCAAATCTACAGGGATGAAGGGTTTCTATAAAGAGGAAGGAGGGAAGGAGAGAGAATGAGAGCAACCTCCCCAAAAAATTATTTTCTTTGTCATGATTTCCACTGAAAATGAACATCTTTAAAATAAGATAAATGTATTTAAGAAGCAAAGAAAATTGTCAAAGAAATTGTTGAATTAAGTTTATTTTCCCTTCCTTATTTGCAAAAATAGGCTATATGTTAGCAAGGGTGCATTAAATTGATCAAAAGTGATAGTTAAGACATTTATAAAGTTTCATGTTAAAGAAATGCTATTCTTTTGAACTTTTTATTCATCAAAGAATCCTGAAAAAATGTATCAAAGTTTCCACAAAAATATTAAGCAGCACAAGTATTTTCAACACTGATAATAATAAGAAGAAATGTTTACTGAGTAGCAAATAAGCATATTATAATGATTTCTGAAGGATCATGTGACACTGAAGACTGGAGTAATGATGCTGAAAATCACAGAATAAATTACATTTTAAAATATAATAAAATAGAAAACACTTATTTTAAGTTGTAATAATTTCACAATATTTTTACAGTATTTTGTGTGTAGAGTGTTTAGAAAGATAGATATTCTCTGTGAAAACAAGTCTTATGCAATCATTTGTAATTTTGCTAATAAAGTACATTTATCATGTTTTAATGATGTTTACATACTCTCAGTGGGAAAACGAGATAAAAACACTGAAGTGAATTTTTAAAGAGCAAGCGGAAGAAGTTGGTAATACGAGTCTTCAGCTCCTTGCTATATAACTTTTTCTAGTGCTGGTCATATTTAAAGTCATGTTCACACAGGTTTTACAGCACACGGGACAGCAAAGTGTGTGTTACAGAGACAGAGCAGGCTGTGGGGGTTGAGGTTGAGTAAAGCAAGAGACGCTCTTCTCCCGCAGGTAATCACCTGAACGTGTCTCCTGAATGAAAAGTGATCTGTCACCCAATCTTGGCGTGTGAACGGGGAAGCCCCAATCTCAGACATTCAAACCCTCCCCAAATGTCTGTCTGACTCGCACACAATCCCTTTGGTCATGTAATGTGCAAATATTATAAATGTTGTTTTACATAGTTGAATGGCCAGAAACCACCTTGCTATTTTGCAGCATTTTTCAGTCATGTAATATAATGCACCTCAGACACATACATACTCACAAATGCACTCCATCCATTTTAAATTCACCAGAGGGCCTTGTGGTGCTTCACGGGTCAAGCACTGTTAAAGCAACAATGTGGCTAGTCAAACAGTGACAATTTTCATTGAAGAGGTTAACAATGCTCGGCTAACCATTAACCATTCTTTTTAAAAATGGCAAAAATAGTGTCTCTTGGGGGAAAAAAGTGCCCTTCATGTTAAAGGCACATGCTGTGCAAATGGAAAAAAGAATGATATGATAAATCACAATAGGAAACACACAAACTCAAACACAAAAGTCTAGTTTCACCCACTGAGCTATGATTAACCCAAACAATATTTAAACAGTGATAAAAAAAAAGTGTGTGATATGGAAGTGAACATCAAATAAGGACCAAACTTTTTTACATTTCTTGCAACTGAACGATTTGCGAGTATGTTTTTCAGGTGGTGCGAGTGCAAACAAAAGATCAGGATTACAAATAGTGTTTGTGTGTGTAATCTTCAGCGAGACCACATCTTGAAGGGTCTGTCGAGTGCGGGGCAGTGAATAGCTCAGCCCGGGGGTGCGCTCGACTAACCAAACAGCCGTAAGCTGAGGGCTATAAAGGCTTTTCTCTCCCTTGCGTCAGTAGACTGTTCTCCGGGGAATGTTTGCCAGATGATAGTATGAAGACAATGGGCACAGTCTGTGTGAGGAAAGGGATGTTTGAAGACTTCTTAAACAAGTACTGTTTCAACATTACTATGTTTTCAGTCACGTCAGGTAAAGCTGGCACAGTTTAAACCAGGTGTGGTGGACGTCCAACTGAGATATGACGCAAATGACCAATGGCGAGAAAGTAGCTTGTGATCAACATTGTGTATTTTTGATGATTTTGCTGGTGTTATAAAGACAATTGGACATTTATTGTTTACTAAAGTCTCAATTTGTCCTTGTTAACCCGCAAATATGAGAGTGTTAAGACTCATTCAAACTTCAGATGGCATCAGAGTAAATAAGTGTGATTAATGTTTGCATATGAATCATTTAGTAAAATAATGACTTGATTATATTTAACTTTTAACTTTAAATAATACATAGTTTATATAATATATACTTATTTTAAGGTATATCGCCCAGCCCTATATGTAATTAAGCCACAATACAGATGACAGAAAACATGATTTAGAAGTGCATCAAAATGAAGCATTTCTTGTAAGCCAAATCCCCAAACACTGCTAGGATAAACAAATCAATGCAGAACAACTAATGTCCATCTCCAAATCGATACTTGTATAATAGAGCTAAGGGAAATGCGGCAATGTACTACAAGATGGCTGATAGTGTAGCATGACCTAAGTTCCTAGCTAAAAAACGATATTTTCCCCAAAAGGAAACCCATCAGCCCTGAATCCATTAGGAATGCCTGAGAGAGGCCTCAGGATTTGCGTCGGCCAATCACCCTGCCGATCTCCACAGCTAAATGGATCAGCCGCTCTTAACCTCGTCTCCCCAAAGAGCCTCTGAAGCGCCTATTCTTCAAAGCACTATGCCCCAACACACAGATGCAGCTTTTCACTGTGCCTCATATCCTTCGGCTCCCCACTTTAGTGTCAGACCACTTCAACATCCTTCACAGAAAACAGCCATCACACACCCGTATCTTCTACATACTCTGCTTCCTGTATGCCACTAATAACAGCCTTGAAGTTGCAGCCTTGGAGAAATCAAAGGGCAGCGGGTTATGGGACTTCCTCTATCTCTGTTTCTGCCATGCCAGGATGCTTTGTAGTGTGGGCAGTGTATTTGAATGCTGAAGGACTAGGCAGGACCGAGATTTCAGGAAAAATGGGTGGATTGGTGGGGGGCTTGAATTCAGATGGAGAAGAAGAGGGGAGGAGAGATGGAGGGATGCTGCTTTCTTTTTTGAAGGAATGACTCTATCAGCAGTGCTGGTTATAAATTCTGAGTGAAAAAGCTCAGCAGGTCTGCATGAATAAATTCTTTCCTGGCAGCACAGATTCTATGTAGACACACCGTCTGTCCTCTCATTCAACCTCTGTGCGTGTATGAGACAGTTATCTATGCCGGAGCACGCACAATACCAACCGTAAATCACAGAAAACATCAATGGTCACCCACTGATTGCAAACCACCACCATTACTGAAAACAAAGAGAGAGACTAACAAACACAGAAGCAAGCCAGACAGAGCTAATCCACAGCATTAAAACTCTCTGTGTGTGTTGTGTCTGGGTGTGTAACATCTGCAGCAGCATCAGATCAGTAATACGTTAACATGCACTTCAAAAGTTTAATTTCTGTTAGACCAAAACAATAATTCGTCTTTTTAGATTTTAGCCCGACTGAACTTATTGAAAGAGTTCATTTAGTAAAAGTCAATCAGGTCCTAGACTCAGCCTCAGATGTCACGCACACGGACCGTTGGCTGAAAGTCTGATGCATATAGAACACATAACTGGAAACGCTTAAGGATTTTCAAAGTCGTCCTCTGGTTGGTTGAATTCTACAGGATTTCTAGGAGACGTGTGTGTCCCGTTCTTTAATGGTCTGCCTGGAAACAAATGCAGTGACGCCAAACCCCCTCGTGGAAGAAGAACGCCGTCATTTTTACAACTGTGACAACGAGCACTTACCAGGATCAACTAAATGCTGGATTTTTTTAAAGTATGTGATGTTTGCTGCTCCATTTTAATAATTTATTAGATGCACGTCGGTCTGTTATTGTAGGGAGATCGACTTTACATTTTCACACCCCTAAACATGACACGGAACAAAACGAACTGTGATTGGTTGCGTTACATGTCAGTCAAACGTTCTCTTGGGCGGTCCTTGGCCAATGAAAGATGCGATAGAGTCCAGACCTTCTGCTGTCAGTCTGAAGGTCTGGCTATGCGAGACTAATCAGCTCCAAAACAACATTGACTATCATGGCATGGAAAAAGAAATGAAGCCATTTCTGAACATTTTTTGTGTTCCACAGAAGAAAGAATGTCAGGTTTGGAACAACATGAGGACGAGTAAATTACAGAATTTTAATTTTGGGGGGACAGCTATCTCTTTAATAATTCCCAAAACATAAAACCAGGTACTTGATTTTGCATTATTAAACCTATGAAACATACTATAATAAATGATAAAGTTTTTAGTTCATTAGTTTAGTACTGTAATAGTGACAAAATTCATAACATTAAATGTAATGCTAAATGATATCCAATTGACATAGCTATTATAAAAGGTAAAAAAGTAACACAGTGTCGATTAAACTTGCACTTTACTGATATAGTTGTGGGGATACATAAGACAAAAAAAGATCAAGAAACACTGGTTTAGATTATATTAAGATGAAAAGACGGGCTGCTTAGTATCTCTCTTTCAGAGTGAGCATGTGGTTGCTGCAGCTTTGTGCCAGCAAGCAGTGAGCTTTCCTCAACCCGGCTGCCAAAAGAACTGCTGCCAATCCAAAAACAAGCTTTCATGATGGGTCTCAAAACAATTAAAACAAGCCCAAATGCTCTTCATGATTATTTAAGGTGTTAAGGATCATTTAATAATTCTATCAGACATTCTTCTAAGAAGTAACACCCTGTGTCCGAATATGCTCCCTACTACATAGGTGAAAAACAGTATGAAAAAAAGATGTATACCTGAATTCACAGTATACATAAAAGAATAGACAAAAAGGACCCAGATGACCTACTACTTTTGCGGAGATTCTGAAGTGTGCATAGAGTGGACACTTTACAGTCCCATGAGGCCACAGGAGAGAAACTGTGAATGCACCCTAAAAAGAATTGTTGGTTTAACTTAAAAAAGTAAGTTACCTGGTTGCCTTAAAATTTTGAGTTCATTGAAATTAATAATTTTGGTTAATACAATGAAGGCGACAGAAACTGAAGATAATATGCTACCTGAACTACATTAATTAAGTTGATCTGACAAAAGAAAAATGTTGTGATACATCATGAAAATAATTTTTTACAGTGTAACAGTGAAGCGGCGCAATTGATGCTATAGGTCACGTCATGAGATATATCATCATTTCTTCATTTTCAAATCATTTTCTTTATTTGAAACCACAAATTAAGTTCTTCATCAAATGTTGTACCAACTCAAATAGTATGCGATTTCAGCTGCAGCTACAGTTATGATCAATACAGTTACATCAATCCATAAATGGCATTTTTTTAATAATTAAATCAAATTGCCACATGCTACATGGTCAGGGGGCTGTTAAACCACTAAAATGTGACCTATGTGTATAAAATGCTTTATGGTCTAACAGCAAAGTGCCATATTGTGATCTTGGATCAAAACCAGTGTGTTGTGGTTGCGTGACTTGCTTTCACTGGCAGCCTGCGCGTCCATCTGTGCCTAACGAAAGCAAGACAGAGAAATAGAGACGGGATAGAAAGAGAGAGAATCTGGGGGGTTGAAGAGTCAGGGGGCGAGATGTAACCTGTCCCCTGCTGAATGCTTCTCATTCCAAGCAGTGACTCCCCCCTCCTCACAGGCATGAATCACAAAGCTGATCCGAGAGACTGGGGCCCACAGCAGAGAGCCAAATCACACACTTTACCAGCTATCATCATTACCGGCCAAATTAGCACCTTGGGTTTGAACAGTTACGCAACGTATGGGCTTACACTGCACACACAGGTGTGCGTGACTAGCTTTATGCGCAGGTGTGTGTATGTGTGAGATGGATATCTATAGGAGCTTTGAGCTTGCAGAAGCCACCTCAGACATAAGATTGGCTTTTATCTGCTGGCCCAGCACAAAGAGCAGGTTTTAATTTGAAGCCTCCTAATACCATAATAATTACTGCCGTCTGCAGGGGGTGATGTGTGTGCGTGCTCGCGTTTGATGCCGCTGCGGTTGGGGAGGTTCTGCTGAGGAGAAAATTTAAGCAAGGAAATGAGCGGGGGAAATAGACAAAGAAGGAAAGCGTGTTGTTTCTGCGCAGCTTCTTAAACTCAGCTGACAAGCTGTCTCGACAATTCTTTCCGCCACCTTCTGACATCCCACCACGATCAAACACCCAGTCACCGGGGTGCTGGACCGACACCACCTAAGGATACTCAACTGGGGCTCGAAAATGCAAATAATATTATTTAAATATCATCTGAGAGGGTATTGCTTTGGTATCAGTGCTGGTGGTTACAGTAACAAGGTCATGTGGCTCCAATATGACGCTGGACGGGAACCATTTTAAATGCTAATCACTGAGACTTCCATTATAAGGCAAATTATATGAAAGCTCTAGCAGAGGCTGGTGCACCTCAGGGAGAGGTAGGCAACAAATTGAAATGAATGGGCAGAGTTCCAGCGGCTGTCATTTGGCAGTTAAACGCTACAGATCAATTGAAATGTATGCCCGGAAAGAGGATAAAGTCATTAAAACAGGTTTTCCTGTTGACACGCTCAAAGGAAAGAAGCTGCAGTTTGTAGTGGTGTAGCAATTTTCAAACCCACTGAGCTTGAGAAGTCATGGATCATATGGTATGATTGGCATACTAGAAACTGCCAGACAGGTCTGAGCATCAGATCTGACATAGCTTGGCATCAAAAGAAAGTAACTGTGGATCCCATGATCAGCCCAATTAAAGGACATGCCAAAAAATATGTTAATTCTTAATGACGTTCGAGTTAAGAGAGAGGGGAAAAACAGCTACAGAAGAGAAGATCTCAGAGGACCTGCTTTCAGAGCAACAGAAACATCACTGATCAGTGCATTAAACCCCAATGCAGCAGCCTGGAGCCTTGAGTGAGCTCATCAGAAGAAACACTTCATCTGTCTGTTGCTCCACACGTATTTTCAAACTCTGGACATGAGAGGAGTCTCAAACAACGGAAGAAAGGCAGGGCTCAGAGGGATAAGATAGGTAGGTAAAAAAAGACTGCAGATAGCCGCAGAACTGAAAGAAGGTGAGAACGCTAGAAGAACAGTAAGGGAGGGGAGTGAGAGAGAGCCTTAAGAGCAGATAGGAAGATAAAATGCAAGTACCTCTGGGATGGAGAGGAATGTCTGTCTGGGAGGGTTTACTCTTTATATGAATGTTTTTACTCATACAGTCATGTTAAAGTGAAAAACATGCAGATTCTCAGTATTGACTGAAGTCAAATTGTCTGTCATAAATGTAAATTTGGTATCAAAATTAAATCTTATCCACAAGTCAAACAGTGTGTTACTTTGCATTTAGGCTTCATTTTAAAAGTGGTAATGCATCAGTATATAGGCTACGTGAGAGAGGTGAGAGAGGTGATAAAGACGGTCAGTAGGAGGCGGAGCTAGAGGAGGGGCCACGGTGCCCCTGTGCTGAAACATTATTGGTCATTGGAAGCCAAACACTTCAAAGCAGAACAAAACTGCGCTACTAACTGAACCGCAGGGTGCAGACAGTCACGGCCCAATGGCCTTGGTAGCACAAAGCAGGTTCATATATTCTGACAGAATACTAACAGATATTATTTTACTTCTATACAGTTAAATGGGGGGAAAAAAAAAGATCATTTAAAAAAAGAAAATTCATATCTGCATTCATCAGACCTTAATTGATTCTACTGTGTATTGGTTACAGAAAAATTAGTTCTTGCATATACCACATTTTAACTCTAATATTGTACATAATAAGATCATGGCACCCACACAGCACACAATTCTGTATAGGCTATGGTAGTTTTACATCTACACAAGATATCTGTAATAAATTCAATAAATATAGTTTTAAATGTCGAAAATTGTGAACCCCATTGTAAAAACAAAGTGAGATAAAGAAGATTTCGATTTACCCCATTGTTTATGATTATATTATCTTAAATAGATTTTTAAAAAATTCTAAGAATGAGATTGTAATTTCAAAATTCAACAACACGTACTAATAATCATACTGACGTAATATGAATTTAGAGTCTCGCAGCCGCACACTTGAACTCGGATGAAAGCAAGCGCGTCTATCCGGGGACAGTGCGCGCGGAGCAGGAGCGTCCCATCCCCTCCTCTCCTCAAAGACCAAGACCAGTCCAGGTTTTAACCCATGAACCATTCCCTGACTTAAACATGAGCTTCTGATTCTCAAAGACGCCAACAGCCACAAATAATCTGTTTTAATATGTCCTCAGGTAACGCCTCGTAGATCCCTATAAGTAGTTTCGACACTTCAACTTGCGCTCACGGTAACAGGTTGTTCCAAGAACCAACAGAAAAGTAACATGTTCTTAATTTACTCCACATTCAAACAAGCCATTTACGTTTATAAAGGAAAATTATGAAGTAAAGTTTGTGATTTACAGAAAACAAAACATCAATAGGCTTTTAATTATAGTAAAATCGCTAATTTTCTTAGTATTTTCATTAGTTCTTACCTTGCAGCGCTACAGCAAGCAAGGTGCAGCAAATCCCGAACCGTCCCAACACCGCTCCTTCCATAGTTGCTCTTAACTTGGCGGCTTTGTTTCGCGTCGCGTCGTTGTATTTCTTTGCAGCGTCTCTTCTCGGTACAGCTCCTTCAACCTCTGCTCTCGCTCGCACGCAGCAGTGTAGTGCGCTCCCCCGTCCTTCTTGGCGCAAGAAATCTGATGCGGATGGCAGTGACTTGGCTGATATATTTGCACAAAAGGTGACCGTGCGCCCCTCCCCTCTCCTCTCCCTTCCCAAACGAGTAAAGTGCTACTGGAGTGAACACACACGGCCAAGAGACGAGAAAGACTTTTACACGGCGAATTACTAAAAAAGGTGATACTGTGAATAAATGTGATGCGATTTAATTTTGAAGGAACTAATAGGGCTGTTTTGGTATGATCTCTAAATCTCCAGTAGCGTAACTTACAAATTACTCTTGCATAAAACATATATAGAACATATATAGGCTAGATCACAGGTTTTGTGTGATTGACAAGGATGCACTTATATAATTCCAGCTCTTCCATCAGTTTAGACCATGCATTTGTGTGTCCCTTTGGTAATAATAGTCTCTCAGCTCACACTGGGTTTCAAACAGGCATTCCTTGGATAGCTGGAGCAAAACAGCTGCTTCACTTTTCTCAGGGCAAGAGTGGGGTGCACAAGAGAGAGAGTGTGTTATCGAACCCGATAAGAGGTGAGAGGCTTGGGAAATGGAGTAGGGCAAAGTGATGAAAGAAGAGGAGAGAGAAGACAGGAGGGTGGAGCTTTTGTGTTGGAGGGAGAGGATGCTGTGTGATATATTCAGCTGTGTCATTACTGTTACTTTTCTGTTACTATTCTTGGGTCATGACAGCACAGCAGTGTATTAAACTGCATATCTCGTAATGCCTGAAGTGACTCTTTGCACTTCAAAGTTCACATAGACACCGGCTATGCACAAGCATTGCTTTGCTCTAATGCTTAAAATTTAGTGCAATGCACGGGAGTAAGGCAATATTCAATATTCAAATATTCTAGGGAAAATGGGTCAAATACAATCAGTTAAAGTCTGTTTTCAAGAAACAGCGGTACTGATAAGAGCTTGCTTTAGGAAATTTCTTCCAAAAAACATTTTCCAGTAACAACAACATCAGAGATGAGGCAGACTGATTTGAACAGCCTGGCTGTTAAAGGGATAGTTCAACCAGAAATGAAAATTCTGTAATCATTTACTCACCCTCATGTTGATACGAACTTGTAAGATGTTATTTTTCTGTGGAAAGCAAAAGAAAAATGATGAATTCTCATGTAGCCCAGTAACAGTTCATAGTAGTTTGATAGTACAGATTGTTCACAATAGTCAAGCTCCAAAAGGACTAAATCTGTGGCATGTGGTTTTCTGAAATGAGGCAAAATCCTCATTCTGTCCTCCAACTTTCCTGATCCCATTCTCAAATAAATGATTTTTTAAAATAAAAAAAAATAATATTTATTGTTTTTAAACATTTGTTACAATAAATGGGCAGCCATATTTAATGTATATTTTACTACTGAGACAACCTTTATTTTGAGATTATTTTGTTTTTTATTCTTAGGTGATTGGTAAATTGATTGATTGATTGATTGATTGATTTAGAGGAACTGCCTCCCTGGCCTCCTCTGAGAAAACGCCACTGGACAAAATGTACAAAAGCACCATAAAAGAAGTGCACAAGCCATAGCTTTGTCTGACAGACTACAATTTTATTTATTAATAATACCACCCTCCACTGAAGCTCTATAATCTCAAACTGCTTTGATGTTAATGATGGCAAATGCCATTGGTTTTCATGTGACCAATCAATAGCCTACCAAATTGAATATATGAAATGGAGAATGAGATTTAAATGGATAGTTCACCCAAAAATAAAATTTCTGTCACAACCTACTGGCTATGTACACACTGTTTCAGGAGCGAGTCCCCTAAATTATCGTTACATGTATGTACGGAACACGACTCACTCTTGAAACTCAGATGATTGACAGCTGGGAAACCATAGTAACGTTCTGGCACCTCTTGTGTTTGTGGTTCATTATTGTCACCAAAGTAATATTACAGTGACAAAATACTTATTTTCAGCTATTTTAACCAAAGCAGAGTGGACAGAGGCGTTGTGTTTTGTTTATGCTTGTAAAGGCTGCTTCACAGAGCGCGCTCTTGCGGTTTTGCCATGTTCACTTATTTCAAGAGTTTTTGAGCTTGCTGTTTAAGCTCAGGGCATAAAGCAATTGAGTTTACAGAGTTATTAAAGTGAGCAGATGCGGGTCGCAGTACTCAGTGTTTGTGCTGCTTTCCCTGTGATTTCTTCACCGCGCATAGGGCCTACAGAAGAGAGAATATCTCTGATGCACATTAAAAAACATCATTAACAACTAGTTGTTCAGTTTGCTTCCGTACACACTGTGTAGAATTTCTGTAAATGCGGTTGTCACTCCTGTATTTTACTGAACTGTGTGTGTACAGAACGGGATTAAGCACTAAAAGGTGAACTGACAACCGCATTCTACAACCAAATTAAGTCCCGAAAAATACAGGTAGTGACAACTGCATTTACAAAAATTCTATGTAATGTGTACAGAACCGAACTGAACAACTATAGTTGTTAATGAAGTATTTTTTATTTTGGTCTTATTTTCAGCATAAAGCAATTCCATTTATTTATTTTTATTTTTAATATCTCCATAAACTTGATCGCTGTATGAGCCAAGCGATCAAAAGCTGCACAGAGTTGTGAGTTGTCCTGCCTCAGCCAGGACAGACAAACATACTAGTAATTGAAACCCACTCTGTGACCTTTCCACTGTCCGGACTTTGCTCTTTGAAAACATCAGAGCCTCATGTTGACCCCAAATGTTGTAGTGATCTAAAGTGTGTGTGATTTTCACCAAAAGTGTCATTTTCTTTGGGAACAATACCATCAGAAGTACTCCACATGGCTGGATGACGGAGGGATGTAATGATAAAATGATGAAAAGGGAGAGAAGAGGTTAGAAGAAGTCTTTGATTCTTGTGTCAGGGTGTGACTAGCATGGGCCTGGGGGAACAACGGGATACAGAACAGAGGAGCGGAGAAGAGAGAAACAGAATGATAAATTGGGGCTTAAGGGAGAGGAAAGAGGACTGCAGACGAGGCAAGTAAATCAGAGAACGAGTAAAGACAGACCAAAAAGAGCATGGACAGAGTAGCAGAATTGAATTTGATGCACTTTTTACATTATTTTCACAATTATAGGTTGTTACGTAAACTGCTTTCACACACGTTCTCTCTATTTTGTATTCACCTCTTTTCAGCCATGTTTTTGTTTACCCTCGCAATCAGTTTTATTATAAATGGTATTCCTACAATTTTGTTGTTTTGGTAGAACTGCTGAATACAAAACACATGCTGCGGATAAAAAAAAAAACATTTGTAACCTTTTTATAAACAAACTTGGTATAGAAGTAGGGAAAATAAATGTATTCTGAGCCTAAATAAACCAGTGCAAAAACGCTTTAAAAATGGTAACACTATTTTACAGTGTCCTTGTTATACATTAATGTAGTAATAACAGTAAATTCTGAATAATTACATACAATTAACCCTAAACCAAACCCTAATCCTAACCTTAACCCTATGTATTTAATTAACATTCCTCATAACTGTATTTCAGACAGGACCACTTTGGCAAGTTACTTGAGTTTATTGAAACACAGGTGGTATGGTTCCTTATGGGGGTTCTTGCTCCAAAATTAATTGAACTTACAAGAGCTTTAACATTAACCCCCCGGAACCATCAGCTTGGAAATACATAGACAATTAAGACACTTAGTAGTGTCTTTAAAAGCGAACAGTGGTAATCGTGTAGATATGGCAGTGGGACGTCTATACTGTAGCTTGGTTATGAGGATGAGTGTCTCTCAGCAGTGAGGTCCATGCCAGCCAGGACTTGAAAGCCTTAGTGATCTGAAAAAAAGAAGACGACAACCAGAAGGTGCACAGTAATATGCTCATGCTTATAATGGGAAGGGAGGGAGGGTTGCGAGCAGTTTGAGCATACTTACCGAGCAGTAATGCCACGTATATATATCCCGTGTCTAATAGGAGAATGGTAGTGATTGGAGCGATTTGACAGCTGACCGCGTCAGCTGGTCGCAGCACTATGCCTACGTGGCCTGACTGAACTAACGCTGCGCTCGATTTAAACTTAAATGTATAATTACACTGTAACAAGGACACCTTAAAATAAAGGGTTACACTTTATTTTAAGGTGTCCGTTTTACAGTGTAATTATACATTTAAGTACAGAGTAATAATAATTAACTACATGTACTTACTATAGTGTTAGGGTTAGGTTTAGGATTAATTGCATGTAATTATGCATAATTTATAGTTATTACTACAGTAACATGTAACAATGACACTGTAAAATAAAGTGCTACCAAATAAAGTGTAACCAAAATCCCCCCCCTTTATCACTGAAAGATAAACAATATTTTTCACATCAGAAATACACATTGAGATCCTAATCACCCTGTCAGGCTTTATTTTGTGATAATGACTGGCATTATTGCCTTTAGTGCATGGCTACAAAACCAAATGAATAAATATGTGGACATTAAATATTGATTGAAGTTAAAGTTGTTTTATAATCTTTACAATAAAAGTCCATTACAAAACAATCAGACTTGCAACAAGATGAACACGGCAACAATATTATAATCATATTACTGCTGAAGTCCTCTGAGATCATTTTAAAAACAATCAATAATTAAGACATAAGATGCCGCCAGTTGCGGAATGTGGAAATGCGGAAAGACGTCAGTACACACCATTTTTCAAGTTTAAGTCCACCGAGGTTAATCTTCTAACTCCCGACTGCTTTGTCAGACAAAATGGCAGATTTGGCGTTATGATTGGTTAGATCGCTTGTCAATCAAACTCCTGGCGAAGGGTCAGTTGGTTTCCAATATTAGAGAGCTATGCAACACTGTTAATAAAAAATAGGTTTACATTTATGAAAGAAAAAAAAAAGCCACTGTGGTTACCAGAACAACATGTGCACAAAGTTCCTGCAACTGAGGATTTAGTCAAGGACAGATCCATATTCTGCTCTACTTTCCATGAATGAACGTCACCACACTAAGCCCACAAGCTGCATGTATCCTTTAGATCTAGACATAACAGTCTGTCATCATGGCGGCACAGTGTTGGGATTCAACCCAAAAAGTTTGCATATTTGTATCAGTCATTTCGGCATGGCACGTGGGCGGACATGCTGACATTTCGGCTGCAGGGTTCATCCTCATGGGGGCTTTCAGTAGAACAATAGAGCCTATCATTCCTTCCCTCACAGCCTGACTGAACATCTTTATCTACACACAGAGCAGATTATCATAAACTACAGACCACACAGATCAGAGCTCAATGTGGGTGAACTGACCTTAACTCATGCCAGAGGTCAAAGAGCAACCGAGGAAGACATGGAAACTGACGGTGCTCTCAATATACATGGCGGATTTAGAGTTCACGATGGAAGCTCAAGAACAGCCTCATTAAACACAGTCAGTGTACAGAACGGGATTCATAGCTCTGTGCACAATGACACTTACGTTTACTGTAAACTCATCAGATGACTCACTCAGAAGAACTGCGGGTTTCAAATTCACTGCCTCTGAAACAATACACCTAATAAAAGCCTTTGTTTAATACTCACACACTAGAGGGTTTTAAATTAGCATATGACATCTTTTCATTGCAGTTCATAATAGCGTTACTGATGTAATTATGTTTTACTGGTGTGTATTTATATATATACACATTTTAAAAAGAGATGGGTAAAGACTTACATTATTACAAAAGATCTGTTTCAAATAAATGCTGTTCTTTTGCATCCTAAAAAAATGTATCATGCTTTCCATAAAACTGTAAAGCATAACAACTGTTTTCATAATTGAAATGAATAAGAAATGTTTCTTGAGCACAAAATCAGCATATTGAGAGATTTCTAAAGGATCATGTGACACTGAAGACTGTAAAGGCTGCTGAAAATCCAGCTTTGCCATCACATGAATAAATTAGATTTTAAAATATATTTAAAAAAAAAAAAAAAAAGAAAAAAAAAGAAAAATCTACAGTATGTAGATTTTTGCCGCTAGAGGTCACCTATTCAAAACAAAGGCGTAGCTTGATGACCTTGTCTAATAAAAACACATAATATATTAAAGCATCTTTGGTGTTTCCATGGTTTTTACAAAATAAAACTGGAAATCGAGGGTAATGCAGGTATGACGTCACTGATAGGCAATGCACAAAATTGCTAATTTCTCTGGATTTAAACATTCTTGTAAACATCTGGGATAATGTAAGTACACAAGTCAACAAAATATATAACACTCTTATAGTGGTATTCGGATATTTTAATCCGAAAATCTTACATATTGTGCCTTTAAATTGTAATAATGTTTATTATTACATACATTTCACAATATTCCTGTTTATACTGTATTTTTTATCAAATAAATGCAGCCTTGGTAAGCATTAGGGACTTCTTTCATGTTTTAGGGTACTCTGTCGGTTCAATTGTTTTTCTACACAAAAATGTCATCAAAAGTCTAGATTTTAAAGCAGACTATTTAAAATAGAAGAAACATACTTGAAACATAGTTACCCCCTCATTTAAAAACCTTCCTCACATTCAATTCCATAAATGAAATCATTTCTCTCTGAAAAAAATACTGAAATATTCATACGCTGAAACAACATGCCTGGAGAATTTAAACCTTTATCCTTTTTTAGCACTCTCTGTTTCCACACACATATGCCTGAAACACGCCTGAGGTCCATTTCTGCACAGAGTCGAGAAGAAGTGTATGTGAGCTTGAGATGGGGGTGTTGGAGCTTAAGGCGAATTCAGTGAAAATTCCTCGACTCACTTTAAAGAAAAATAATAAAAGTTCCATGAAATGAATTAAGTAGTAATTATGGATGAACCAAAGCATGACTTTTTATGTATGAAGGATATTAATGAGGCAGCAAGTGTGGGAGTGTCAATAATGCCAGCCACAAAACATTGCATAATCCCAACACAAAAACTGCCGTCTGATCTGTGGGCACATCAAAACATATTTACACCTACAACACAGCTCAAGTTCTCACAGTTGCACATGATGATTAAACCAGTGCAGTATGCAGCAGAAACAAGAGCATGTTTTGCCTGAGCGCTCACTGAGCTCAGATTTCTTGTCTCTAGAGTCAGATCATGGCAGTGTTTGTCCACCTGTGCATCCATTAGACTGTGCTTCTGTCCATGTGTGTTAGATGGTTCACATCGGGGCCCCATCTGTGTGCAGTGAGGCCCGTTTCAGTGCCAAACCCCACTGATGTCACATCCCCAGAGTGGCCTCCTCCTTTGAGGGGACCCACAGACTAACCGAAATCAGCGCACACACAAACCTCTGCTCTTTATCGACCCAACCAGCGTGCTAATCCTTGCCCATTGCCTAGTTTTCTTCTCACAATCTTATTTTCTTCCACATTTCCTTAAAGGATTAGTTCACTTTAAAATGAAAATTACCCCAAGATTTACTCACCCTCAAGCCATCCTAGATGTATATGACTTTCTTCTTTCTGATGAACACAATCTGAGTTATATTAATAAATATCCTGACGCATCCAAGCTTTATAATGGCAGTGAACGGGACCAACAAGTATGAAGCTCAAGAAAAAGCATCCATCCATTATAAACGTACTCCACACGGCTCCGGGGGATTAATAAAGCAAAGCGATGCATTAGTGTAAGAAAAATATCCATATTTAACAAGTTATAAAGTAAAATATCTAGCTTCCGCCAGACCGCCTTCCATATTCAACTTATGAAACTTTTTCCGTATACGGAAGGCAGTCGGACGTAGCGTAAGCATTTTGAACTGCGAGAGGCATTACACTTTCTTTGTAAGTTGAATACGGAAGGTGGTTCACTGCCATTATAAAGCTTGGACGTGCCAGGTTATTTATTAATAGGCTATAACTCCGATTGTGTTCATCAGAAAGAAGAGAGTCATATACACCTAGGATGGCTTGAGGGTGAGTAAATCTTGGGGTAATTTATATTTTTAACGTGAACTAATCCTTTAACCTAATCTCCTTCCATGTTTCGCCTCATTCCAATTATCCTTGTTTCTGCTTCCTCTGTCACCCAAAAGCCCTCTCTTTATCATTCCATATGTGTTCATCTTGCTTTCACCCTCTATTACTCATGATGATGGTCATTATCTTATTAGCCGCCAATGACGGTGCATTTAGGGAAGAGAACCTATGACACACGCTCCGGCACAATGACGGAGCGCTGGAGCAAATGCCAGTTTGATGCTGAGACCGAAGAGAGAGTGCTGGAAATCCCTGCCTGCAGCAGTCAGTGCAACCAAGATCCCCTTACCGCCATGATTTAGCACTGTGATCTCTGCTGCCAAGCTCCCGGCGTACCCGCCCATCAGGACGAGTGTGGCAGGGCAGCGGAATGACCACGTGCTCCTTTAATCAACTTACCAGCTGATTCACTCGCGTCTGCTGGCGGAAATAATTTGCAGAGATCTGCAAAAACATGACATTATTCAGGTTAAAAGGAAACTGCCGTTTTCAAAAGCCAAGGACAGCATAATGTACGCTCACTGCAGTAATTTCTTGAAAAAGGTTGAGACTTCATTTACTGCTTAGGCACGGTGACAGGAGCATAAATCAATAGGAATCATAATCAATACTCAGCATATGGTGAGGCGCAGCATCCCGCGGGAGAGAGTGTGTGATTGTGAGTGTGTTCATCAGACTTGGTTGGCTTGAGCTGCTTCTGTCCCTTTGATCAAGCAAGCGGGTCTCTGTCAGCCCCCCTACAAAAGCTCACGCTCACTCATTCTCTCTCTCTCTTTCTCACTCACTCACACATTTCAAACGCTTTATTTGGATTTACAGTTAAGTAAGCATTAAGGGATGACGGTGGATGACGAATTATTAAAAGTTAATGCACATGGTGCTAATGCAGCCACAACGTGAAGCAAAGTCACAGCTTGTGTGTGCATTAATTATCAATAATTCAACAGCCAATTATTCTGCTTACACCGCAGTAAGCATAAACATATCTTGTAACTACTCTCTTAAATCAATTAATCTTGCTTAGAAACAACTCCAAATATTGTCATCAAAAAAAGAGAGAGGAATGCTTTCCATATACACTGAAAAAAAGTCTGTTGGAATTACATGATTTAATTTTGTACATCGGTCCCACATTAATCAATTAAGTTAAACAAACATAATTTGTTTATGTAACTTCAACATCATGGAATGAAGTCATTTTCAGTGACTTAATTAAGTATTATCAAGGTGTCACACTATCAAGTCTCTCCCATTTCTCATCTTGCTCAAAAATACATAAAATAACACTTAATTTCAACATTTACTCTCTCTTGATTTAGCCATATGCAAAGCATGCTGGGAACTAAAATGCCCCGCCTAGTTTCAGTCAATGCAACACAAATCATTCATGTAATCCCAACACAAGAAAATTTAAATTTTTCATTTATTTAAGTGGATTGAAGTTAGGACAAATTAAGTAAATTAAATTAAGTTAATTAAGTTAAATTAAGTTAGGACAAAATGTGTTGCTGTAGTTCATTTTAAATGAAGCAATTTGAACAAGCAGCAAAAAAAAAAAAAAAAAAAAAAAAATTCTCAGTGTATAAAAATGTAATTTATAAATTAATTTTGAAAGAAACAGAAATAATCCTATTGATTATCAGATTTATTTGCAAGGAAATAAAAAATAATTCAATTCAGTCTAGATCTGGAACTACTTCATATAGCCATGCATGCTAATAATCAAAACCTAACATCTGTCAGCCAATCAGATTCAAGCATTCAACAGAGGCATATAATATTAGATAATCATTACAGAATACATTATACAGCTAGAGAATCTGTTCATATTGAGCATATCTACAGGTCAATAGTAAAATGACTATTTGTACAACAGTTCACTGAGGATACCCTTATGGAAAGAAAATATATTTCCCTATATATGAATGATCATTATATTGCATGATTTAACAGTAATATTTGAAAACATACAGAAAAATATATTGCGTAAATATATTACAATATATTGAATAAATCATAAGGAATTGCAGCTTTTATATATATCGAAAAATATGTGATAATATATTTACTAATATATCATAATGTATGTAATTTTATATTCAGTAATATACTTCATAATATATAGATTTTATATGTGATCAGATATGGAACTGCATGCATAATATATTGCAGATATATTTACTCATGCAATATAAACACATACATGGTACAATATATTATGTAACACATTTCTTATATTTTATAATTATTTACATTTTAAATGTTTCATATTTTCAAGTTAGTCAACAAAAGCACACCTGCATGTACTAAAGTTTCTACCAAAGAAACTATCACTGTACTATAGCGTGCATAGCCTTTACTTTTTAAATAAAGTTATTATAGTTTTAATGGTTTTCAGCCAATCATAAACCTAACCACAGGCTCTACTCTTCAGCACAATGGTAACCTCAAAATCTCACACATACCAGAAAACCTTTTAAATTCCAAAATAATACAACTTTAAACACTAACAGATCTCCCCCTATATCAATATTGAGCAAAACACATGAAATAGCACTTAATTTTAACATTTACTCTCCTTTAACAGTCAGAAGCAAAGCATGCTGGGAACTAGAAGTCTGTTGTAACCACTGATTGTAACTCATTCCACGAATGTGTGTATATATGTGTGTACAATACATTCACATTTATATGGGAACATGTATGTGCAATATATGTACACAATAAAGGATAAAACTTTATGAATGTAATGCTATTTTTTTTTTTCATTTATAAATATTTTATATGTATCAATATATAGCCATACATGGTAAATGCATATATTGCAGTATACTGAAAAATATAAGCATTAGTTTCCCATATATGGAAATGTATTATGTATATCGCATTATATTTTGCAGTATATTCCCATATATTTTTGTTCCATAAGAGTAAACTGGATATTTGATAATAAAGTCCTCCTTTTTTCCTAGTCCATCAATCTGAAGTTTCTGTATATATAGTTCAACATGTCAAAGATACCACATTTACATTTAGTCATTTAGCAGACGCTTTTCTCCAAAGCGACTTACAAATGAGAATAGTAGAAGCAATCAAATCAACATAAGTACAACAGTATGTAAGTGCTGTGTCAAGTCACAGTTTCATGTGTCAAGTGCTCGTAGCAAGGTTGGTTTTTTTTTTTTTTTTTTTTTTTTAACTACAGTGGGTACGGAAAGTATTCAGACCCCCTTAAATTTTTCACTTTTTGTTATATTGCAGCCATTTGCTAAAATCATTTAAGTTCATTTTTTTCTCATTAATGTACACACAGCACCCCATATTGACGAAAAAGATATGTCTTTAGCAGTTTTTTGAAAATGGCTAAAGACTCAGCTGCTCGGATAGAGCGTGGTAGGTCATTCCACCAACCAGGAACAAACCAGGAGAAGGTGAGAGTGAGAGTGATTTTGTACCCCTTTGGGATGGCACCACAAGACACCATTCACTTGCAGAACGCAAGCTTCTGGAGGGCGCATAAGTCTGAAGTAGTGGGTTTAGGTATAGTGGTGCAGAGCCAGTGGATGTTCTGTAGGCAAACATTAGAGCCTTGAATTGGATGCGAGCAGCAATTGGCAGCCAATGCAAACTGATGAAGAGAGGTGTGACATGCGCTCTCTTCGAAGGTTTTACCTTCCAAACCAAGGAACAAATGAGCCCTAAGCACACAGCTAACATAACGAAGGAGTGGCTTCACAACAACTCCGTGACTGTTCTTGAATGGCCCAGCCAGAGCCCTGACTTAAACCCAATTGAGCATCTCTGGAGAGACCTAAAAATGCCTGTCCACCAACATTTATCATCCAACCTGACAGAACTGGAGAGGATCTGCAAGGAGTCTTACTCCGAGTAAGACTTAAGGTTTGAGTCTTACCTCTGGGCCGTTGTAGCGATGTGATCTGTGAAGCTTAAACAATCCTCCATCACCACTCCGAGGTTCCTGGCCGTCCTGGAAGGAGTTATGGTTGACGACCCAAGTTGAATGGAAAGGTTATGATGAAGTGTTGGGTTGGCACCGACCACAAGCAGTTCCGTTTTTGCAAGGTTGAGTTGTAGGTGGTGGTCCTTCATCCAGGCAGAAATGGCTGTCAGGCAGGCTGCGATGCGACCAGCAACTGTCGGATCATCTGGTTTGAATGAGAGGTAGAGTTGTGTGTCATCAGCATAACAGTGATAGGAAAAACCATGCTCCTGAATGACAGATCCTAGTGATGACATGTAGATGGAGAAGAGAAGTGGTCCAAGCACAGAGCCCTGAGGTACCCCAGTAGCAA
Source organism: Ctenopharyngodon idella (assembly GCF_019924925.1). Taxonomy (NCBI): domain Eukaryota; kingdom Metazoa; phylum Chordata; class Actinopteri; order Cypriniformes; family Xenocyprididae; genus Ctenopharyngodon; species Ctenopharyngodon idella. The sequence continues at coordinate 26,071,353 of NC_067235.1, read as the reverse complement.
GATGATGTGACTTGGACACCTCACCTCTCCAAGATACCCTGAAGGACCTACCTGAGAGGTAAGACTCGAACCACTGGAGTGCGGTTCCTGAGATGCCCTTAGACCTGAGGGTTGACAGGAGGATCTGGTGGTTAACTGTGTCAAAAGCAGCAGACAGATCCAGTAAGAGCTGATGTGGGAGGGAGGGGAGGAGGGCAAAGAAGAGAAGAGAAAGTTTTGAAAAGTGTGCGGGAATCAGTAGAATTATTAATTTTATTGTGATAGTACGTGCTTTTAGCATTGGAGACATTTGTAGAGAAAGAAGAAAGGAGTGACTGATAGAAGCTAAGATCAGTAAGATCTTTAGATTTGCGCCACTTCCTCTCTGCAGCCCTGAGTCTAGACCGATGTTCACGGAGAACATCGGATAGCCAGGGGGCAGAGGGGGTGGTGCGGGCTGGTCTGGATGAGAGAGGGCAGAAGACATCTAAGCAAGATGTTAGCGTGGTGCAAAGAGTGTCAGTAGCATTGTTAGTGTCCAGAGATGAGAACTGATTAGGGGGAGGAAGTGTGGATGAGACCAAAGAGGATAGGTCAGAGGGTGAGAGCGAGCGTAGGTTTCGCCGAAAAGTAATATGTGGTGGAGTGTGTGTTGAGTTAGGGGTCAGGTTGAGATTAAAAGTGATGAGGAAATGGTCAGAGGTGTGTAGTGGAGTGACCAGAGTATTATCAGTGGAGCAGCAGCGTGTGTAGATGAGGTCCAATTGGTTACCTGATTTGTGGGTAGCTGTAGTAGACACTCGCTTGAGATCAAATGAGGCAAGCAGGGTGCAGAAGTCAGCAGCCTGAGGTTTTCTAGATGGATGTTGAAATCTCCAAGTACTAGCAGAGGAGTACCATCCTCAGGGAAGGATGATAGTAACACATCTAACTCCTCCAAGAAGTTACCTAGCTGACCTGGGGGACGATAAAGCACTACAATATGGATTTTAGCAGGGTAGATGATGGTAATTGCATGTGATTCAAATGAGCTATTGTCACAGAGACCTGGTAGAGGATTATACCAATTATCGAAATAACCACATGTATTACTTTCAATTAAGGCTGGTATTTACTAGAGTAGTACTAAGACACTACACAATATACAGATTAAAACAACAGCCAATAAGCGTTTTGTTTTCTTCTTTAATTTCAGCATTATAGTAGAATAGCAACAAATCATTTCTTCCATTTGTGAATCAGACAGAAAATTGAAGGGCAGGACTTGTCTCTATCCATTGGTTGTTGATTTGCTAGAGGCAAACAACCTTGTTGCTCCTCAATATCAAGTTTTGATTGCAAAATGTAAAAGATAAATAAATGAAACATATGCATAGATAAATCATCCACAACAAGATTAATAACATGCATTTAGAAAGTAGATTTCCATTCCATGGCGACTTTAAATGATAAAAAATCATGACAGAAGTGACCTCAAAAAGTATGTGGGAATTAAATAAAAATTATAACCAAGATTTTTTGTTTTAAAGGAAGAAAGCACAGGGAAAAAAAAAAGTTTGTTACCTTTAAATTATAAAACAATAGGTACTTTTCAAAACTGAGATAAAATCCAAAATCTTTCTGGTAACAATAGTGCAATATGTTTTTAATAGATGTGATGATATATGGAGTGTATACGGTAGGGGAACTGACTTATTATATCTACCTGAATCACCTTGAGACCAGATAATTAAAAGTAACTGCAAATATCGCTCCGAAAAAAAAATGTTCTAAGAAAAGTTCTGTTAAGTCTGCCTTAAGTGTCCAAATATTTTGGGGGCCACTGCAGGTCTATATTTTTGCCTGTGTTTTGGAAATGGTGCAGTTCTTCAATACTATGCAGAGCACATACTGTATGCACACACACTCACATGCACTTCAACACTTCATCTCTTCACAACCACCAAACATCTGACTCACATTCTTACATCCTCAACTTCAACATCTATCTAACATTATTAACAATAGATCAATTATTCTGTCATAGAGAACGCTGCTCACCACTTCCTGGTAGAATAATGCAGCCTAATGCTCTAGGTTTATGAGTAATCTGACTCAGCATCTCTCACTTTTCCTGACAGAGATGACTTCACACTGCAGTCCACAGAACGAGCGCTACCACTGGCAGGAATATAAGAGAAAGGGGGAAAATGCGAGAACAATCGATCGGTTTATAAGTGGAAATAATAGATTTTCTTTGAGTGCTTTTTAAAAGCGTACAAACAAATACAGTCTTTGTCTTTCTTTCCTCAGTTCTCTCACCCTTTCTTCTCTTTTACTCCTCCAAATAATCCCTCATTCCCTCCTCCTGTCTGTTTGCGCTTTTTCCCCCTCGTCGGGCTGATCCACTCTTCATCAGCATGCAAAGCGGTTGGGGTCCAGCTGTGAACAAGGGATTGAAATGGAAATAAAGGAGAGCAAAAGAGCAGATTACATTCCTCCAGCACACGTTCTGCCTCTTGGTTGGAGAAATTGGGGATAAGGGTCAGAAGAAAAGGAAGTGTATTTAATTCAGGTCAGAACTGGACAACTTAGGCTGGCACAATGCAGGGCACAACACACATAGAAGAGCACTAACGAGAGCAATATTTGTGTACTTAAGCTTCTAAGAGCACAGGGTGAGTACTAAAGAATGAATGGCATTAAAAAATGTTCAAAATGGTAGTTTAAAGGCAACTGGAAGGTCTTGAAGGAGTATTAAAGCTAATAGAGGAACAAGTGTACTTTGTGGCCTTAAGAAAGTGTATTATCTAGTGGTCAGTGTCACTCATTTGTCACAGAACTAACTGAAAACTACAATTATGTTATGAATAAAGACATGAATATATAGGAACTAAAGACAAGATGGCTGATTAATACGCTTATCAAAATTATTCTAAATGTAAAAATGGAATAAAAATAAAATTATATATATATATATACACCAATCAGGCAAAACATTATGACCACTGACTGGTGAAGTGAATAACATTGATTATCTCTTCATCACAACACCTGTTAGTGGGTGGGATATATTAGGCAGCAAGTGAACATTTTGTCCTCAAAGTCGATGCGTTAGAAGCAGGAAAAATGGGCGAGCATAAGGATTTGAGCGAGTTTGACAAGGCCCAAATTGTAATGGCTAGATGACTGGGCAGAGCACCGCCGAAAGTGCCAACAGTGGGCACGTGAGCATCAAAACTGGACCACGGAGCAATGGAAGAAGGTGGCCTGGTCTAATGAATCACGTTTTCATTTACATCGCATGGATGGCCGGGCGCGTGTGCGTCGCTTACCTAGGAAACACATGGCACCAGGATACACTATGGGAACAAGCCGGCGGAGGCAGTGTGATGCTTCGGGCAATGTTCTGCTGGGAAACCTTGGGACCTGCCATAAATTTGTGGATGTTACTTTGACATGTACCACCTACCTAAGCATTGTTGCAGATCATGTACACCCTTTCATGGAAACGGTATTCCCTGGTGGCTGTGGCCTCTTTCACCAGGATAATGCGCCCTGCCACAAAGCAAAAATGGTTCAGGAATGGTTTGAGGAGCACGACAATGAGTTTGAGGTGTTGACTTGGCCTCCGAATTCCCCAGATCTCAATCCAAACAAGCATCTGTGGGATGTGCTGAACAAACAAGTCCGATCCATGGGGGCCCCACCTCACAACTTACAGGACTTAAAGGATCTGCTGCTAACATTTTGGTGCCAGATACCACAGCACACCTTTAGGGGTCTAGTGGAGTCCATGCCTCGACGGGTCAGGGCTGTTTTGGCAGCAAAAGGGGGACCAACACAATATTAGGAAGGTGATCATAATGTTATGCCTGATCAGTGTATATTACAAATGCAATGTCTAAAATGATCTTCTTCACTTAGGGGCTTTTCTCAAGAGAAATTATTCATACATGATTAATTAGATTAACATTTACTTACCATTTTTAATTGCGTGACAGCCCTAATAAATAAATTCATTAGACTCATCTTAATAATCATACATAGTAAGTACAGATCAACTTAATAGTCGTACAGTCGTACCTATGCCGAACACCCAAAGAAACTAATTCTGCACTAAAGTCAGGGCTGGAAATGACACAATGGGTCAACAAATGGAATAAAACATGCTATTGCATAATTTTTTTTTTTAAATCAGGCAGCAGGAGAAGAGTGGCAGTTATGCTTGCAGGTTGCAGGCCACTTTAATGGGCAGAGTCTTTGTACTCACCCAACCATTACTCCCATAGGGCAAGGAATAGTAGCAGTATATTGTTATTCATGAAATGCTGTGTGTGCTGTGCTACAGATTTAAAACACAGCCAGACATGAGACACAGCTGTAACAGAAGCTGTGATGAAAAATGAAAAAGAGGGTCATTCATATATCAAAAGACAGGGAAGCACGACTCCCCATTACTGTAGAGGAGAAGAGCCTCAGGCAATCGCATAATGTAACACTAAATGTCTGTCTGTTACATTTGCACAGCCCTAAAGCAGGTTCAAGCCTTTCATCTGCTTCTGAGTATGCAGATGACTTTCTGAATGGGACAAAGTGAGGTGCAAAGTTATCATCTCTAACACAGTTTTCTCTGGAGAGCGCAGAAATTATTCAAGTACGTTAAATCCACATGATTCCATTCCTGTTCTGTAAGTCACTTTCCTAATTAACCTGTAATGTAGCAGACACCTCACTTTCATTTCAAGTTTTAAAGTCTCTTCTGTCCCTTTGAAAAGACGACGATAGGGTATGCAACACAGCCTGGCATGCTAATGGATCTCATAGCAATGACACAATGTCTCCTTTCTGGAACACTGTCCCAAAATTTCACTGTCCTGACTTTGACCGTAGCATTAGCATTCCATGCGAGCTCTCTCCTGAGCTTTCGCCTTCAAAAGCAAGGGGACAGTCAGTGTTCTGTATCCAAACTGTGGTCTCAATGTCTCACTGTGGCTCTGCATTACCTGACAGACAAGCTCTAAGACTGGAAGATAAAAGATCTCAGACCTGGTCACTCTCTCTCCAGCTCAATTCTCCCAGTTCGGATACAGCTCAACTGCATGAACACACAACCTACAGACTGTAAGAAATAACAGGAAATAGAATGAGAAAAGGAATGACGGAGAGAATTTTGAAAAGAAAAAATTTTGAAAAGAATTTTGAATTTTGAAAAGAAATTGAAAAGACAATCACAGAGGGTCACTAGCCTCTTACACTACCATTCAAAAGTTTGGGTTCAGTAAGATTATCTCTGTTGTTGTTTTTGAAAGTAGTCTCTTATGCTCATCAAGGCTGTTTTTTTTTGTTTTGTTTTGTTTTGTTTTTTTTGATAAAAAATACAGTAAAAGCAGTAATGTTGTAAAAAATTATTCCAATGAAAAAAAACTTTTCGATTTTAATGTGTGTGTGTGTGTGTGTGTGTGTACGTTTTTGTGACGTATCAGGACACAAATTTGTATAATGAATGGGTATGACATAGGTATTACAAGGAGAGGGTGACTTATGAGGACATTACCCCCATTTTTCAAAAGGCTTATAAATCATACAGAGTTTTTTTGAGAAAGTAAAAATGTGTTTTCTGTGATGGGTAGGTTTAGGGTAGGGTTGGTGTAGGGCGATAGAAAATACGGTTTGTACAGTATAAAAACCACTACGCCTATGGAATGTCCCCACAATTCACAAAAACAAACCTGTGTGTGTGTGTGTGTGTGTGTGTGTGTGTGTGTGTGTGTGTGTGTGTGTGTGTGTGTGTGTGTGTGTGTTTGTTCAGTGTCTCGTGATCAGAAATATATAAAATATGCTGATTTGGTGCTCAAAATGATTAATGTTGAAAACTGTTGTGCTGCTTAATATTTTTGTAGAAACTGTGATAGATTTTTGATAAATAGAAAGTCCAAAAGAACATCATTTATGTGAAATATATATTTGGTTTTCCTTTCCTTTCTTTTGATTAAAAAAAAGACATACCATTGAAAGGTAGTACAACTAAATACAATAAAAAATGTATTTGAATTTCCAAAACACAAGATGGTATGAGGCATATTATATTCACGATAAAAGCTATATCTTCTAAATCGACGAAACAGCAAGTATGATTATGGTTAGAGGGAGGTGTAGTAATGAGCTTTAGGTATAGGGACCACTCATCCTTCCCAAATTCATGCCCAAAGGCGTAACCAAGATGACCAAGTGATCTGACTTGCTTTGAAGTTTTATTAATAGTCAAAAACTACTGACAAGCCTTGTCAAACGGACAATGCATTTTCTGTTTTAAAATATTTGTTTGAGTTTAAATCAATGCTTTGTGAAAAATTAAACAAATCTATGTAATCCCATTTGTTATCCTTAAATTATCGACTGGCAACCTCGTGTAGTTCCAAACCCTTATGACTTTCTTTCTTCATCAGAACACACAATAAGATATTTTGAAGAATGTTGGGGTCCAAACAACACTGGACCCCATTGACTTTCATTGTACGGACCAAAAAAACCAAAACACTGAAACACTTTTCAAAATAACTTGTGTTCTACAGGGACAAAAGCCAAACAGGTCTGGAACGACATGAGGGTGAGTGATTTATGACAGAATTTCCATCCCTATCCCTTTAAGGGCCAACTGCCCTTTTGACAACTTGTACTGGTGAACCACTACAAAAAGTAGCTTTCTCGACTTGGAAAGAGAGTTAGCAGTCAGAGAGAATGTGGCAATGTTACAGAGAAATACACTCTGTTCGACGCACACACATATTTCATGTACAATTCCTCACCACTGCATCCACCAATTATCAGGCACTCCTACTTACAAACAACATGCCTGAACTCTGAAGGGGCATGAGGGGAGAAAGAAGTGGAAGAACTTTGCCCCAAAGTAGAAAAAAAAGTATTATTTCATTCAACACATTGCTAAAGCTAGAGAAGAACTATCTTACTATCAGCACTGACCAGCCATAAATAATCCATTCCTGTCTTTCTAGAGAGTTCACCCACTTTAATAATCCTAACTCATGCGTGTCTTTTCGGGCTGCTCTGGCCAACTGCAGGGATCTGGACTGTCATATGAGACTTAATAAATAACTGCAGGTATGTGCATGGCTTATGTTCACATTTCTCCGGACACTGTTCGAAGTAAATATTTAATACCAAGATGTTGCAAAATTCATATTCCTGCACGGAGGAGTGAGATGGTGGATGTGCATTGTCTGCATAAGTGAATGGGAGAGGAATGGGCTGATAGGAGTAAACGAGAGTGGGACTCTGGGTCAGAAGCTGTTAAGATAAGACCACACATACTCGTGGGGGGATCAGAACAGCTGAGAGCTTATAGTGAACAGTGGTTTAAGTTGAAAGAGAGGTGAAGGGATGGTAGCCACTGAAGGGGGGTAGCGCAGGTGAGAGAAATACAACAGAAATAGGAGAACTTTCTGGTTCTGATTAGATAAGGAGGACTTGTTTAAGAGCAAAGACAGACACAACACCTTAACCCAAAACAAGCTTGTGTGTGACTGTTATATAGATGGGTGGGAACAGATTATCCTTCAGAATGTAGATGTTTCAGATAACACCATGTTGCAAGAACACATACTAGGTGTCATCTCACACCTTACTATATAATTCACTTTGGATTAGACGTATCTCCTGGATTTACTAGATGTTTACATACTTTTCTTAGTCAATCTCAGCTTTATGAATGTGTGTCTGTTTTCTTTCTCAGATTTCAAACTTGATGCCAAAGACCCTCGAATATTATGATCTCTTTACGAGGGACCCCCTTGCTGAAACAAAGAAAGGTGTATATTTATGACTTATGTGTGAGACAAATAGTCCCAGCAAACATTGGTCCAACAGCAACGTCGTGTCCCTGTCCAAAAATAGTCGCAGTAGGATGGTATAAATCTATAAAAATATGTAACACAGAACATTTCCTAAAAATGCATTCAGAGTTTGTACATGTCTACAATTCTCTGGGTTCGCATGTATAATTGTTACTTTGACTTTTAGCTATGTGTAGTTCAATATATAATAATTAATTAATAAGATAACGTCAAAGACATCCGTTCAAATTTCATTTTGGAAGTATTTTTCAACCATGACAGGACGTGTCAGAGGGACGTCTTGGTATTTTCAATGGTCATTAAACGTCCAAATGTTTGCTGGGGTGTGATAGGCTATCACTAGGCATCATTTAAAATGGCTTTTATATTGTTTTGCATTATTTCGATTTAAATGATGCCAAAGGTAAAATAAATTACATTAAACATTTAAAAAATAAAATATTACCTGTAAAATATTCTCCGTACTTTTAGATGTACAACCCTGAAGGGAAACATTTTCAATTTTTTTTTTTTTTTTTCAATAAATATTGTTCCAAAATACAGAATAATAGGCTACCTTAAAACCCTCAGTAAGCATGATAAAGGCAACAAGGACAAAAATAAACTAGAAAGGTTATGTTCGTTCACTGTCAGTTTTTGGGATTTAAAACATACAGGTGCTGGTCATATAATTAGAATATCATCAAAAAGTTGATTTATTTCACTAATTCCATTCAAAAAGTGAAACTTGTATATTATACTCATTCATTACACACAGACTGATATATTTCAAATGTTTATTTCTTTTAATTTTGATGATTATAACTGACAACTAAGGAAAATCCCAAATTCAGTATCTCAGAAAATTAGAATATTACTTAAGAAAAAAATACAAAGAAAGGATTTTTAGAAATCTTGGCCAACCGAAAAGTATGAACAAGAAAAGTATGAGCATGTACAGCACTCAATACTTAGTTGGGGCTCCTTTTGCCTGAATTACTGCAGCAATGCGGCGTGGCATGGAGTCGATCAGTCTGTAGCACTGCTCAGGTGTTATAAGAGCTCAGGTTGCTCTGATAGTGGCCTTCAGCTCTTCTGCATTGTTGGGTCTGGCATATCGCATCTTCCTCTTCACAATACCCCATCGATTTTCTATGGGGTTAAGGTCAGGCGAGTTTGCTGGCCAATTAAGAACAGGGATACCATGGTCCTTAAACCAGGTACTGGTAGCTTTGGCACTGTGTGCAGGTGCCAAGTCCTGTTGGAAAATGAAATCTGCATCTCCATAAAGTTGGTCAGCAGCAGGAAGCATGAAGTGCTCTAAAACTTCCTGGTATACGGCTGCGTTGACCTTGGACCTCAGAAAACACAGTGGACCAACACCAGCAGATGACATGGCATCTCAAACCATCACTGACTGTGGAAACTTTACACTGGACCTCAAGCAACGTGGATTGTGTGCCTCTCCTCTCTTCCTCCAGACTCTGGGACCCTGATTTCCAAAGGAAATGCAAAATTTACTTTCATCAGAGAACATAACTTTGGACCACTCAGCAGCAGTCCAGTCCTTTTTGTCTTTAGCCCAGGCGAGACGCTTCTGACGCTGTCTGTTGTTCAAGAGTGGCTTGACACAAGGAATGCGACAGCTGAAACCAATGTCTTGCATACGTCTGTGCGTAGTGGTTCTTGAAGCACTGACTCAAGCTGCAGTCCACTCTTTGTGAAACTCTCCCACATTTTTGAATGGGTTTTGTTTCACAATCCTCTCCAGGGTGCGGTTATCCCTATTGCTTGTACACTTTTTTCTACCACATCTTTTCCTTCCCTTCGCCTCTCTATTAATGTGCTTGGACACAGAGCTCTGTGAACAGCCAGCCTCTTTTGCAATGACCTTTTGTGTCTTGCCCTCCTTGTGCAAGGTGTCAATGGTCGTCTTTTGGACAACTGTCAAGTCAGCAGTCTTCCCCATGATTGTGTAGCCTACAGAACTAGACTGAGAGACCATTTAAAGGCCTTTGCAGGTGTTTTGAGTTAATTAGCTGATTAGAGTGTGGCACCAGGTGTCTTCAATATTGAACCTTTTCACAATATTCTAATTTTCTGAGATACTGAATTTGGGATTTTCCTTAGTTGTCAGTTATAATCATCAAAATTAAAAGAAATAAACATTTGAAATACATCAGTCTGTGTGTAATGAATGAATATAATATACAAGTTTCACTTTTTGAATGGAATTAGTGAAATAAATCAACTTTTTGATGATATTCTAATTATATGACCAGCACCTGTAGGTGTGGATCTCAAAATGTCCGGTTTTAGCAACTTACAGTAGTGTCTCGATTCTAATACTGTCTGTATGAACTTACAACGGGAGTCAAGCCCGTATTCTCTTACCAGTAGCCAAAGCGACAGTGACCAAAATAATAAATAGGCTATCCAAGATGGCGACGTGCATTAAATTGATAAGTCTCATCACTTTTGATACAAGAGTCCAATCTGCGAGTTCATCAGTCAAATCTTCATTAAACGACAGCTTTTAATGGGTGGAAAGCCGAGCATTTCAGTCGCGTGTAGAACACAAAACTGACAGGAACAGCTCCGATGGAAAACAGTGACTGGATCTCTAAAACCTTCAGATGACAGACAGTTCATTTCTCTGTAGACACGTGTTTGTGCAGCGCAGTGCGTCTTTCTCGTGATGGAATGTCCAGTCCGGCTCCGTTCACACAACGCGGGTTTTCCGAGAATGCGTTTAGGAGTCCTGAAAGTTTACGGGTGTGAGTTTGGTTACAGAATGCGGTTGCCACTCCCGTAAATAACCGTACTGTGTGTGAACGTAGCGGTATTAAAGACTCAAATACAGGACTGGCAACCGCATTCTGTTGTTGTGTGAACGTGTTGCATTTAAGAAAGAAAGGATAGATAAACACTTAATAAAAAAAATAAAATAAAATAAATCATTTATAAAAAACTATAGGAAGAGTTGTTTTTATTACTAGGTTTGCAAGTAGGCTACTACTATAGGGGTACTTCTGTGAAATTTAGTGGTACTTCAAGCATCAATCGCTCTGATGGTAGGAAAATTTCTTATTAAATAGGCTATACATGGGTATTAAATAGGCCAATGTCAAATTGCAATGAAATGGTAACTTTAATAATAAAAGTATCAATGAAATAGGCTTATTTATATGAATACAGATTAATATTAATAATTATTTCAATTATATATTAAAATATTATTTCTAATTAAATTTATTTTGAATTTAATTTTTTTTTTTTTTTGGACTAATCATACCAAATTGTCATGTTCAATTGCCAGCCTACTTTATATCTTCCTAATTGTTTTTCTTCCTTTAAACTTGACTCTGCTCTGGTCCATCTTTTGACAGGTGTTTGACTATGTCTGGCAAACATATATGAACCCAGATCAAGTGCCAAACAGACACACTCAAACACAGTGTTTCTAACCTGCATCTGTTCATAGCTCGCCTTTTGCCCTCAAAACAGGTGTTATGTCCAAGGGAGCAGGCCATGCCATGTGCCTGTTGAGTAAAGACAACACAGGCTTGTCTGCCCTGAGGCTGTGCCACACACACAGGGAGACATCACAGCCACACAGAAGATTAATACACAAAAGCACCAGGACTTACTACACCACCTGCCCCAAACACAAACAGAGCATGATGGGTAGATTAACAAAGACGCCACGCAGAAGCTGAGTGTCAGCGACATTTGGAGAGAAAGACAGTCTCAGGGACCATTCACACAGAACGCGCTTGTTTAAAAAGCGAGATGCCGTGCTGACGAATGGAAAAGAACATGGATTCTCCTGTAAAGGTGCAGTCATATTTAATGTTGATTGACTCATTTCCACTAGCAAAATTTCAATAAAGGAAACTACCCACTGCAAGTGTTTAACATACTGAGTTTTGTGAGTGTTCCTATTCAAATCTGTTTGCTTTTCTTTTTTCAAAAAGACATTCAACACCAACAACAATGGCTATTTACTTCAGCTAACAGACGGTAAGATTAGATTAGCCATGGTCAGGACAGAGGGGAAAAAAATATTTGCTCACACTTCAACAGTGTATGAAATGGAAGAGTTCTGAATAAATGGAGAACAGCTCATACACACAACCAAACAAAAGCTTTGTTTAACAGGAACATTTGATGATATCCTTAATCATTTTACGTATTCTGTCCATGCGTTCACCCACCCTGTCACCCTGACCCGCTTCCACAGATCTCTCTATCCTGCAGAAAAACAGAAGAAGGGTGTTGAGTGGCTTTGAGACTTCACTGATAATACAGTTATTTTTGAGGAAGCAGTGCGTGGCCCAGAAATCCTCTAATCAACACATCACAGTGGAAAATTACATACAGCAGACAGTCTAATAGCGCATACGAAGCAAGAATTTAGATGATGGAGTCTGTTAACTAGAGATGGGGTGCTTCTGAAACATGCTTTGTGAAGCTTTGAAACCTTTGCAAATCATTTGTTTCGAACCATTGATTCGGAGCATGTATAAAACTGCCATAGTCACGTGATTTCAATAAACGTGGCTTCGTTATGTCATAACTGTTTCGAAATTTCAATAGTTTGATGGTTCAGTGGACACATTTGTATAGGCTAATAAAAAACATGTTTTAGTTAATAGTTTCTTATTGGCCTAAAAAATAACACATATTTAATGGTATTAGATGATTTGATAATTGCATTTAATAGATATACTTTCATTTATGTTTCTCCCATCACTACTGTTAACATTTAGCCACAATTACAGAAGTTGCAATAGTCTTTTCTTCCCTGTTGTGACATATTCAGTTGAAACGGCTTCTCAAACAAATGTAGGTCGGGACTTGATTTTGTCCATCTGGAAATTGGATCGTTGTGGTTTGTTTGCTATAGAGTGCAACAGTTGGGATCCGGAAGTAAAAACTCCATTCATTTTCTCCATAGGGAAATTTATTTTGAACTCTAACTTATAAACCTTTAAAGGCCCACTGAAGTGCCTTGGAACACGCAGCATTATTCAATATGTTGACGTAATTTGAACTGAAACAGGAAGACAGGGCGGGTACATATTGAACAGCTCTTCCCCTTTTTTAAAATAGCCAATAGCGTTTCGTTTATATCACAGCTCAGCCAGAGCAGTTGGTAAAACCTCAGTTTCCTTCTAATCTCTATCCGTTTATCCTCCTAATCTCCTCTATATTGCTTTAAAATATGTGCAGAATTCAGGTCCAAAACATTTTGTGGTCTGCGCCGACTCGCGGATATGATCCGCTCTGTGCTATCGTGTCTCTGGACCGGAGCAGACTGTGTGCGCTTTGATTGGACAGAAGATCTGATGAGAAGTGGGGAGCAAAGGCTGGCCCGTGTGGTCCAACAGACGAGCTACTGTAGCTCAGATTGCTCAAGTTAATGCTGGTTCTGAGAGAAAGGGGTCAGAATACACAGAGCATCGCAGTTTGTTGCGCATGGGGCTGCACAGCCGCAGACCAGTCAGGGTGCCCATGCTGACCCCTGTCCACCGCCGAAAGCACGTAAGCATCAGATGGGCCACAGAGCAATAGAAGAAGGTGGCCTGGTCTGATGAAGCACATTTTCTTTTACATCACGGATGGATGGCCGGGTGCATGTGCATCGCTTACCTGAAGAACACATGGCACCGGATGTAATTGGGAAGAAGGCAAGCCAGTGGAGGCAGTGTGATGCTTTGGGTTCTGATGGGTCCAGCCATCCATGTGGATGTTACTTTGACACATGTACCACCTACCTAAGCATTGTTGCAGATCATGTACACCCTTTCATGGAAACAGTATTCCCTGGTGGCTGTGGCCTCTTTCAGCAGGATAATGCACCCTACCACAAAGCAAAAATGGTTCAGGAATGTTTTTGAGGAGCACAACAACGAGTTTGAGGCGTTGACTTGGCCTCCAAATTCCCCAGATCTCAATCCAATCGAGCATCTGTGGGATGTGCTGTACAAACAAGTCCGATCCATGGAGGCCCCACCTCGCAATTTACAGGACTTAAAGGATCTGCTGCTAACATTTTGGTGCCAGATATCACAGCACACCTTCAGGGGTCTAGTGGAGTCCATGCCTCGACGGGTCAGGGCTATTTTGGCAGTAAAATGGGGACCAACACAATATTACAAAGGTGGTCATAATGTTATGCCTGATCAGTGTGTATATACATATATATATATATATATATATCACTATGCATATTTTTCAATAAACTTAAAATATATTGGTTTTATATAGCCTATATATAATCATCATTTGTGAGTAGTTTTATATTTCTCCATCATATTTAATTTGATTATGCTGTTCGCAATGGTTCATGGGATTGCAGTTCTTTTCCTCACTAAAGCTGTTAAATACACCTAACAATAATACAATCATTATTGGCCTGCTCCAGCGTTAGCATCACACACATATGTCGTGCTGCTCATGTGTACAGCGTCTGCCAATACTGAGTCAGCGTTCTGTCGTAGAACACGGAAGCTCTGCACTGCGTTTACTACGTCAACAGTGTAGGAGACTGACATGGAAGTGGAAGAAAAGAAATTGTTGAATAAAGTTATTTTTGTGTTGTTTTGTCGCTTCATGACATTAAGGTTGAACCACTGTAGTCACATGGACTATTTTAACGATGTCTTTAATACCTTCCTGGACCTCAAAAGGTGCAATGACGTTGCTGCCTATGTTTGGTTCAGAAACCCTCGGATTATAAAAAACATCTTAATTTGTTTTCCGAAGATGAACAAAGGTCTTACAGGTTTGGAACTAACCCTTTAATTATGCTGAGATTTAATCGCCTAATACTGTAGCTAACTTATGTTCACAGTCAAAATTTATACTATTGATGTATTTTTTTTCTTCTTTTTTTCATTTGTGTAATTTTATTGTTCTTCAACAGCTCATATACCTATAGGAATTTATATATTTTCTCTAACAACTTATTTGCATATAGAATGGTGCATAAAACAAATTCATAAGAAAAAAGGGGTTTAATAAATCAGCTCGACAGTAAATTCCAAGTGATCATTTAAACCTTATGCACGAGTTCCGCCAGTAGTGGGCACTCGCGCAACATAAGCAATGATGCACATCTGAATCCACGAAACGGAAGGAAGTTAGCGAGTGAAGGGCATAAAAATTTGGAGTAGAACACAACAGCTTAAAGCCCTATTCGGACGGTAATTGTTTCTCGGGGGGGACGTAAGGTATTTTCACCATTTACAGACGGTAGTCTGTGATTTTATTGCCGTCCGAATCCAGAATGTCGGTGTTTTTCTCCCACCACCTGCGTAAAAATTCCCAACCGAATTACCTCCTGTTTTTTGACAAACTTATTTTTACAGACGTCTACATGAGAAACAATTACCTTCCGAATAGGGCTTATGACATAAGGAATGTTCATTCCGGGAGGGAAAGTTACTTTGATTAAAAATTACGATGGCACATGAATTAAATAATAATAATGGTGATGTGCACAGATAAATTATTTATAATAAATAGTCTACTGCAAAATTCCATTAAAAAAAATGTCAATTTTGATTTCATGGTGACTTTAAACAGGCGTGACATACAGGTGCTGGTCATATAATTAGAATATCGTGAAAAAGTTCATTTTTTTATTGTAAATTATTTTAAAAAATGAAACTTTCATATATTCTAGATTCCCTACATGTAAAGTAAAACATTTCAAAAGTTTTTTTTTTTTAATTTGTTGATTAGAGCGTACAGCTAATGAAAGTCCAAAATCCAGTATCTCAAAATATTAGAATATTTACATTTGAGTTTCATTAAATGACCATCCCTACAGTATAAATTCCGGGTATCTCTTGTTCTTTGAAACCACACTAATGGGGAAGACTGCTGACTTGGCAATGGTCCAGGAGACAATCATTGACACCCTCCACAAAGAGAGTAAGTCACAGAAGGTCATTACTGAATGGGGTGGCTGTTTACAGAGTGATGTATCAAAGCATATTAAATGCAAAGTTGACTGGAAGGAAGAAATTGGGTAGGCAAAGGTGCACAAGCAACAGGGATGACCGCAAGCTTGAGAATACTGTCAAGTAAAGCCGATTCAAACACTTGGGAGAGCTTTACAATGAGTAGAATGAAGCCGGAGTCAGCGCATCAAGAGTCACCACACTCAGACATCTTCAGGAAAAGGACTACCAAGCCACTTCTGAACCAGAGACAATGTCAGAAGCATCTTACCTGGGCTAAGGAGAAAAAGAACTGGACAGTGAACAGTGGTCGAAAGTGCTCTTTTCAGATAAGAGTAAATTTTGCATTTCATGTTGAAATCAGGGTCCCAGAGTCTGAAGGAAGACTGGAGAGGCACAGAATCCAAGCTGCTTGAAGTCTAGTGTGAAGTTTCTGAAGTCAATAATGATTTGGGGGGGCCGTGACGTCTGCTGGTGTTGGTCCATTGTGTTTTATCAAGTGCAAAGTCAATGCAGCCATCTTCCAGGAGATTTTGGAGCACTTTATGCTTCCATCTGCTGACAAGCTTTATGGAGATGCTGATTTCCTTTTCCAGCAGGACTTTAGCACCTGCCCACAGTGCAAAAACCACTTCCAAGTGGTTTGCTGACCATGATATTACTGTGCTTTATTGGCCAGCCAACATGCCTGACCTGAATCTATGGGATATTTTCAAGAGAAAGATGAGAAACAGTCGATCCAACAATATACAGATGATCTGAAGGCTCAATAGTGCCTCAGCAGTGCCACAGGCTGATCACTTCCATGCCACACTTCACTGATGCAGTAATTTGTGCTAGGAGCAAGTCATTTGCTGTAATATGTCCTGCCGATCAAGTATTGAGTGCACAAAAGAACATCCTTTAAAGAACTTGAACTTTTCTGTTTTGCAAATCCATTTTTTGATTGATCTTAGGAAATATTCTAATATTTTGAAATACTGGATGTTGGACTTTCATGAGCTGTACGCTCTAATCATCAAAATTTAAAAAAAAAACTTTTGAAATGTTTTACTTTACATGTAGGGAATCTAGAATATATGAAAGTTTCATTTTTAAAAATAATTTATAATAAAAAAATGAACTTTTTGATGATATTCTAATTATATGACCAGCACCTGTATTACCTATAAGTGCACAATAACTTAATTATGTAATGTTGTCATTTTAATTGTAGTAATTACAGTTTTTAATCTCGTCTATATATACCCACAGGCTCCATTATGAAAACAATTACCTGGAAAGTTAATAGTTGTCGGCGGCGGCATCGTTGGAGGCCAAGCCGCATTCAGACAGTAGCAAGTGAACAAACAGCAACACCTTCTCAGCCAGAATTCTTGACATTCTTCTCTATCACTCAAAGACATGTTTATCTTTCTCTCTTGCTTCCAAATTACAGGGAAGAGACAGAGAGAGGGAGGAGTTCAGGTGCTCTCAAACAGCTGGCGAGATGAAGGGGGGGGGGGGGTTATTATAAAAATGTTACAAATGAACATCTCTTGAGAGATGAAGGGCAAACGTAGAAACGCTAATTATGTTGATGACTGAGTTTGTAAAAAGAGATTCATATTTACACGATCATTGATAGACTGGCGCGGAGCTGCATTGTGGACACAGAGAATGAAACAGCTTCCCAGGGAACATCTGAACACACATTGAGTAAAGCAAACACAGTACAGTAAACAACATAAATCGGCACTCAAACACAAATCACCAGTGGAACATCTCCACTGCCTGCAGTGACACCGACGTGAACATGTGTGTTCTTATAATTGTATGTTTTGAAGTTATGTGATATATGTAACGAAACTATTTTCTACTTGTTACATTCTTTCTTAAGGAAAGTAACTGGTGCATGAGGAGTAGATTTTATTTTGATGCAGCTCAGCTTCGCGGTCCATACAAATCTTGATCTCTTCTGCCCTCTGGCGTTCATTAACAGTAGTTATTTGCCTACAACTAGAGTCCAAACGAACTTTTTGCCACTGGTGAATTCAAATTTGCCGGTTTTATCCAGCCATTAACTGTACAATTTTATTTCATTAACGATATATGTTGTCCCCATTACTAAGAATGTGTTTCCGCTGTATGTCGTTGGCTAAATTCAAAATAGCATAACTTCTTTTACCAGAGACGCACACTGGATTGTCATCCATGGTACACAGTATAAAAATAAGTAATAAAGGTCGCTGGGTCAGAGCAGCTAATTTTACATTTAGCCGTCCTAACTATCAGAAACTGTGCACAGTTGTTAAGTATGGAAGTTAGACATAAGTTATAAATTTTACTTAACCGTATTACCACCTCACCAGCTCTTTGTATTAATAAAGGTTTGTTGAAATCTTCCGACTGAACAGTCCCACCCACCGGCCGGAACAGGTACTGTTCAGAGCCATTGAAAAACTGCAGCAAGGGCCGGTTGCATAAACCGCTAAGATTAGTCTTACAAGTTAGTTGTCATTTTTTTTCCTGTTCTTAACTGTTCATAACTTTTAAGGCAGTTATAATAAAAATATATAATACAAGCCATCTACATCAAAATATATGATGTAGATGGCCATCTTTGTCTGTTGCGCGGACTTTCATTGTTTTTTTATTTATATAGTCTCATCATGGCCAAATCCGTTGAGAAACACTGTGTTAGATAACCTAACCTTAAAAAAATATATATATAGTTCACCCAAAAATTAAAATTCTGTCATCATTTACTTGCCCTGTATGAATCCCTCTTCTGCTGAACACAAAGACGACATTTTGAATCAAACAGTTGATGGGGCCCCCATTGACTATTTTCCCCCCCCTATACTACAGAAGTCAATGGGCCCCCTCAACTGTTTGGTTATCCATATTCTTCAAAACATCTTGTGTTCAGCAGAAGAAATGTATACAGGTTTGGAATAACTTTAAGGTGATTTTCATTTTGGGGCAAACTATCCCTTTAAGTCACCAAAATCCTAATTGTGAATTTTTGTCAAAAGAGCAGACCATGTCTTAAATCATACCTAATGAACTGCCTTAATGAGAAAATATTTCATCCATTATTTAATGAAGTATTTTCCCTAAAGCTATAATTGAGTTAATTTATCACCAAGTTACATCTCAAAGAAGCTACGGAACAAAGTTTAGGAAGCAAAGCAGCAACATTTCATTTTTCCCTGCACATTCGTGATTGGAATAATGTTAGATTCTCAATGGGGTAAATAAAGATCCTTGGTTTTAATATTCTAAAAACAACAAACTTCACTCAACAGGTTTCAACATTTGAAACAAAACATGACCCACCTTCTGCCAAAACAAAAGCTGAGTAAGAACATTCCCCATAGAGTATGTACACACCTGTAATATTATGGGATGATTTGGGCACAAGTAATAGAGAGAACTCTGGCTGCCATCACAAACCAAATGGATTTTATATACAAGCCCACATGATGGCACTGTTACCATGCAGCAACCACACAGTTCAGCTCAATACACAGAGGTTTGACTGCAATGCATTTATCCATTAACTGCTCTAAATTCTTCTGCCAAAACTAGCAGAAGGGAAATAAAGACCCTTGTCTTAATGAGTAAATCAATCAGCACCCTTGCCAGTTACACAAATCCAGGCTTACTTGTTCATCAGACTCCAGAAAGATGCAAGCAACCTGCCTGAAGCACCAGAGACTGAATTAATGTAAAATATGACCCAAAGAACTGAAAACAAATAAAGAACATCAAGTTAAAATATGGATTGAAGGGAAGAACAATATATTTTACAGAACATTAAGACAATGTCTTTAGAAAGGTTAAAATACTTCATTTTTAGCTTTTGTCCCTGAAGGAAACAAGCACAAAAACAAAAGACAAAGACAGTGGTTGGTTCTCAAAAAAAGTTTATTTTACACTTCAAGATTTCTTGCTTGCAGCAGCAACCTGCAACAGATAAGAAAAAGATCAGGATTAAGAGACATCAGTCTGCTTATTTCCTGCACTTTGTCACACCAAAATCCTTGATAAGCTAATCAACAGTGGGGAAACATTCAGGAGCCTTTCAGGTTCTGGACGCGATATTAGCCAGGAGATTAGGAGCAACATTGGGTTCTACGCTGACACTGTTTTTGCTCATGCCACCAATGAGAAGCCAAGCATATCAACAGTGCTCTGGAAAGAGTCAAGAGTGCAGAAAACACAGCCAAGGCAAGCACAACAAGAAAATCACGTTAACTCATCTGAATTCAGCTCATTAAGGGGATCAGGCAGAATAAAACGCCGCCATACGGCAGCCCAGCGAGCATGAAATTCAATCGGCTTGTTTACTTCCTCCAGCATCGGATTGGCGCACAGCGGTAGCTCGCAGGGAAAGCGGAGGACCAACAGAGGGGCAAAACGCAAGCAAAGGCTTTGAAGGGGATGTGCATGCACTTCCTTTCTGAAGATAGTTCTGTGTCCACATTAAAATCAAAGCTACTGCAGTCCAAACTTAATCGTGAGGCCTTACGAGTGAAAATAGGTTCATCACATTCAGTACTTGGATCTGCTCTAACTCATGTTGCTTTTGTGCAGCAACATCATTTAAATTCCTCTGAAATTTTAATTTACAACTAAGGCGAACAGTAATTCATGTGAACTCTGAGAACCGCCATCTGTTGTACGGTATCTGACTAGCTTCAGAAGCCTGACTTGACTAAAATCAATAGCATCTTAAATGCAATTTTTGAAAAATCAATGTTACAAATGCTCAAGTTTAGAAATACAGTAATACAATAACACTTACCTGCCCAGCAATTCTGTCCAGGTCTCTGGTCCCCTGAGGGGTCAGTCTACGCCCACTGTGAAACAAACAATTTAGAATTAGTTGGAAACACCATGGATCTTAGCACAATAACAATATAGATCAGGGGTGTCCAAACCTGCTCCTGGAGGCCCACTGTCCTTCATAGTTTGGCTCCAATTTGCCTCAACAAAACTGCCTGAGTTTTTCTAGTATGTCTAATGATTAGCTGGTTCAGGTGTGTTTAATTGGGGTTGGAGCTAAACTCTGCAGGACAATGGCCCTCCAGGAGCAGGACTGGGCACCCCTGATATAGATCATACATAGTTAAAACAAGTCTACTCACCCATTGGGGTCTTTCTCCACCATCTTGAGACCCTCAAGGGCCTGGAGCACTTTACGGGCCACGTTCTTAGAACCCACGCTGAAGTGAGAGGGGCACACGCCATTCCTCTTACGCCCGCCGTAGATCTTGGTCATAGAGCCCACACCAACACCTCCACGCAGGTACAGGTGACGCACTGTGGAGGCTGAGAGAGGACAGAGAGGGTCAGGAGAAGACATTTCTGCAGGGCAGTGGAGTACAAAAAAAAAAAAAAAAAAAAGGCAATATGCCAAGAAACACTTCACTCTCTTTAAAAAAAAAAAAAAAAAAAAAAAACCACCAAACGCAAGTCTATTCAAACTCACAGCAAAAATGCAGCACACACGGCATAAAATCTGTAATATCAGGTCCTAACTACTCAAACTCAGCTCTTAAAATTTACAGTGTTCCAAGCAGGATGTTTGCTTCCGAAAGGCTCAGTTTCTCAGCACACACCAGAAACTGCTGACACAATAACAGGAAAAGGTCATCAATAATTGAGCCCAATCCTGACACAATCGCTTGCTTTTACCATCTATTGTTTTTTCGCTAGATTCTCAGAGTAAACATTTAAAGCCACTAAACTTTGTCATCATTTGAAAAACACTACATTTCTGCTTATAGCACAAGGCATTCAAATGGATAATCGATCACAAAACAGCAAAACAAAATTTTAACCACACTAATGAGCATACCAGAGGGCAAGCTAAATGCATTTGCTAAAATTTGCATACCAAAAAGATGCACGAGCAATTCAATGCCTTCATTGCTCAAAATGCACATCTTAACATTTAATGTAAACTTGCAAATTGTGCCGAGTAACTTTAAAGCTGTGAAAAATAATTTTATAATACAATATTACTGTCTAATTAAACCACACTCTGTACAAGTGTTTTTTATATTCTTTGGCAAAATGTGACTTAAGTTTAAACTGCACAATTATTGCAGTCATCTCAAATAATTGCAGTTGGATAAAAACCACAATCAGATGATCATGACAGAACTATTTCTATCTGTTATTGTTTTTTTTTTATATTTTTATATAATATATTTACATATTTTTTTATAACAAATGGCAAGCAGTATATTTTATATAAAACTGCTTGCCATTTGTTTCTGACCCCTTTACATCGCTACTTGGAGACGTTGAAACAATGAATACTTGAGAAACACTTTCCACTGTATTTAAATGAGTTCATCTAACATTTCTCAGTGTTCCATACCATAATAGTGCATACTGAAATGATCAAAAACCATGAACCTTTAGTGGTATTGACCACACAAGTTCATTATTGCCAATACTGACACTTGTCTTGTCTACTGTAAACTCATTCAAAACAAGTTAATTTACAATTTTGTGCAACAAAACTGGGACCATGTCATACAATGTTCAGTATAGACCAGGTACAGAATAATTGAATATAAAAGCCCACATTTTACTGGCTTTTGACAAATGCAGATAATTACACCACTTTTAAAGACAAAAATATATTCCACATGCCTAGCAGAAAGCCTAAATGGCTATTATACCCAAAAATGAAATTTCTATCAAGTACTCACCCTAATGTCATCCCAAACCCGTAAGACCTTCGCTCATCTTCGGAACATAAATTAAGATATTTTTGATGAAATCCTAGGGTTCCTGAACCACACATAGGCAACGCCATTGCACACTGAGGTCAAGAAAGGTTAAAATAGTTGTTAAAATAGTCCATGTGACTACAGTGGTTCAACTTTAATGTTATGAAGTGACAAGAATACTTGTGCCCAAAAACAAAAAAATAACCACTTTATTCAACTATTTCTCTCGCCTGTCAGTCTCCTACAATGTTGACATAGTGAATGCAATGCAGCGCTTCAGGGTTCTACATCAGAACAGAGACTCATTTTTGGCCAGCTCCTGCGTCAGCATCACACTCATGCGCCATGCTGCTCACGTGTACAGTGTCAGCCAATACTGAGCCAGCGTTTGGACAAACACGGGAGCACTGCACTGCATTCACTACAACAACAGCGTAGGAGAATGACGGGAGCGAAAAAATTGTTCATTAAAGTAGTTATTTTTGTTTCGTTGTTGCTCACAAAAAGTATTCTCGTTGCTTCATAACATTAAGGCTAAACCACTGTAGTCACATGGACTATTTTAACAATGTCTTTAATACCTTTCTGGACCTCAAAAGGTGCAATGACGTTGCTGCCTATGTGTGTGGTTCAGAAACCCTCAGATTTCATCAAAAATATCTTAATTTGTGTTCCCGAAGATGAACGAAGGTCTTACGAGTTTGGGATAACATGATGGTGAGTAATTAATGACAGAAGTGTAATTTTTGGGTGAACTAGCCCTTTAAGTGTGGTACATGGCTTAAATGAACTAATGCACAGCCAACATCCTTATTCTCCAGTATCTGAGGTTCAAGCAACTTTTTGAACTATGCATGTCCATGAGCTCTTGTAAAAGTAATGACACACTCACCAGCTCTGATGTAGAACCAGTTCTCATCGCAGGGAGCCAGCTCTTTATGCTTGGCCAGCTTGACAATGTCAACCCAGTCAGGCACCTTCAGCTTCCCCGACCTGTCAAAACACCAGGTTACAAAATGAGTTACAGTATATACAAACCAAAAAACGTCTCAAATATAACGGTAGGGATATGAATACAATCAACACTCAACACAAAGACAGTTGAACTGACTTCTTGAGGAAAGCTGCCAGCGCGCGGACAAACTCCTGCTGGTTGACGTCTTTCACTGTTACACCACCGCCTGGCATCTGAAAATGATAATCAATATTAAATTTAAGTCACATACAGGCCTATTTTACAGTTCTTTAACAAGAGCAAGTCACATGTAAAACGTTTAGCTAGCACGAATATAAGCTACATATTTAAGAAAGCCTAAGGACAGTGTTGTTACAGATACAGATGTAGATTACAGATACAGAACAACACTTAATAACAAAAGCCTAAATATAATAGTAAGCGCAAGTGTTCGGTTTTGTGGGTAGTTGGCTGTTAGAAACAGCGTGTTAGCAATACGGCTAACGACCACGTTTATACCGAGGCGGAAGAAAATGTACACAAGCAAGACTTGCAAATAACAAATTATAAGACCAGTGTTTTAAACCACGCAACGACTATGTTATTACTATTAATTCACGTCCTTTTATCGCAGTTAAGTAAAGTGATACATGTTGAGTAGACCAGGCCTCAATGCTAGTGCATGGGCGCAGCCATTGGAAGACCGGGGATTCTTAGCATGCGATCTAATTTCATTTTTCAAAAACACTACGCGTTCCATTTCTGCGTCATTTCATTGATAGTCCGGTGTTAATATGATTACTGCTACATAACAAGGTGGATGTAGGCGCAAACTAGTGACCAAAAAATGCTTAAAAGTCACTTTATAACCTAGAAAGACACGGAGTATGATTTACCTTGCTTGTGGACAGCAAAAGGAAGAGGGACGTGCAGGGTTTCCTACGCGTGTTAACAGGGGCGAGTCGCGTTTGTTATCGCGAGATTTGAGTATGGTGCAGCGAGTGAGGTCGTATATTCAACTTCACCATATGTGCTAATTTGGGGGTTTAAACCGTCTAGTAACAATGTTTTGTAAACAAAAACAATAACTTATATCTAAATATAACAGTTTAGTTCAATTTAGTATAATATGGGTTCACTGGGCACACATAAATAAATGTAAGTGTTTAAAAACGTTTGGTTTCCATTTCCACCTATACAAAGTAACCTTAAATTTGAGACAAATGACTAAAACATTAAAAAAAAAATCAACATAAATGTTCTATAACGGGGGGTGGGGGTGGAGGGCAGTTATGTGACATTCAATCAGAAAGTTGAGCTCTTTCCCTAATTAAACCTTCAAGAAAAAAAAAAAAATATATATATATATATATATAGTCTGTTTTTACCATCTCAACAAACTAATGAAGTGAGTAAAATTTGTCACGGTCCACAAATTTGATCTAAATTTGAATTTATTTTTATTTCTGTTCTTGAATCTGTTATTGCTAAATCTATCTGCATTAATACGCAGACACATGCACACTGCAAAGCTTTGGAAGTGCTTGATGCATTGATGTTCAGCGTGTGTAGGCATAGTGATTATGACCATAGCAACAAGGAATACATGGATGGCAAATTAACAAATGTGACTTTTCAGCTATTTTTGAACAAACTAACTTGAGTAGAAGTAGTGTATTAGGTATTTAGAGTGTTTTTTGCTGTTGTTGTCAAAATACATGTAAATGCATACAAGTTATGTCTTTTGCAGCTGTTTGGAAATTAACTGTGACTTTCTTCGACATTTCGGGTAGTGAGTGCTGAACATAACCTTTGATTTTCAACAGACCAAGGTTGTTTATTATGTGTATGTTTTTACGCATTTCATGCAGTGAAATAGAAGCTAACATACACTCTTAAAAATAAAGGTTTCAAAAAGGGGTTTTCACAGCGATGCCATAACAGAGGTGTAAAAACCATACTTCAGTAAAAATACATATACCTTACAATGAAAATGACTAAGTTAGAAGGTACCAATTCCAATACGACTTGAGTAAATAACAGTATAGTATTTTACTTGTACTGAATGTAGACTCAAAGATCCACTAGTCCTTAAGAGACATGCCAGTGAAAAAAACAAATCAAGAAACAGTTGATTTATGATGAGAGCAATCACCTTTATTTTCTAAAGTCAAAATAAACCTGAACACCTCAAAATTTCAATAAATCAAGATCACAACAGACTCTTAAACATCTACAAACACTTAAGGCTCAGTTAAGCTCAAGTGCTCACAAAGTGAATAAGTAAACCAATATCCTTCAAAAAGGTCTCTTCAGCAGATAAATAAAATAATGTTAAGTAAAATTAACTCAATGCCTACTTGCACTGGATGTATATGGTTTTGGCCTCAACACCGGCTGCAAGCATGTCCTCATCTCATATGAAACACTTGTGATTCAGCAACTACCTGTTAATGCACTTGCATTCACGTAAAGTAGCCTTGTTGACAAGTTTGGGTGAATAAAGGCAAAAACGCATAAGATATAGTACCTTCAATGCACTGTAGATGGTGATATCACTTCTTTTGTAGCAGAAATAAACTGCTGCAGAAAAAGTTAGGTGCCGTGCAAAATGTAATGAGTAACTGCACTACTCATTACAAATGTATTGGAGTAAAGTGTATATATAAAAAGTATATTTAAAAAAAACAGTCAAGTAAAGAAAGTTGATAATATCTTTGATACTCAGTAAAACAAAGTAGCCAAAAAGATACTTAAAGGATTAGTTCACTTTCAAATGAAAATTACCCCAAGCTTTACTCACCCTTAAGCCATCCTAGGTGTATATGACTTTCTTCTTTCTGATAAACACAATCAGAGAAATATTAATAAATATCTTGACGCATCCGAGCTTTATAATGGCAGTGAGCGAGGATCAACAAGTATGAGCTGAAGAAAGTGTCTCCATCCACATCCATCATAAACGTGTACTCCACATGGCTCCGGGGGGGTTAATAAAGGCCTTCTGAAGTGAAGCGATGCGTTAGTGTAAAAAAAAAAAATCAATTTTTAGCAAGTTATGAAGTAAAATATCTAGCTTCCGCCAGACTGCCTTCCATATCCAAATTACAGAAAAAAACAGAACTGGCGTTGCGTCAGTTAAGCTTTTTCCATAAGTTGAATAGGGAAGGTGTAGGACGTCGTGTAAGCGTTTTGAACTGCGAGAGTTTTACACTTTCTTCGTAAGTTGAATATGGAAGGCAGTCTGGCGGAAGCTAAATATTTATGGATATTTTTTTTACACAAACACATCGCTTCACTTCAGAAGGCCTTTATTAACCTCGCAGAGCCGTGTTTATGATGGATGGATGTGGATGGATGCACTTTCTTCAGCTCATACTCGTTGGTATCGCTCACTGCCATTATAAAGTTCGGATGCGTCAGGATATTTATTAATATTTCTCCGATTGTGTTCATCAGAAATAAGAAAGTCATATATACCTAGGATGGCTTGAGGGTGAGTAAAGTTTGGGGACATATTCATTTGAAAGTGAACTAATCCTTTAAGTACAGTAACTAACTGTCGGCGTTGATAGCCTAGTGGTTAGTGGTTGGTGCAAAGGCGTTCACGGTGACCCGAGTTCGATTCCCGTCTTGAGGTCCTTTGCTGATCCTGCCCCCCTCTCTCTGCATAATGCTCTACTGTCCTCTTCAAATAAAGGCCATAAATTTAACTTAAAAAAAAAAAAGTGCAGTAACTAATTACATTTGCTCAAATACTTTACACCACTGCTATAGAAGAATCATTTTGGGTTCCCCAAAGAACCTTTCAGTGAACAGTTCTTAAAAGAACTATTTTTTATTCTTAATTTAAGAAGAAGAAGAAGAACCTTTTGTGTAATGGATAGGTTCCATGGATGTAAAAAGTTCTTCATGGAACAAATGCCAAAAAAAAAAATCCTTTTATTTTTTAAGAGTATATGACTTTCACAGGCCTTCTGCAACGTGTACGTCTATCAGCCGCTGCCTGCATGCAGCACCACCACCGCATCCGTCCATCACTCTAGACCAGGGGTGTCCAATCCTGCTCCTGGAGGGTCGACATCCTGCAGAGTTTAGCTCCAATACACCTGCCTGGATTTTTCTAGTGAGTCTGAAGACCTTGATTAGCTTCAGATTAATTAGGGTTGGAGTTAAACTTTGCAGGACAGTGGCCCTCTAGGAAGCCCTTGTGTTGAACATCAATTTGAACCACATTGATAGATAAACTACCTGAAACACTTTTACTTTTTTCTTATTCAAATTTTGTGACTTTTTCTTGAATGTGCATGCAAACTTTCAACATGTTTTGAAAAGACTACAAATTTTGGTGACTATGATTGTGTGGTTTCCATGCAATTTGCCAAAAGTAAACCCTTTGAAAAACAGCAATGTGTCAAAACATAAAACCTTTACTGTATCTTGTCAAAGACTTAAATATCAAATAATACAAAAAGCATTTGACTTATGTTAACTCAAGTTTGAAGACTCACCCTCTAAATCATCCAAGAATAATTCTTCATATTTGAGTCTGTCAAAAAAAATTTCTAGTTTTTGGATCTTAATTAGTCTGTTGAAATGCTGAAAATAAGTGTGAGAAACATTTTAACCTCACAAAGATTTGAGATCCAGATATAACCAAAATACTGAAGTAAACAGCAATAAATGCTGTTTACACTAATTACAAATTTATACTTGTTATTTGCACCTGTAGTCAGTAGGCTGGTCATAAAAACATTTTTTTTTTTTTAACAATAGGAGCTGTCATATTGCTCATAATTTCTCATATCTATTTATAACGAATAGAAAATTGTTTTACATGGTTTAACTCTTTAGTGTTTTTCATTGTGTTGATTTTTGCCAAATTGCATGGAACACGATAGGGGTCATGTTGACCTCCTACATAAAAGGGTGGGCTTGAATACAGTGGGAGGGCTTGAATACTTTCCTCACCTTAAGACTGTTTTGTGAAGGTCAATAGGAATCTTGTGTATTAGTACAGTCTGTTTTTTTTTCTTTTCTTTTCTTTTTTCCCTTAAAGAAAAGCAATGATGCAGCCTTATTGAACCGTGGAAGAAATCTATCATTTTCATACCCTGCTGAGAACTGAATTAGTTCATGTGCATCGACACCTAAACTCCCAAGCAGATAAGCCTTTCCTCTCCCCTTCATTCTTCTTTCAACCCAATCATTCCTGCCATATCTGTTTACTTTAGAGATAGAGCCCTGGCGTGCGCAAATCGGTGATGGTGTGTGTCAGTCCCAGACTGTGCATTTCTAAGTGTGTATATGTGAGCTGGGGTCTTTATGTGTTCCTGAATGAGATTGATGTTTATTTATGGTGGCGATGCTGCCCTTTGTACTAGCCAAATGGAATGGGCAGTTCTCCTCACACACTTGAATGGATTGATAAGCCTGCGCACACTGTATTGAGTTGTGGTAAAAATGGTTTATGGTTATGTGTTCACTCTGTCCATCAGCACATTTCAAAAGCACGGAGCGTGTGAGAGGAATTAGCATTGGGTGACAGACAAAAATCCCAGAGCCGACAGATTCATATGCCCTATTTATCTTCGCGTCCAATTACGGTAGGCCTAATTTCAACAGCTTGTTTCTCTCACCTTTTATTCAATTGTAAACGTGTTAGTTTATTAATTAACACGTTTCTTGTTCCTTTCGCCAGTGGAGGACCGTGAATCCGCGAGTATTTGTTGCATCGCTAGGCTCTAGTTGATTAGCAGGAGAAATTAATTGTGCGGAGAGTGAAGTGCAGAAGCATTACAATGAGACGACTTCTAACTTTTACACCATTAATTATTTCAGCTAATCAATTTATTTGAGTGGAGGAAACAATGAAAGAAGCGCAGACCCAGCGGCCCAGCCCGCGCGTGTTGAGCAGCACTGGATTAAGAGATTGTTCATTATTATGAAACACTCCCAGTCATTCCCCGACTGATTACTGTCAGTGGCTGTTGAAAAGGTCAAACTCATTATGATAAAAGACAGGTGGCATATTCAAGCGTTTCGGGGGATATTTTAACAGCTATTTTTTAACGCAAATATGTATTTCCCATTGTCTGGGCACAAAATGAAATAACCTGTCTGTCAGAGCAGCGAGGCAACGTGAACGGGTTGTCACAGCGGCTGTATAGCTGCGTGTGACTTTCAGGCTTTTCCCCTCTGTAGTTTGTGATCACATCCGCCGTCTGGATGAACTGTCACAACAATCTACGCTAACCTTTTCAATGGAGTGTAAACTACGAATGCCATGAGGAATATATCTTTTTTTGTCTTTTATTGTCTTCCTGTATGCAGCTTGTTTAAACGCATATGTGAGCCAAAGCATTTTTAATTTTACAAAACTACTTTTGTCATAAACTAATGCTAATTTTATAAGCTACTGAACTAAGCTAAGCTTGAAAATTAAGATTTCCATATATGGACAGTCTCTGCAAGTAAACAATGCACTTTGTAAAAAAAAAGCTTCATGAGTAAACATGCTACTAAAAATGCTGGTTTAAAGGGATAGTTCACCCAAAAATTTAAATTCTGTCATCATTTACTCCCCCTCAAGTAGTTCCAAACCTGTATAAATTTCTTTGTTTTGCTGAACACAAAGGACAATATTTGGAAGAATGTCAGTAACCAAATTGATCTCGCCCCCCATTGACTGCCATAGTATTTTTGTTTCCTACTATGGTAGTCAATGGGGGGCGAGATCTGCTTGGTTACAAACATTCTTCCAAACATCTTCCTTTGTGTTCAGCAGAACAAAGAAATTTATACAGGTTTGGAACAACTTGAGGGGGAATAAATGATGACAGAATTTTTATTTTTGGGTGAACCATTCCTTTCAAAACAACCCAAGCTGGGTTAAAAATGGACAAACCCAGCAACTGGGTTGTTTTAAATGTTTGCCCAACATGCTGTGTAGTTTTTTTTTTTAACTCAAATATTGTTTAAAAATTACTATGTTGCTTGCTTAAAATGAACCCAAAGTATGTTGGAAATGTATTAATATGTTCAATAAATGAACATTTATTAATACATTTAATGAATAATAATTAAATAATACACATTAAATTGCTTATTAATAAAAGTTAACCTTTTGATTATTATTGTTGCCTCTAGTATTTATGCGTCTGGTTTTTAGTTTCAGGTTCATTTTAAGCCAGCTATATAGTAATTTTAAACAATAGTTGGGTTAAATAAAACTGTCCAGTACGTTGGGCAAACATTTAACCCAACCGCTGGGTTTGACCATTTTCAACCCAACTTGGGTTGTTTTTAACCCAGCATTTTTTAGAGTGTACCTAGGCGACAATTACATTAGACAATCAGCGTATTTACCAGTGTAAGATCATGTCTATTGAATAGCCTACCATAGTGAACAAATACGGGTCATGCACTGGTCAACCCACAAACATAAAATGATACAAATTCTACAATATGAATTTATATATTATTATTGATTTATTTAAATGTTATTAATATTAAAATGAATTGACCTTATATTAATATAAATTATATGGTTGATTATAACAATTATTATTAACATTAATTTACATCATAATATTTAAATGATCATAATGTATTATTTATTATAATATTCAATATTTATAATAATAATAGTTTGATTTTAATAAATCCAACTAAATGTGAAAATAGTCTATTCAGATTGTCAAAACATCTTAAGATTTCCTGGAGTGTAAGATGACATGACATATGTACAAATTATAGCTCAAAAATTACAATAGCAGGTCATTTTTGTGTTAACACCACCTGGGGTGTGGACAAGGAGGGATGACCAGAATTTTTTCCTAGACTGGGCCCCTCCAACAACTTTTAAGAGCAGCAGCAGCAGCAGGGACCAAACACTGTTGATATCATGATCAAAATTACATTTATTCATTTGGCATACACTTTTATCCAAAACATTCGTATTGAATTCTTATTTATATAATACTTTAATTATCATCATCTCCCTTTCTCTCTTAGGGATCATGTATACTATATGGCTATATTCCCTGATTCAGTGTATAATAGCAGTGCTGGTGATGGGAGTGAGTATGAGGTTGTGTTTGGCTGCTGGTTCTGCTGCAGCTGGGGCAGGAACTAGAAACTGGAGCACATCTGCATGCCTGAAACTTTGCCTCGGTTTGGTTGGGTCAGTGGGCAGTATTGTGGTCGCTTCTGTGTCTGTGGTATTAAACCTGAGGAGTTCCCAGTGCCTGTACACCTGTATCGCCATGGTCTCCTGCCCCCTACTGGTCAGGCAGTTCACTATGTGCCTTCTGCTTCTACTCACCCTTAACACACACCTGCAGTGCCGCCTGGGGAACAGGTGAGTGTGAACATCCCGACCTTGTATTCCAGTGTTTATGCGTAAGAAGTTCAGCAAGCTCTCAGCTATTTTCATTCTTGCATAGAGAATATGTGAAATAACATTAAAGACTCAGTTTGTGCTGACTATAAAATCAGAGTATTAAATTGTGCTGAATATGCTTAATAGTAAAAATTCAGGACAGAGCTTATGTTTCTTTCAGATATGCAGGCTTAGTGACTCGCAGGCGGGTTTTGTGCTTGGTGCTTCTCTGCTGGGTCATTTCAGTGATCACCGCCTTCGGCCAGTTCATCATTTCCAACTCTTCTGATACTTGGGGAATTCCTGAGGACGACGATACAGCTGGACTCGGGATGGATGAATGGCCTGAAGTAAATTACACCACCCCTGCCCTCCCTCCCAAACGGCCCTACCCCCAGGATCGCTCTGTAATCGGCCAGTTCTTGCCTTATGGAGGTTTTCTATCCAAGTTTCTGGTGGAGGACAAGGAGAACTTCACGTATGCAGAGATCCACGGCAGCCACTGGGGTGTCTGTGCCTCCGACACCATGCTCAGTCCGGTTTTCCTTGTGTATGTTTATGCTATCACCGTGTTTGTTGTTCCTCTGTTGGTTCTGTTGGCCGTGTATCTGGATTTGATGTGCTTCATGCCACAGCAGGTTCCTGCGAGCTCCACATTTTCTCAGAAACAAAGCTCAGTGTGGTCTCGCTCCTTGGCTCTCTCTGTTTCTCTCCTGGTAATGCTTTGCCTGCCCCTGCACATCAACCACGCTTTGTTACTCTTCACCCCGAGTGCCACTAGACCCGGCTGGACCACTCTGACAGCCTCTGTTCTTTTCCAGATGTATAGCGTAGTGCCCCCACTCCTCTTCACCAACACCTCTCAGCAGCTAGGCATGGAGTGCTCCTTGTTATCCGTGCCCAACCTGACCTCAAGGGTTATCACCTCTCGAGTCAAATCTGTGGGGAGTGATTTCCATTCAGTGGAAGATTACCGTCACCCTGGACCGACACAGAAAGGCAAAGGACCTCCAGGGATGTGATGTCATATGAAGAGGGCACTTACACCGAAAGTTATCTGTAGAGTCCTTGCATGGGTAATGTGTAATTATATTCAGCAGTTGAGTAAAACTAATCCAATATTAGCTAATGCCAGGCTTTATTTGTATTAGGGTCGGTCCATGTAATTTCAGATGGAATTAAGAAGTGTATTACTGCTCAACTATTTTGTTCATACTTTGTGTTATTTGAGACCTAAAACATAAGTATTTATGGAATTTTCATATTTTTTTGGCCCCCTTAAATTATTGTAGACCTACATGCCACATTTCTCCTAGTAGTCATTAGTTACATTTAAATGGGCACATTTTTCTGTTCGCAATGAATTCATTCCGGTTAATGATTCCAAACTCTATTGTTATTCGTATCTGCTATTTGAAACTTCAGGATAGATAGTGAGATCTACATATTCTGTGTCTTATACTGTGACAAATAGATTTAAACCATCAGTTTTGTACACCACAAATGTAAACTGCATCTTACCTCTTTGTTTCCTTCAGAAAAACAAGCCTCTTCTGTGAGACAGATTCTCAAGCACATTAACATAATGCTGACATTTAATCACATAAATGACATTTTGAAATTAAAACAGGAAAATCTGCAAAAAGGTTACAGTTTTCCAGCAAATTTTCATTTGTGCAACATAATGATCAAATGTAAAAACATTTTTGATGTTGCATTCAAAATCCACTTGGCTCAAAAATGTACACAGTACAGTGCTGAACATGTGCAGAACGTCAGGAAACAAACTGATGGAGTGTTTACATGTCTAGGCTAATATTATTAAAGGTTTACACCAGCTATTTCAATCCAAATTAAATTTAAATCGGATTTGGTCTGTTTATTCTAATTGGCGTAATTACATGAGACATTTTTATTCGGACTTGGCTAAATGAGTGAATAAAATGAGCAAAATATTGTACCAAACCTGACTAAAATGTTAACATATCTCATTCTATTCATGGACTTACAAATTTGACAAAGTCAATCAAGACTGGTTCAAATATCAAAACACATTTATTTGTATTCTTGGTTTTGTTTTTATGATTAAGGCCCCAATAGAGTACCTCAGGGATGACGTGTTTTTGTAGGCCAACCCGTAAGTTAGCAGCGCACGGGTTCCCTCGATCGAAAGCCTATGCATTTTTCCCATAGACTTTTGGAAAATTGCAAAAAATAAGCTCTGTGTTTAACAAAGGGTTATGACACTTACACGTTTTGTCTATCAAGATAATCTTCATTATCTTCATCATGTTGTGAAGTTAACACAACATTTATACATTTTGAAGCCTAAATAAAGTCGTCAGATATAAAAAGCTAACAGTAGGCTATAAATGGACTACAGCACACCATGGTCGCGGATCAACGTCACCACCACCAAGCTTCCTCAAACTTTATTTAAAAACATGCTCGCTGATTATGATCTGCGCTGTGTATGAATACTTTTCCACTTTTTCATGAGAAATGCTGTCCAAATGTCCTGTTTGTCATGATGACGTCTAAAGTCCCCGCCAAAGGAAGTAGTCCCTTTTAGCAATTTGTTAGCAACCGCCGTTTTTAAGACACAATAAAGGTTTAAAAAAAAAATCACAAGCGGGTTATAACTGGTGTGTTTTATGTCATAGATCAAAACATGAATATATTTAGAGGCTTTGTTAACCACAGACCTTATTTCAGGCGATTTAGCAAAAACCCATTCAAAAAACCCATAGACTTTAGGGCGATGGAACCGGAAGTCCTAAAATGTTAACTCGCTTCCGGGTTTTGCCTACAAAAACACGTCCTCCCTTAGGTACTCTATACCACCCAAGTCTAAAAAGTTTTTTTAAACTTTAGGGGCCAATTATGAAGATATTTGAACTCAGTGGGAACTCTGAATCAATTGACTGTTCGCAAAGACCCGCCCCCTTTAGTTACTGTTGCTCATGCCGCTCTCACACCACACATCATGTTCTCACGCAGTGAAAAATACATCGCGGAGCAAAGAGGACACTGACAACGCGTCGACAGACAAGACAGAGCAGGTTACTTTTGATATGAAACAAAGTCTTAAATTTCAAATTTTGTCATTTTAAAGAAATTTAAACAATAAATACCGTTTTCGTGGCTCTTTAATGTGTCGTGACAGATCGCTGTAGTGCTGCAGTTCAAGCGGCTCGTGAACCGATCATCTCTTCCTACTAGTTCATTTATAGCATCAAATAAACATGAATGAACATCATAAGGAATGTTGTTTCAAGCACAGAAAGATGTCAGTAATGTTACACACACCATTTTTCAAATTCAAGTCCACCGACTTTAATCTACTAACTCCCCTGAGTGCTTTGTTGGACAAAATGGCGGATTCGGCGTTATGATTGGTTAGATCGCCTGTCAATCAAACCCCTGGCGAAGGGTCAATTGGATTTGAAGGAATAAGTTTGTCTATGTATCTACCAATTCCCACAAGCCTATCAATGCTAATTCTTGAGTTATCATATCTTAAACATGGCTTCCCTGATAAGAGTTTTTGGCTTGGAAATAATGAATACTTCAGGGGGCTGAAAAAAGATTGTTGCAATAAGCAAGAACTATTTGTCATACCTTAGTTTTATGTTAACAACAAATAAGCAAGGCATGAACAAAATTGGCCCTTTCTGATTGGACATGTGATTATAAAGCACTTTGTAAATGTGTTATGTTGCAAAAATGGTCCAATAAATATTGCATTGCTGCCATGTTTAATCCCAGTGATACTCCAGGATTAAATGGTAAAATGATTTAACCAACAATCTCAGAAGACTGTTATATGAATACATTAATAAGTTTGCATACTTATGCATAATTAAATATAGTATATCAAAATGTGTCCCATCAATGTTCAAACCCAGCACAAGCTTTTGGTTTGATCTGAATGTTTAATTATAACAACTATAATAGCATATCAAGTAGGAGAGACCATTTAAATGCATCGAGATAATTAACCACTCAATAACTCCCAGGGAAAACAGGATTCCATAGCTGTTTTGATTAAATGCGTACTTCTTATGCGCAGCTCGAATAAAAGCCCTGTTTCACACTAATTGGATTATTCTTTTTGCTCACTTGTGCCAGTGCTAGTGTAAGAAATGACTCCTTTTGTATCTGAATATTTGTGTTATGATCTTCATTTCTTCTTCTCCCTCCTCACTCCCCCAATCCACCCATTATTCATCCAAGTTTCAAGCATGAAATCCTCCATCTAATGTTACTTTCGCTCCTCACTTTGTCTTTGTATAGCCCTGACTTTGATTTGTCTGGCGCTTTTTCTTTCTTGATCATTGTCTTCCACCCATTTTTCTCGCAAATGCTTTTCTCTCTCATTAAAGTGCGCACTAACCTCCAATGTCGAGGTGAATTATTGAGTGAAGTTGGACTGTCAAAAAGGAAAAACAAGTAAAAGCTTTCCCTAACCGAGAGCTCATTCGATTGTTCTCTTCGCTCGAGAGCCTTTAGCTTCCTGCCGAAATGACAAACTTTCATCACTAAAGCGGCTTCAGTCAATTCATCGCACCTGCTCTAGTCCACATCCTCTTGAATGGGGTCATTACAAGGAGCACGGAAGCTTCAAATCCGTCATGCAGAGAACGTAATGTTCATCGTCCTTGGATAAAGCTGAAGGAAAGTTTGATGCGCTGTTTGACCAGCATATGGTTTATTTACCCATGGATCTGCCTTTGAGATGTCAGCCGAGGTCCAATAAACAAAATTACAAGAGATTGATGAAGTTCACATGAAGTCTATATGGCTGTCATTTTTCATTTGAACTCTGCGTTTGGAGTTTGTCGGCTCACTGAAGCGTAACTCGCTTCTCAGAAGCCCCAAAATTAGCAACTCGTCTCATCTGATCGTGCTTTGTGAAGCATTAACTCATACTAAAAGGAAATTGCTAGCATATGTCCTTCTTTATCTAAGGAGCTGCTCAAAGCAAGCAGAACAGCAGGTAACGCAGGGTGCGCTTTGATTGCCATGTGACAGTTACTGTTTATGACAGGTTTCTGCAGAGCCTCTCCATCAATAGAGGACAAACACATCGATCAGTCATCCTCCCCTCGACTTTAAAATCTAATCCCACCCCTCCCGGAGCGCTCAGCAAGTGACTTCTGACACAATCGTATATTGATTGCAGTGGAATAATGGAGGTGTACTATTTTAATGCACCTGCTCTCTCTCTCTCTCTCTCTCTCTCTCTCTTCGGTGTCTCTGCTCTTTTGTCATAAGAGTCTTATGATTCATCATCTCAGTCATACAGCTTTCATCTCTGCTGGCTGCTTCTGCTAATTAAAATATCCTCCCCTTTTTCCTCGCTGCTTTTCTTTATTGCCGCTGGTGAAACTTGATTGTGTCAGCTTCTCGAAGTCAGAAAATCAGTCTTTCACGCGAGATTCTTTAAGTATTTTTTATTTTTTCGTGCTTGGTATCTTTCCCCTATAAAGATGTACAGTTAGCTATATCAACAGCGACGCGAAGACTATAAAATAAACAGGAAGTGAAAGACAAAGAGGAGACGTGAAAGACAAATAGGGAGAAAGACACAAAGAGGATCAAGAAGGAAGGAAGAGAATGAAAGAGGAGAGAGAAAAGTGGGTACACAGCTGTTTCTACTGATAAAACTAAAGCATGGGAAGTATACAATTTATAACATTTACAATTATAATAACAGTAAGAATAATAATAATAATAACAATAACAACAATCATAATAGTCCAAATAATAATTAATAAAAACAATTAAGACCTCCGATATCTTTTAAAGACAAACGAAATATATATTTTTGTGAATTTTGATTTTTTTTTTTTAAAGATGACGTAACAGTAGTTTGTTCAGTTTTGCACCTCTAAGCTAATATTCTGTGTTAGTACGATAGCATCGCTTGGTAATGCGCGCAAAAGTAAATGTTTTTTTTTTTCTTAAAAGAGTCATTTAACTTACTTTGTAGACTTTTTCATACAAATAATGACTTTAGAGATATGTTTCATTGTGTAAGTGTTTTCGTGTTGAGCAATCAAAAAAAAAATATTGAAATTTCTGACATGTTCTCTACAAACTCCCTTCCTGTTTTTTCTCACCCAAGTCGAACTCCTCGCGGTTCCACGTTCCCAATGACTCTTTGCGATAATTAAGCCCCTTTTTACAGCGTCAGAGCGAGCGGGCCGCTCCAATTCATTCCGCTCATAAAAGAGAACATGTTTAATCCCTTAATTATTAACAAACAATAGTGGAGAGATAAAGGAGGGAGAGGAAGGAGCATTGGAGAGCGGAAAACAGAGAGTCACCGAGAGAGGATCAAAATGAGAGGAACTTTTCTTCACTAGTCAACAGGTTTTGGCCAACGTGAGCAGATAATGGAGTTGCCGGATGAAAAGCGCAGATGAATACTTTATGAGGACGGCTCTGTGCTCTCAGCATTGTCATTGGTGGAGTTATTCTCTACCAGCTCAGTCTCTGAGGCCCATACTGTATGCTTTGGCAAATGCAAGGGATTTCAATTTGCTCACACTGGGACATTCAATAGCTCATAAGCCCTTTGCAGCTTCCCGCAGCAATGCAGTCCTGGCCGGTTATGGATCGGCCTGTTTTAAAAGGACACTTTTCTCTCCTGGACCTACGATTACGGCTAGTTTCCTATTGTACACGCCACTAAAAACCGAAAGAGTGTGTGTGATGATCTCTTTCAATCATAATAATTATCCTCTCCTCTCAGCTTTCTCCCTCTCCACCCTGCTCCATTAACGTCTCCGTCCTCTCCTTCCCACTCCATCTTCATATGGCACGATTGTGATTCCCTCTGGTTGTCGTTGTGGTGGTGTGTCTGTTTGGGATCAGTGTGTGTTGCGGTGTGCACTCTGCAGCGGTCCAGTGTTTCTGAAGAGCTCCACTAGGGCGGCGCTACAGTAGGTACTCCTTCTTGCCCTGGCTGGCATCATTACCGTTGAGGAACGCCTCCTGAACTTCGCCATGTTCATCCAACCCACTGGCCTCATGAGTCAAATATGAACCTAGAGAGAAAGATGCAATTTAATCAAGAATTAGGTTCATACTTCATTGCAGGAATTAAAAGAAAACATTAAACACATTAAATCGCTCGCTTGAATTAAGTGCAATTTAATGTATTTCTATTGAAGCAGGACATGTTGAAGAGCTTGTGCCTATTTTTGTCTTAAAGGATTAGTTCACTTCAGAATTAAAATTCCCTGATAATTTACTCACTCCTATGTCATCCGAGATGTTTCTGTCTTTTTTTCTTCAGTTGAAAAGAAATTAAGGTTTTTGAGGAAAACATTCCAGGATTTGTCTCCATATAGTGAACTTCAATGACTACCGGGTTGATTGTCCAAATTGCAGTTTAAATGCAGCTTCAAAGGGCTCTACACGATCCCAGCCGAGGAATAAGGGTCTTATCTAGCGAAACGATCGGTCATTTTCTAAAAAAATAAAATGTATGTATTTTTAACCACAAATAATCGTCTTGCACTAACTCTGTGATGTGCTAAGTGAGTTAAAATATCTTGGTATCACTGTCCCCAGACATTACAAAAATTTATATGAAACAAATTTATATGAATCAAATTTATCTATCAAAGTCATGACAGACAAATTGAAGAGTGATGTAGAGACTTGGCGAGTACTCCCTTTAACATTGGTCGTGTCAACGCAATCAAAATGGTTACTTTACCCAGATTTCTTTATTTGTTTCAAAATGTCCCAATCTTTTTAACTCAGTTATTCTTTAAGACGCTTGATTCTGTGATCATGCTATTTATTTAGGGATAAAGAGCCCATCAAATATCTAAAGCGCATATCTATAAAACAAAAGATGTAGGATGCCTAGGCCTTCCCTATTTTCAGCACTACTATTGGGCAGCCAACGTAAGGGCCTTAATGTATTGGCGTAGTGCATGTCCTGGGGAATTGACTGCCACCATTCCTGCTTGGCTCGCTATTGAACGGGATATTCAGGATTCTTCCCTCCTTGCTCTACTCTTTGCGGAGAATAAACCTATTAGAACTTTTAAAAATGTAATCCCGTTATTGTAAATTCTCTTAAGATTTGGTATCAGCTTAGAAAGGTCTTTAAACTCCCTCAAACATGTTCTCTTACCCCTATAGCCTGTACCCACGCATTTCCTCCCTCGCAGACAGATAAAACTTTCTTATCATGGAAAGAAAAAGGAATTGTATCCATAGTTGATTTATACATTGACAATATATTTGCTTCTTTCACTCAGTTTGGACTACCCCCCTCTCATTTTTTCAGATATTTACAAGTACGAAATTATGTTAAGTAATATACCCCCTGAACATCTTTATCATTGTATGACTTCTGAACTTGACATAAAAGGCAACACTTAAATATGTCCTGGGAAAAAGACTTGGGTATAGATATTTCAGAAGACTCCTGGGCCGAGGCCCTCCAGGGTATTAGGTCTTGCTCCATCAGCTCTAATTTTCAACTGATTCAATACAAAGTTGTGCATAGATTGCACTTCTCTCGTACCAAATTACATTCTATATGCCCCTCTGTTTCGCCTTTGTGTATTAAATGCAAGTCCAGTGAGGGTACATTGGCTCATTTATTCTGGTTTTGCCCAAAAATATGTAAATTCTGGTCTGACGTCTTTTGTTTTTATTCAAAGGTACTTAAGACTGATTTTCCCCATGACCTTCTTGTTACAATATTAGGTTGGGCCCCTTCTTTGAAGACCTATAGCCTTAATCAAATCCAGACGATACAATATGAGATGACAATTGCAAAGAAGGCAATTTTGTTGATGTGGAACAAAGAGCTTGTACCTAAATTTGAGATGTGGCTTACAGAATTTAGCAGTGTGCTACATACGGAAAAGATCATATATGAAATTTCTGGTAAACCGAAGAGATTCTTAAAGATTTGGAATTCCTTTTTTGAGTATCTGGAAGGTGATCACTGATCACTGAATTCAACATTTTGGACATATGCTTTAAGACAGGTGGTACTGTGAATTATATAATGTCTGGCAGTGTGCAATTACTCGTTTTTTTTTTCTCTCTGTTTGGATAATCATTGGTATTGGTATTTTATTTTGAAGCTATGTGTATCTGTGTATATGTATGTATGTATGTATGTATGTACGGATATTGTATGTTTATGTGTGTATGTACTTGCACATATGTGTATATATATATAGATATTTATTATTGTTTATTTATTTATTTATTTTTTATTATTTATTTATTTATTTATTTTACTTTATTTGTTACTGATTTGCTGGCATGGGATGGGGGGTTGATCTTTAAAATGTGAAAAGCTTTAAATAAAATCTTAAAAAAAAAAAAAATCTGATGTGCCACGCTTTACGTAATCATGTTGGAAAGGTCACGTGTGACGTAGGTGGAAGTACCGAGCAAGTGTTTACAAAGCGAACGTGCAAAGAATAAGCCAAACAGCCTTTACAAGAAAAAAAA
This sequence comes from Ctenopharyngodon idella, assembly GCF_019924925.1. NCBI lineage: Eukaryota > Metazoa > Chordata > Actinopteri > Cypriniformes > Xenocyprididae > Ctenopharyngodon > Ctenopharyngodon idella. Next base: position 26,029,996 of record NC_067235.1, on the reverse strand, counting down.
AGGTAAAATAATGATGTCGGACGATTTTGAAGTTGGAGGAGAAAATGAGATGGAGTTTTTCATCCTACCGCGGTACTTCCACCTACGTGACCTTTCCAACATGATTACGTAAATTACGTAAACATCACAGAGTTAGTGCAAGACGATCATTTGTGGTTAAAACGTATATGATTTTATTTTATTTTTTTTAGAAAATGACCGATCGTTTCACTAGATAAGACCCTTATTCCTCAGCTGGGATCACGTAGAAACTGTATTAAAACTGCAATTTGGACCTTCAACTCATTGTACCCCACTGAAGTCCATTATATGGAGAAAAATCCTGGAATGTTTTCCTCAAAAACTATAAATTCTTTTCGACTGAAGAAAGAAAGACATAAACATCTTGGATAACATTGGGGTGAGTAAATTATCAGGAAATTTTAATTCTGAAGTGAACTAATCCTTTAATTATTGTATCTTCCTCTATTGATTTTTATCCAATTTGGGACCAGGGCTATAGCTGAGGTGTTTCAGAAACAACCTAGTCCCGGAACCTCTCCATATTTCTGTTTTTTTTTTTTTAATGTTTTCTCCATGTATTTTCATTTATGTGCATATTAGTCAACTTAACCCTGCCCCGAGTGTCCTCAATCAGTATATCTCAAACTAAACTGGCCCCTGGGGATTGATGCTGTCGTGTTAAATTGCATCAATCTTACATAGATCTAAACCTTCATCACCTGTTTGGAATCATGTTTCTGCCCGTTAGAGTTTCTTTTGCAGGGCCAGCAAAAGTCATCTACTGTAATTGGGGAAACTTATGCAGATCAACTTTTAATTAATCACAAAACTCATTAGGTATAATCACCTCTGACATTTTACTGCACAGTCAGCGATATGGTACAGTGCAACCATTTTATTCACATCATTATATGACACAATGGTTTTGCCTCTGTGGCTCAGGGACAAATAACTGAAATAACTAAGGCAGAAGTGACTCTGTGGCACCGGTACGACACCGTTTAATTAAAAAAATCGATCTTATGTACGTGCAGTTTTGCTTTCTTGAAATGCAAGTGTACAGCAGAGGCTGATGGGGTCATTAAAAGCAGTGATGTCGTGGACCGCACAGGACAAAGACAATGCATCAGAGCTGTAATGTTCCTTTTCCTCTATCCTAAGATTAATCACTTCCATTCTGCCTTTCTAGGCACCCCAAGGTTAGACAGGATCAACCCTAATGCTCTCTGTCTTTGCGCCGATGGGTGAACTAACTGCTTCTGACTTTGATTGGCAGGTGGGCTCAGGTTCCTCCCAGCCCTCTGCCTCCGCCCCAATTTGCGGGTGCCGTGATCTTTATTGGAAATTGTGACACTGAGATGACCAGAAGATCTTAAAGAGTTCAGGGACGAGGTAATTAAGTTTTCTTTATAGATGCGCCATGATATGGTTAACGAAAAAAGGCAATTAAAAACGAGGGCCGTGCCCACATTTCTCCGGGCTACATCTTAATATCACAGGTCTGGCACAGTCCTCTGCAGATGATTTTCTTTCTTTCTCCTTTCTTTCATCTGAACATATTTACACGTTACCTTTCCGTGTGCCCTCAGGAACAACAAAAAACCCTCCTACATCAACTATTCTCTCCTCCTGATTTCTTTACTCATCCATTACATCACCATAGGGGTGGGCGGCATGATCAAAATCTACAGCAGGATCGCCAGTGATATTGGTTTTATACATCAGGTCCATAAGCAAAAAGATAATGTAAAGTAACCTACATTTTATATTAAATTTTACCAGTTTTTTTCTTTTTGTTGTTGTTTCCACCAAAGAGCACATTTTCATTAGAAGTGAAAAGATTAAATGCTATTCATAAACAAATTACCAGTAAAACTAATATTTTAACTAATATATTAGTTATACACTTCTGTTCAAAAGTTTGGGGTCAGTAAAATTTTATAATGTTTCTGAAAGAAATGGTCGTATGGTTGTCCGCCGGAAGCTAGTTATTTGAATTTATAAAGTTTTAAATATGGATATTTTTCTTACAAAAACGCATCGCTTTGCTTCAGAAGGCCTTTATTAACCCCATGGAGTTGTATGGACTACTTTTTTTTTAATGGATGGATGCATTATTTTTTACTTCAACTCCCCATTCACAACCATTATAAACATTGGAGGATATTTTTAAATATACCTCCGATTGTGTTCGTCTGAAAGAAGATAGTCATATACACCTAAGATGGCTTGAGGGTGAGTAAATCATGGAATAATTTTCATTTTTGGATGAATTATCCCTTTATACTCAACAAGGCTGCATTTATTTGATTCAAAATATGGTAAAAACAGTAATATTGTGATATATTATTACAATGTAAAGTAACTGTTTTCTACTTTAATATATTTTAAAATGCAATTTATGTGATGTCAAAGCTGAATTTTCATTACTCCAGTCTTCAGTGTCACATGATTCTTCAGAAATCATTCCAATATGCTGATTTGCTGCTTAAGGAACAGGATTTATTTGAAATAATTTTTTTTGTAACATTATAATCATCTTTACTGTCACTTTTGATCATCAATTCAATGCGTCCTTGCTGAATAAGATGTCAATGTTTCTTCATGGCTGTCACATGAAAATAACGTAGGGCAGTTCTGCTCACTGATACAAATCTATCCCAAAATAAACAGTATAGCAAAATCTCTAAAGGGAGACATTTCTACCATTACTTGGTATATTTTACAGCCCAACCTTAAATCACCATCTACAATTGTTCTGTTTCCATTTCCTGTCTCACTGCACCAGCAAACACTGACAAACTGGATGAGTGTTTTAACCCGGTTGATGTTAATTGGTGCAGTATAAAGCAGCCTTTATCTTTCCTCTCACACACTCTCGCTCTCTCTCTACTGCTTAGATATTTTTTTACTTCCTCTCTCTCCTCAGAAGGTGAGGTGCATCATGTCATTGTGTCACCACAGGTTAAGTGCGTAGGGAGAGAGGAGGTCACCTTTCTGTCGGACGGAGCACCAGATGGTGACGATGAGCACACAGATGACAGTGAAGACCAGCAGAGCTAGGATGCCCCCGATCACTGCATACGGAACGGCACTGTGGGTTTCCACCACTGCTCCAGGGTCTGAGATACATACAAACACAAAGAGAAGGGTTTTAGCTTTAGCATTTGAACTAAAAACAATTCAAAGTGACTTGTGAAAACAAAGAAAGAGACAGAAATGTGATTAAAGCACCCTGTTATTTTATTGCTTGGCTTTTTTTTTTTTTTTAGTTAAAAGAGACAATGACAGCAGAGGGAAGATGGCATCAGAGTCTGTGTGTGAAGTATACCATAAAGTTTTTCCTAAACTGACAAGATAGGAAACAGTGAGAGGCACACTCTGAACCATCAACACATGGGTCTGGTCTCCTTAAATATTTAACAACCCGTTCACACCACACAGCGGTGGGTAGAAAAGAAAAATACGAGACATGGAGACATAGAGAAATAGAAAGAACACGTAGATAAAGAGAGCAGAGGAGAGAAAGTGACACAAAACGAGAATGATGCCAAGAAAGAGTGAGGGAGAAAAGTATGTTTGCTTGAAGGGCAATAGTTAACAACACAGATAAGAAGATAAGTTTCCATGAGTGCCTGATGGATAGTTCACCCAAAAATGAAAAATGCTGTCATTGTTCTGCCACCCTCTTTAGTTCCTAACCTGAATGACTTTATTTCTATGGAACAAAACTACAATGATAGTTCTCTGAAACCTATAAAAAGGAAACACTTTACAACAAGGTCTAATTTTTTAACATTAGATCATAATTTAATTTGTTAGTTCACATTGCATTAACTAATGTTAACAGATACAACTTACAAATATCTTAGAAAATGATAACATTTACATTAATATTAATAAATGCTGCATAAGTATTGATCATTGTTAGTTCATGTTAACTAATGCAGCTAACTAAAAACCTGTATGTAGCCTACCAAGTGTTACTAAAAAGCCTATAAACTATTTAAAAAAAATCACCCAGATACACCATAAAAGGGATCAATGTGACTCATGCACTATATTCCAAGTCTTCTGAAGCCATTTGAATAAACTGACATTTTAGTCATTATTCACTGATCATATATAATCAGTAAGCTGTTAGTAAGTTGAACATATCATTCAGTCCAATTTATGAAATAGATCAATAAGTTAATTGAAAAGAATTTGTTCACTGATCCAGTTCTAGAGTTCAACTCACTTACTCAATGATCCGGTTGCAATGGTTATTGAGTTAACAGCTCTCTGGACAGGAAGATTATCAGTGAAGAATTACTTAAAGGGTTAGTTCACCCAAAAATAAAAATTTGGTCATTTATTACTCACCCTCATGTCCTTCCTCATCCGTAAGACCTTCGTTCATCGTCGAAACACAAATTAAGATCTTTTTGATGAAGTCTGAGAGGTTTCTGTCCCTCCATAGAGTACCTCAGAGATGACATGTTTTTGTATGCAAAACCCAGAAGCGAGTTAGCATTTTTGGACTTCCGGTTCCATCGCCCTAAAGTCTATGGGTTTTTTGAATGGGTTTTTGCTAAATCGCCTGAAATAAGGTCGGTGGTTAACAAAGCCTCTAAATATTTTCACGTTTTAATCTATGACATAAAACATCAGTTATAACCCGCTTGTGATTTTTAAACCTTTATTGTGTCTTAAAAACGGCGGTTGCTAACAAGTTGCTAAAATGGACTACTTCCTTTGGTGGGGACTTTAGACGTCATCATGACAAACAGGAAATCACACTCACTAACCCGCGTTTCAGTCTCACGTTCTTAGAAGATTTACCTGTTACTTGAAATTGATACGGCCATAGCTAGTGCTTCTGAGATGGTAAGCGCGTTTTTTTTTTCTGGTGAATTGGCAAATGGTATGCAAAGGCATGATGTGTTTTTGTAGGCCAACCCGTAAGTTAGCGGCGCACAGGTTCCCTCGATCAAAAGCCTATGCAGTTTCCCCATAGACTTTTGAAAAATCGCAAAAAATAAGCTCTGTGTTTAACAAAGGGTTATGACACTACACGTTTTGTCTATCAAGATAATCTCAAGTTAACACAACATTTATACATTTTGAAGCCTAAATAAAGTCGTCAGATATAAAAAAAACGGACTACAGCACACCATGGTCGTGGATCAACGTCACCACCACCAAGCTTCTTCAAACTTTATTTAACTGATTATGATCTGCGCTGTGTATGAATACTTATCCACTTCTTCCATGAGAAATGCTGTCCAAATGTCCTGTTTGTCATGATGACGTCTAAAGTCCCTGCCAAAGGAAGTAGTCCCTTTTAGCAATTTGTTAGCAACCGCCGTTTTTAAGACACAATAAAGGTTTAAAAAAAAAAAAAAATCACAAGCGGGTTATAACTGGTGTGTTTTATGTCATAGATCAAAACGCGAAAATATTTAGAGGCTTTGTTAACCACAGACCTTATTTCAAGCGATTTAGCAAAAACCCATTAAAAAACCCATAGACTTTAGGGCGATGGAACCGGAAGTCCTAAAATGCTAACTCGCTTCTGGGTTGGCCTATAAAAACACGTCATCCCTAAGGTACTCTATAGAGGTCCAGAAAGGTAGGAAAGACATCATTAAAGTACTCCATGCAACTCCAGTGGTTTAACCTCAATTTTATGAAGCAACGTGAGTGCTTTGTGCAAAAAAACAAATTTACCACTTTATTTACAAAATATTATCCAAAGCATGCAACGCCAGCTCTCGCGTGAACACAAAACGCATGTGTCGTGATGCTCTCGTGAACACTCGCGCATGTGCGTTGAGTTGACGCACGAGTCTGAACACAACACGCACGCGTTGTGAACTCACGAACGTGCGTTGCAGATCAATATTTTTGTAAGTGGTAAATTGTGTTTTTTTCACACTGCAGCTAAATTCGGTTGTCAGTTCACTATTTAGTACTTAATCCCGTTGTTAAAATATGGGAGTGACAACTGCATTCTACAACTGAATTAACTCCCGAAAAATGCAGGTAGTGACAACCGCATTTACAAAAAAATCTATGCAGTGTGCACGGAACCAAACTGAACAACTAGTTGTTAATGACATTAAGGTGCATCGGAGATGTGTCTCTCTTCTGTATGCGCGGTGAATCACAGGGAAAGCACGACTCATTTGTGTTGCTAGATCTTGCTAGAAAAAAATCAGCGAGCATAACCATAATAAATCCAAATGCTTTATGCTGAATATAAGACAAAAAATATCACGATTCATGTCTGCTCACTTTAATAACTTCATAAACCCGTTCGCTTTATGAGACGAGCTTAAACAAGCCCCAATGAGTGATCATGGCAACAGAAAGAGCGCGCTGTGTGAAACAGGCTGTACAAGCATAAACAAAACACGACGCCTCCGTCGACTGTTTAGTTAAAATTCTGAAAAAAACGAGTTTTTTGTCACTGTAATATTACTTTGTTCACAATAACGGATACCAAACATGAGAGACGCCAGAACATTGCTATGGTTTCCAAGCTGTCAATCATCGCATTTTCGAGAGTGAGTCGTGTTTCATACACACATGTAAGGATAATTTAGGGGAATTCACTCCCGCATTTAAATGCGGTTGTGACTCCTGAAACTTGTACATGGCCATGGAGTAGGCCTACTGTAATGATGTCATTCCTACCTTTCTGGACCTTGAAAGTTGTAGTTGCGTTGGATCTCTATGGAGGGCAGAAACCTCTCAGACTTCATCAAAAAGATCTTAATTTGTGTTCCGAAGATGAACAAAGATCTTACGGATGTGGAATGACACAAGGGTGAGTAATAAATGTCAGAATTTTCATTTTTGGGTGAACTAACCCTTTAAACATCGGTCTGTTTCTCACTCTCAAATCAAATAGTTCAGCCAGAAATTTAAATTCTGTCATCATTTACTCACCCTTATTTCCAAACCTGTATGACTTCTGTGGAACATAGCCAAACTGGTTTGTTTACCATTGACTTGCATTGTATCCATATCTTTGTGCTCCACAGACATGAGGGTGAGTAAATGATGACAGAACTTTCATTTTTGGGTGAACTATCCCTTTAACAAATACAGGTGCTGGTCATATAATTAGAATATCGTGAAAAAGTTCATTTTTTATTGTAAATTATTTTAAAAAATGAAACTTTCATATATTCTAGATTCCCTACATGTAAAGTAAAACATTTCAAAAGTTTTTTTTTGTAAATTTGTTGATTAGAGCGTACAGCTAATGAAAGTCCAAAATCCAGTATCTCAAAATATTAGAATATTTACATTTGAGTTTCATTAAATGACCATCCCTACAGTATAAAATCCGGGTATCTTTTGTTTTTTGAAACCACACTAATGGGGAAGACTGCTGACTTAGCAATGGTCCAGGAGACAATCATTGACACCCTCCACAAAGAGAGTAAGTCACAGAAGGTCATTACTGAATGGGGTGGCTGTTTACAGAGTGATGTATCAAA